>NC_080064.1:155323582-155640425 GCF_949987535.1 Balaenoptera acutorostrata | reverse complement strand
GCTAAGGTCTTTTCATGACTTAGCAGATAATGCAAAGTGCTTCTTATATCCCCTTGGCTTCCTTTGCCATTTATCAATTTTGTGCAAACAATTTTGACTGTGCTTCTACTCACAGCAGCCAGCCCCTGATTCTTTATCAAAGGACTAACCCTAAGGCTCCAGAACCTCCTTTTCTTGTGTGTGCAGAGAACCAGAAGTGTTTAGGAATTTACATCTCTGAGGGGTCAGCCCTTAATGACAAATGGGTTTGAGGATATAAATAATCCAGCTACCCTGCTCCCATTTTGGGGCAAGTCTATGTTTGCCCAGAGTCTCAGAGTGATGGAGCCAAATTTCCAGTCCAGTTTCCCGGATAGTTGAGTCCAAGCTCTTAGCCCTTACACCATACTGGGGTTAGCTCTCTAGTGCTCCTGCTTCCCTGGCTCAGGTCATTAGTATGGCCAATCTTGCTAGCCCGCCCTTATGCCTAGTTATTTGGGGCCAAGATCCCTTGTTACGTTTTCTGCAGATAATCCCAGCATATCCACCAGGGAACCTACTATTTTTTGCCCAGTTCTTTGTAACTCCTCTCCTGAGTCTGCACTCTGTTTCTCAGATCCCCTACATCATCATCCCCTATGAGCACTGATGGATGATTTAGACTCCAAACGGATATAAATAACCCATGTAATCTTAAAATCTTGAATGCACATACATGTGGACCCTAAAGTTAGATCCTTATGCCCTTGGTACTCAATGTGCGGCCCAAGGACCAGTGGCATTGGCATCACCTGAGAGCTTGTTAGAATTTCAGAATCTCAGAGCCCACCCCCACCTACTGATATAGAATCTACATTTTAACAATATCCTTTGGGAGATACTTATGCCTTAGACATTGAACCCGCACTCCCACGGGCTCAGTGATCTGGATCTAGACCAGTCAGTCCCTCAGATAACCACCCTCCCTGGCATGAGCCCCCAGAATTCCATTTGGCCAGAACAATGCTGTTTGTGTCCATTCATTTGATTTGTTAAGGAATAGCTAAGGAATTCTGTCTCTCTTCTCACATCAATCTCCTTCTGAATCACTTTAAAGTAATTTTTCATGGACAAAATGGATTCTTACCTTGGGTGGGAGCACAATGGCTATTTGCCTGAAAGATGTATAAACTACCTATACTTTTATTACAGAGGATACAGCCTGCAGGAGAGACTAAAGTGGAAGGCTTACGATTAGTCCTGACTTCCAGCTTGAGTGAAAAATACCCGGTGCCTTGACTAGAGGGATACATTCTGAGGAAGGAGCTAAAATCATAAGTACTTCAATGTCGCATCATTTGTGAAAAGTGGCTTCTTGAGGTTCGGCTGCACTGAGGGAAGACAGAGATGGCTGCATTCAGCTATTCTCTAGGAGAGCTCTAAAGAGGCACCTGCTTGGAAACATAAACCTTCTCTGTAGGAAAGGGTGAGGAATTTGTGGGTAAACAGAAGGAAGTAGTGAGGAGGTTGCTCCACAGGTTTATTTTGTGATCTTTATAGACAGTTTTATTTAAAAACCTTCCAGCCATAATAGGGCTGTGAGTGATGTTTGTTGAGTTAGGAAGCAATTCGGTAGATTGCTAGTTCAGTGTGCAGGGCCCGAGCTATTGCAGCTACCAGGAGATCTGAAGGTATGGGGTTTACTCCAGATATTTCTAATGGAAAAATACCAATGGGCATAGCTTCTTTCCATAGTCAGTAGCTCCTTTTAACACCACTAGAAATTCAGCAAGGCTGCGGCTATCTGGGTTTCCTTCTTATTCATTCAGGTTTCCTCAGTTCATAGGAAGTTCTTTTTAACTCTTTCTTATTTGTCCCCAAGCTGGCAAAAGGGAGAGATTTCTAGTGTATAATAAAGAGAAGATTTTTTAAAAGCTAGAAAAATTATTGAGTAAGAAGGTTAACTAACTTCCACTGTACATTGTCTACTTTTGAGGGTATTGTCTAAAACAGGACTCATATACACACTACTATATATAAAATAGATAACAAATAAGGACCTACTGTATAGCACAGGAAACTCTACTCAATACTCTGTAATGGCTTATATAGGAAAAGAATCTAAAAAAAGAGTGGATATATGTATATGTATAACTGATTCACTTTGCTGTACACCTGAAACTAACACAACATTGTAAATCAACTATACTCTGATAAAAATTAAAAACAAACAAACAAACAAAAAAACAGGACTCAGCAGAGCCTATGAGGGCCCAGAAAGTGAATAGTTTAGGTTTTGTGGGCCATATAGTCTTTGTCATAACTACTAATCTCTCCTATTAAAGACCAAAAGTAGCCATAGATGATAAGGAAGCAAATGGGAGTATCTGTGTTTCAATATTCCTTTATTTATGAAAACAGGTCGGAGGTGAATTTTACCCCAGTTTTAGTCTAGTGTGACACCGTGATCCTTCCTATCACCATATCCATCCTGGTCCAGGCCACCTTTATTCCTTAGAAATGTGATGGTACTTTTCTAATTAGTCTCCTTTTTCTTCCATTCTTGCCACCTCAGAATCCATTCTCTCCACAGCAGAGTGAACTTTAAAACATAAGGCAGAACTTGTCACTTGGCCTGTTAAAATCTTTCAGTAGGTTTCCATTTCAAAAAGCTTGTGTATTCTTTCATCACCTCAGGCCCACCTGCCTTTCCCTATCTTCATCTCCTGTGTCTATACTATTGAGTCTCAGTCACATTGCCTTTCTTTCAGTCCCTCAAATATTTGAGTTCTTTTCTATCTCGGGGCTTTCTCTATGTGGTGTTCTGCCTGAAATGCTGTTCTCCTTACTCTGCCTGGATAGCGCTGCTTTTCCTTTAGGTTCTAGAGTTGATGTCGTGTCCCCAGACTAACTCCAGTCTTAAGTATGTCCTCCTCGTTATTCTCTCTCATGACAGTCTTGTTTTTTCAAGACACTTTGTACACTTTTTAATTATAAGTGCACTTGAATTTGTTTACTGCCTGTCTCATGGGCAAGAGTGATCTCTGTGATAGCAGAGACTGTGGACCCAGTGCCTAGAACAGAGTCCACACAGAGTAGGCACAGACTTTAGATTGTGGCAAATGAATAACTGGGTGAATGTGTACATTGAATGATCATTTGTGGTGATCAAGAGGTTTTCTGGGTGAAACAGAGCAGGGTATAAAGACAATGCCAGAAAAATCCCAGGTGTTTGTTTTGGAAAACAATGGATCAGCAAGAAGAACCAAGGGAAGAGTGAGGTAAGACCCAAGTGAGAATAAAGAAGTTAGCAAGGAGCAAATGTAACTGAGGAATGGAAGACCCTTCAAGTCAGAAACCAGATTTCTCTGTTTATTTTTGTATCAGTCCAAGATGGGACACTTCATAAGTCCCAATATAAATTCAGCAAATGAAAAGGTGGTTGATGAAAGAACAGTGGTTATAGAGGGTTTTGAGGGTTCCAATACAGTTTTAAGATTCAAAGACTCAAATTAAGTCAGAGCACGCCCTACCTGATTAAGGACTAAGGGGACTGGAAAACCAGAGGGAGAAAAGAATATAACTGATTCCTCAGTGTCCAGGATAATAGAGAGAAGGTTTTGGTTGGCAGGAGTATGGGAAAGAATAGCATGGAAGAAAGAACTAATTTTATCCCCATATTCTTTTTCCTTTTCTTCTTTTTAGTAATAGAATCCCAGTTTCACTTGGGCAATGAATTTCCTGCTAGAACCTACATTTTCCTGCCTCCCTTGCAGCTAGATACGCTCACGTTACTAAGTTTTGGCCAATATAATGCAAGTTGAATTGATGTGTATAGCACCTGATCCATGATTTTATAATGTAACAATGTCTCCTGCATTCTCGCTTTCTCCTGCCGTGCTGTTGGGATGTGGTGACATCTGGAGTAGCTGCCTTGGACCCGAACATAGAAGCCCCATGCTGAGGATGGAAGTGCTGAGCAGCCAGCCTCGGTCCCTGCATGACTTCACGGAGCAGAGTTTCCTATTCACCCAGTACCACTTATTTATTTAATCCAATGTATTTTTAAGTTTAGAGTAGATTATCCTACTATATAATTAAAGCAGCATGGTAGAACCAGAAAGAAAAAGTACACTTCTCAGGAACCAAGTAATGAAATGTCCTGGGCTAGGAAAGACTGAGTTTGTGGTACTATGTCTGTGAAGTCTTTACACAATTATAAATTTATCTATCAAACTAGACAAGGTAGTTGTGTTACAGGAATGTGATTAGCAGACCTATAAATTAGCAGACCTCTGGGTAGTAGGTTCCTATACTCTAAATATCTAACTCAAATTGATTCACCTAATGGATGATTCATTTCCTAAATGGATGTGGAAGGTCTGGGAGTGGGCTGAGTGAAAGAGAGCGAAAGAAGATAGTTTCTTCAGTGACTGTCACCTTGGACTGCCTGATATTTCTAGATTACCCTGTAATGTGTGTGTTATCTGCGCATCTAGATGATAACTTTCTTGAGGGAGCATTAGGTCATGTTCATCTTTATGTCTTTCATGCATGAAATCCAGCATTCTGCACATGGTAAGCCTTCAGTGAAACATTGGTCAATTGATTCACCCCAAGTTATTTACTTCTGCTATGCACACTCCCTTGTTTCCTGGGTTAACCCCACTCCTGTTCTAACCAAGCCATTCTTACATGGTGACACCCAAAGTAGCAAAGGCAGACTGGAAGCCTTGGAATTTCCCTGTAAACTAAGAGCCAAACTAGAATACGGGTATGGATTTGAAAACTGAGAACCTCCAAGCTTTCAGAAATAGAAAGGGATGGAATTCACCTCAGTCTCTTCCCTACATAGTCTCCTATGAAGAGGAAGGAAAGAACGTCAGAGCAGGTGAGTGAGACTCACAGACCAAGACATATACAGAGACCAAGAGGTGGGCAAAGCAAAAATATAGTCCACTTCCCCGAGCTGTCAATCTAACACCTTTCACCCCACATCAAATTCTTTTCCAATTTTTCCTCTTAAATTGCAATCCAAAACACACTGCAGATGCTATATCATTTTCCCTGATAACTGGACCCTCTAAGTTAATGACTTTCCTTCCTTCCAGCGCGGAAACAATTTCTTTTTGCTTAATGTAATAATCTATTATAGTCCTTTCTGTTCACCACTCTGACCCGAGCCCCAGTTTCAGAGGAGCTCAGCCTCTCCCATCCAGCTGCACACGGGAGCATTATTATTGGTATTATTCTGCTTTGTGAATTGTGGAGCAACAGTCCATGCCTGCCCACCCAATGATCTCCCATGGACATATTTTTTATTACCTAGGGGCTTCCAGGAGACAAAATCAGACAGGATGGAGAAAAGTGATATATGACTGAGAGGGAAATAGAGAAACTGTGTCATGTTTAAATGCAGCCTACCCAGAAGTTCCCTGGTCTAGGGACAGAGTTCGGGAAATGTGTGTACCTTCGTTCTGGCCTTTACCTTTATCTGAGTCGCTCATGGGCTCTGGGACCCTCTTTTCCTTTGGTGATCTCTACTTCTACCCAGAGGAAATTTAAGGCAGTTGTGAGCTAGCAGTGATGGGCCCTGGCTGCCTTGAAGCAATTTGAACAGACTCCTGAGCAAGTGGGAAGAGCAGCTCTGGGAAAAGAAGGTGGGGGGCTCCTGTGAGAGAAATTTCCTGAAACCAGAAGCAGCCTTCAGCTCCACCAGTGCTGACTCAGACGGAGGCTTAGTGCTTTCACCAACACAGTTGACAAATGGGAGCGAGGCTAATTTGGTGTCATTTGTTTCCCATTTCCAAGCCCTCATTAAAATCATCTGCTCTGATTGTCTGGGGAAGTTATTTTTTGCACTTCCTTTCCCTTTGCTGTATCGGTACAATTTCAGAGGCAGCAGATTTCTGTGTGGAGTGGTCCAGACAGCTCTGTGGAGAGATATGGGGTTGGGGGGAGGGGCTTCATGAATAGCCGGGAGCAGAGCCAGGTCTCTTGGCAGCCAGTGAGGTGGGAATCCCAGACCCTTCACTGTCCCCTGGACTGGGTCCCTGAAAAGCATCTGATCCCCTGGTGTTGAGGGAGTCCACCTCCCTGGAAAATTCATTTGATCGGAGAGTAAGGATGAAGGGAAGTCTTGATTCTGGGTATTATCATTGAAAAAGGATTCTCCAGGAAGGGAATGAAGAAGCCCAAAATAGATTTCAGTGTTTTAATTCTCTCAGTCACTCGTACATGACATGGTTTAGCACACATTGAGGTGATGAAAAGTATGGCTGTTGGTTTAATCAACTTTTGCTGAGGACCTACTATGTGACAGACAGTGTATAAGGTGATGGGGATAAAAAGATCAGTGGAATATGGGCCCTAGCTCCTTGTCTATGTCTGTCTGTTTTCTCTCTGCTTTCATTAACTTAGAATGCTTGTCTCTGCAGCCATCTGAGTTCCTTTACACCATCCTGGTTGGATTTAAGTCTTTCCCTGTAAAATTTGTCTTCACTCATGCCTCTGGTCTTCCTCATCTCCTAGCATCTTAGGCAGAAGTTCGTTAGCTTAGATTTTGCTATTCCAAATCCAACTTCTGAGGTCTGCCCTTTGGCTGGTGCCCAGCCAGGCCAGACTCACCCTCAGCCCACTTGAGTGGGACTCTTGAATACCAGTCCTAGAAGGGTTAGATTTAGGTCGGGAAACAGAATATCCATGCATGCACAGATCATTGAAACTGGCAAGACAGCATGTGGCAGAAGTACAATGTGGGGCTCATTACTGTCCTCCACACTCCCAGTCACCGGTTCATTCCTTACCACTCAATCCTAGCCACAGATGGAAGCAGAACCAATGAGGTGCTCCTGCCCCAGCCAGAATCCCCAGGACCACAGCAGCAGCCTCCTTCACCAGCTTTCATCTAAGCCTCATGACATGATTTGTCCCCAATTTCTATAACAGAACAAGAATACTTTATATTTTTTGCTATTTATTGCAATTTATTATGATGATCATAGTCAAACTATTTTTCATTACTATAAATTGCCACCTACTATGTGCCAAGCAGTGTTCTAGCAGTGAAAACATAAAAGCCATCAAGATATAGCCACTGCCATTGGGAGGAATCTACCAAAAAAAAAAAATACGATGAATAACTCCTTTAGTTTCTTACTACACTGGAGGAGATATTTATATACAGGGCAGAGATTAATGAAAATGTCTTCCTCTCCCAACATCCTTTATCTTCATTCTGGTATCTGCACCACACTGATGTGCCCTTGCCTTTTCCTCCCTTCCCTATCCCTGCCAGCTGCCTCCTGTCCCAAAGCAGAGATGCCTCTTGCATTCAGTTGTATCCGCATGGTCTTCAAGCACTTCATGTTTTCACAGTCAACAAATTTTAAAATCTTGGGAAAGGTTTTTAATTGGCTGAAATGCTGATTGCCATAACAACTGGCTAATGAACCATCTGGTGGCACATTTAATATTTATTTATGAGTTAAACTGCCATGTACTATGAAGTCTAGTTTCCTCTCAAGGACAGCATGGGAGCCATCTTTGGAGAATGCAAGTTCCCTGCAGGGTGTTGCTTAATGTGTCTCCAAAAAGGCAGGAGGAAGGCCAAAGCAGGAAATTACTCTCCATTTCAGGGTAGTTATGAACTTTTGTCAAGTGGAGAAAATAGCGATCATAGGCAATGGACAGGGAAACCCAGACAGGAGAGGATGGAACAGGGTTCCAAGGCTTGGATGTTGACGCTCCCTATACTCTGTAATTTAATATATAAAGAACTCTCGATGATAATTTACAGACCACAGGAATTTGTTCTTCTTGAATTTAAGTAAATTTCCCAGTCTCTAGTTGTGATCATCAGAACAGAGTTTGGAGACACTGAAATTACAGGAAAGCAGTAATAGTGGCTTAGGACAAGTATCTATCAGCTGATCTTGAAGATTTTATTTCCAAGTTGGTACCAGTCACTGACTTTCCAACCTATAGCATAATTTAAGGTGATCACAGACCCTCTGAGTATCTGATTAGAGCTAAAGACTTTCCTAGAAAAATACATATATGCATATTTACACAAAATTTAATTACCCATACCCATTTGCTTGTACCCCAAGTCCAGTTTTTGAAAATTCCAGGCTGAGACTCCTGAGTCATCCTGATGAGTGTTTTTAGTATCCATAGTCAATTGAATAAGATCAGCACCTTTTTTTCATAGCCACTAGGTGCCATATCCCTAGATGAAGTTAGCAAATGTTAAGTCTAGCACCATGACTGGGTCAGAGGAGGCACTCAGTATCAATGGTTGAGGGGCTCAGATAGATAATACTTTTTCTTCACCTGATTTTTCAACCAAGTGAAGGACAGAGACAGGTAAGTAGAGACCAAAATATCAGCTTTATTATTTACTATAGAATTGTTAGAAAATGTGACTTAGGCTTCCTAAAATTGAACCCCAGAATTAAGAATACTTTTTTCTGAGACATAGACTATTCTTCAAAGAGACAGGCCTTCCCCATAGGGGAGGCCGCTGTAATGCACACCCTACAGGCATATAGATCCCAAAGAGAGGGGATGGAGAAGGGAGCTGAGGAGTGTTATGCTGATGGATATCACTCCAAATGGAGAGGAACACCAGGAGTGGAGAACAAGCATTGTCTTCTTGTAGTCAATTTATTTCTCTAATTTTCCTCCCTTTTCAGGAGAAATCAAAAGCACTTTCCTCTTACAAAAAGATTAGGAACTTCTCCTTTAAAAGTACTCAAGACCTACAAGCTGGGAAGCCAAGGTATGTTGGAAGGAGTGTGGAATTTGGAGGCAGACAGACCTGAATGCAGACTCTAGTTCAACTTCTTATTAGCATTGTGACCTTGAATAATTAACTTCTTTCAGGCTTAGCAGCCCTGAGCAAAATCTTATGAAGACAAAATCTATAAATATTTTCATATGTGGCCACTTATCTTCGTCTATTCCTATTCAAAGTGAGTTTTTGTGTGTGTGGTAGTGACGGTGGGGGGAGGGGGAGTTAAAAAACAAAGCATTTGAAAGGGAGAAAGACTGGCTTAAAGAGTGGAGGCAATGTCAGGAGGGACCAAAACCCTTAACCAGATCAGGATATGAGAAGAATGCTACAAGAGATTTGGAAGCTGACCAAAGAGATTCTTAGTACAAAACATTAGGAAAATGACTGAGTTTTTGAAAAAAAAAAAAAGCACACATATATACAAAAACAAAACACAACAGAAATTAGTGTACTGAGGAGATGGAAGCAAACCAGATGGGCCATAAGGGTCTCTTCCTTTTGTGCTGAGGTAGTTTTTGACTGTGTGTAGGTTTTAGACTTTGTTCATTGGTTTCTAGTTTTGTTTGCTCTAGGAAATACTTGAAAAGAATATAAACAAAAAGGGGGAAAAAATCCCTATGCTTGCTGGCTGCCTGAAAATTATCCTCTAGGCCTCCACCAAACCGGACAACAAGGAATTCTCATCTCCTTAGAACTTTCCTTTCTCTCTCCCTCTTTCAATCCTTCTCTCCTTCCCTCCCTCCCTTCCTCCTTCTTTTCCTTCATTCCTCTCTCTCTTCCTTCTTCCTTCCTCCCTCCCTCCCTCTGTCTCTCCCTTTCTCTCCCTTTCTTTCTTTCTTTCCTCCTTCCTTCCTTCCTTTCTTTCTTTTTCTCTCCCTACACACACACACACACACACACACACACACGAGCAATAATGAAAAAGAAGACACAGGCAAATAAGATGTCCTCTGTCTGCCTCAGGGGGCCAGGCTCTTGCCCTGTGTAATCTCCCTCTTTGCTGTCATCAGAAGTCTTCCTCAGCCCCTAAAGAATCATACACCTCCTCTCTTAGCTTACAGCAGAATCAATAAAGATGTATAATATCTTAAAGAGAATCCTGGGCATGTGTATGTACCAATCAGCAGAGAGAACTCCCTCCCTGAATGGAAGGGGATGAGGCTTCAGTTTGATGGGAATTGGATATATTTTTAGTTTGTGGTGGGGGAAGGGAGTAACCAGAAAATCTCCATGAATATGCAAAAGAGGACTAATTGCCCTCTTCAAAAACTAATCATTCTAAATTTTACAAGCTGAATTATAAAACCTGACACACTTATTTTTCTCTTTTATTATATTTGTAAGAATCACTCCTTCTGCAAAGAAAATCAAATCCTATTTTATCGGTTGCCGCCATCTCCCCTTCTTTTGCTCCCGACACTGTTTTTCCCTCCCCTTTTGCTGAACGCTGCAGCATTGCCATGTGTATTAATTGCCCTGTGAAATGCACTTGAAGTCATTAGAATTCCCCATTCAAAACTATTATCTTGTGCCATTATGCCTTTGCATTATATTTATTTAAATGTGCCTCTTCTGAATTAGCTCATTTTTAACAGCTAGCCATGCCTGTAATATTATTCCCATCCAAGCTGCTCTCATATCATTTTTCTCTCCTCTGTGGAAGAGATGTCTGCACTCCAGCCTCCCGTCCTGACAGGGGCAGCTTTGTTAGAAGGCAGAGGCTTCTTTTGTGTATCAGGCTTCCTTGAGAAGGGACCCAAGGCTTAGGCTGATTTTGCAGTGAGGGAATCCCAGGGTCTGGATAGGTGTAGCCTCCCAAGAGCAGGTTGCCTGCTACGTGTTGTACCTGTTCTTCATCTATTCTAGGGCATTGATTGAAGAAATAAAGAAGTCAAATCCAAGTCTCTAGTGTCTTCTTTGTCTTCTGCTCTTAACAGTCCAACAGTAATGTCCGTTGTCACTGGCAACTACCCAGAAGCCATTCAATGTCCACATGGCCATCCTGCCCTGGGGCAGAGGGATGAATTATAGGGCCACTCAATTCCTCTCCCAGACCTGAGTTTCTCAAAGTGGCCAGAGAAGTTCTGATATCACCTTGACACTGAAATTTCTCTTTCTTTACTAAGACTAAACTGATGTCCCCACTTATCAAATGCTCCCTTCAATTGTCCACTAGAGAATTGGCTTCCATTCTCATCTTGTTTCCATTCAGAGCAAATACACACACACACACACACACACACACACACATACATATGTATATTTATCTCAATAGCTGAGCTTAGAATTTATTATCCTCATAAGTTCATTTCCCAGATAGAATTCCACTGGATCAATTTTGCTGCCAAGCTCTCTATGCCACATTTGCAGGAAGCACAATACCATCAACTTAGTACTTCCCTAAGTGTGGTGTAATAGACGTCTTATTATATTCTTATTGTCCACTTTGAGGTAGGAGATATATAGGCCCCAGGCTGAGCAGCTGCAGCTTGTCTCCTGCTGATGCTTCTAGTTGGATACCAGTGGGAGCATTGGGCCCTGATTGGGTGCATTCTTGCAGATTTCCCAACCCAACACATGCACAGAGAAGGCCCTCAGTCTAGGGGAAGGACAAAAGGAGGGAGAAGATGCCAGGTGGAATCCATCTTGGCTGAGAGGTGTGCCCACACCAGGACCAAATATGGAGATGATTAACCAGAAAAAAAAAAAAAAAACACTGGAAAACTGCCCCTGTATAAGCAACCTAAGCTGCCCCTATTGTGAGCAGCTCACTCCGAGCTCACCTGTGTGCTCTTCCACACTTATTTTGTTTTGTCCACATGTACTTTGCTTCTTCCGCATGTACTTTGTTTCTAATAAATGCTTTTATCTTTTTCATAATCTTGGCTTCTTTTGCTGAATTCTTTCTTCAAAGAAGACAAGAGCCGAGGTCCTTCCTCCAGCTTTCCACTGCCGGAATCAATTTTATTTATGATGAAACTGGAATAAAGAGACTTGACTAAGGCTACTCAGCTAGTGAGTAGTGGAGAATGGATTTGAGCTTAAGTTTCTTCTGGATCTTTTGTTCTTCCTAAAATACCAAACTGTTACAGTGGAAATAAAATCGATGTGTTGACATATATATTAACAGAGAAAATCAAGAAAGACATTATGGACTAAGGTTGGCCAGAAATTTGACCTGGGCATGAGGAGAACTGCTCAATGATACAAGGAGCAGAAAAAAAAAATGTCTTTCATCTGTAGAAACAGGGAGTTCAGATGTCAACACTCTTAGACGTTCTTGCAAAGCTTCAATAAGGCAAATGGGCAAAAACCTTTGTGAACTATGATGAAAGTTTCACGAGCACAGGAATGTTTACTGTTTTGTTGCCTGATGAATTCTAAGTATCTAGGAAGATGCCTGACACATAATAAATTCTTTAAACTTTTAAAACATCTTGGATTGAATGAGTGTGTGACATTATTATTATTGTCAATGCTCTTGGAGGTGCCCTTGCTGTTACTGTTATTAACAAAGCACTGGACACATGAGCTGAGCCGGGCTATGGGGCGTCTCAAAATCTGAGAGTCTAGTCTATCCACCAACATCTTTGTGAAACGACCCCGAACACCTCTCCCCTAATTGCAATGGAGAGATTATTCGGCAGAGGAAGGGGCTCTATGATCACTCTGGGGTATACAAGACTAAGGAGGAGCAAGACCAATTCAAAGAAAGAGATGAGAAACCTTTAGATCTTTTATTAACCCTTAATATCTCCTGCTTCATTCTGCTTGCCTAGACAGTAGAGACTTACACCAGACTTCCTGAATTTTGAGAAGCAATGTAAGTGACTGGGACGGTCAGGGAATTGACTGAAATTCCCTCAGGAGGAAAGGGCTAAATGTATGTGTGAGCTTTGACACGTAGGCTCTGGGTTAGTGAGTGGGCTCCAGACGAGGCTCTCTGCCTGTCCTGATGGGGTTAGAAGCAGGCTGAGACATAGGAAAATGGGGTTGAGGGTATGCTGCATGTTATAGCCAGTTTACCTTATAACCCCGGCACTAACGAACCCAATACATCTAGTTTAGTTCTACCTCTGTCTTGGATTTCTTTGTTTTTGCTAGGGGATGATACAGAAAACAAGACAGACTCTTCAGGGGTTATATCCAGCTCAATGTCCTCTGAAGGACTCAACTGACACAAGCGGCAGCCTCTTCCTTGAGCAGAGGGAAGGTCTCTTCCCAACCTTCATGTGAGGAGCCCATGGGTGCCCACTGCAGGGTGCTCAGAAGAGGACCCCTGTTGGTGCCACAAGGTTTGCACTCTTATCTGGCTTGAATCTCAGAAAACTTTCTGTCTGGCCCTATCCCTTAGGAACAGAGATAATTTTTTTCGCTTATAAGTGTATTTTTTCTCTAACAAGTAACAACCAGAGAAAGCAAACACATCCCTAGTTCACTATTTCAGCCCACAAGTCAAGACCGCCGTTAACAATGCCTCCTCTCTCAGACAACCAAACTGCCCAAGATTGCTTCTCTTTCAGAGAATGTCCTGTGATTGCCCAGGCTGCTGAGGGCTGCTGTCCTTGAATGTCCAAGTACCAGAAGACCCTGTAGGGTGTGATGAAAGTAGGATTGGGCTAGGGTGACAGTAGGGAGTGGTAGATAAGACTAGACATATTTCCTTACCTATGAGGGACTGGGCAAGCAGATGGGGTAGAATACTTTTTTTTTTTTTTTTTTTAACTTTTCAAACACTATTTTTTTTCATCCTACTATCAGATGACCCTATTCATTAATTCACTTTCCCCCTGAAGACTATTGAATATTTAAACCCGGGACCTGAAATGTGCCCAGTGATTCCATAGAGGGGTGATATCCGGCTTAATTTCCTCTTACAAGACTCTTCTGACATGGCCAGCAGCCTCTTCTGTATTTTGGGATGGCCCCATCAGTCACTGCCACATGGACACGGCAGCCCCTCCCTGCCAACACCAGTCCATGTCAATTCTGCCTCGTTCCTGTCGGCCAAAACGGTTTGATTTGCTCATTTGTTGAGGGAATATTTGGAGATGAATTTGCAGGTGGTAGAAACCGTCTCTTAACTCAAAAACATTAATGAAAAATCGGTTCCAAACACTGATCCAATCCTTGTGCAAGGGTTGGGGTGTAAGACCGGGCACGGACATGTCTCTTTTAAGTCTTCAAGTCTCCTTAGATATTCCTGGGGTTGGTAGATGGGTGATTTCAAGTGGTAAATTATGTGTGGAAAGCCTGGGTTCAAGCTCCTAATTAATTTCTCGCTTGTCGAATGCTTTTGTTGAAGAAACCTATATTAAGACTGATCATCTCCTCATCTTTAAAACGGAGATAATGATTATATCAAAATTCACAGGGCTGGTGTGAGAATTAAATATGATAATATTTGTAAAAGTGTTTTATACAACATTATAAGTGTAAGACATATTATTCGTGCTGACGGGAGGCAGGTGTCTTGATAGGAAATCTCTGGAGGTTGCTCCCAACATAAACGTGCTGATTCTTCCGGCCATTTAGTCAGAGTTGAGATAAATGGCTGCAGCTGCTATCCTTAACGACTGGCCTTTTTTGCTGTCGGCTGCTGATCATCAAAGAGGCCACTAGGTGGCACCTCCTTTTAAAATCTCTCCTCACAAGTGAATCTGGATCTTTTCAGAAACAAAAATCATTAGAGAGGGATTTAGTCAACACTGGGGGAGTTTGGAGTACCGTCTCCTCCATGATGACAGAAGCCCTTTGCAAGGATTAAAAGGACTCGAATTAAGAAAATGCATAAATTAAATGCACCACCCTTTCTTGCTTGTTCCCAGCTACCTCTCAGTAATAAGAACATGAGTGGATTTTCATCCCTGTTCATTACGATCTGTCCAGAGAAAGACCGTTGAACTATTCTGAGGGGTCTGGGAGGAAAAACCAGCAGCTGTTTTCTGAACTCCTTAGGAAAGTGAGTGGTTTGAGGCAGTGCCTGCAAAGCCCCTTTCTTCATCCACAGCTGGAAATGTGTCTAACCCCACCATCAGCACCCTCTGCATCGGAAAGCTCCTTCTCAGATTTCCTCAGGTCGTGTTGCTAGCCTGAGTCCAGAGCAAACCATTTAGTAAAAAGACCATTGAGCTCTAGCAGTTTTCACTCAGACAAAAGAGGATTTCAAGAGGCTACAGAAACACTGAGTTGAGGGTGGGGATACTGAGGCTGTTGTCCAGGTGGTCCATACACCAGCTGCACGGTCTTGGCTAAAGTCACCTGCCCTCTCTGCATCTGTTTTGTTGCCTATCAAATAAAGGATTTGATTAAAGAGTTTGTTGATATCCCCTTTGGAGGTCCAAACTGTCTGAAGTCACGTAGTTACATGGATAGGTTATGTATCCGATACATACCATTGAGATGTGTCTACTCGTTCCCTTGTCAGGGAATTTGACAAGGACTCTTGTCAGTTTAAGAAACATGCATCCATTTATTTATTAAAGTATGCTCTTCCCAAGATGTTCACATACAGCCACTGATTTTTCTCCTTCCAGAACTCTTAGAATGGTTCAGTGGCTTTTCTGGACAGATTACAATGGAAAAGGATGAAAATCCACTCAAGCTCTTATTATTACTGCAAGGTAATTAGAAACAAGCAAGAAGGGGTGGTGTGTTAATTTAGGTGTGCTTCTTAAATCCAGGAGACCTCAACTTCCCTGGTGGTCCAGTGGTTAAGACTCCATACTTCCACTGCAGGGGGCAATGGTTCAATCCCTGGTCAGGGAACTAAGATCTCACATGCTGCACAGTGCAGCCAAAAAAAAAAAAAAAAAAAAAAAATTAAATCCAGGAGACCTCTGTCCTTGTTAGTCTTTACACAAGCATGTGAACTCCTTCAAGGCAGAAGCGAACACTTCAATCTGTCCTTTCTCCTTCCTTAGCCTCCTTATAGACACAAAAGCATGGCTCTGTGCTCATGATTCGTTAGTAAATACAGCTGACTGACTGACAACAATTAGAGAAAAAAAGACTTCATCTAGATAAAAGTCCTGGAATACTCATAGTTAGTCTAACATTAATAACAATAAAAATAATAGCTAATATTTATTAAACATTAGGAGGTAAGTAAAAAAACAAGAGATTTTTGTCTACTTGCCAATTGCTATATCGCAGAGTATCAAATAATGTTTGGGACATAGAAAGCACTCGATAAATACTTGTTTAATAAATAAATGAAGGAAGACTCACTATGGGCTTTGTTTTACAGATTGTCTCAAGAGGTGTTACCATTATTTTCATCCATGTTAGGAATGAGAGAACGGAAGCTTAGAAAACATAAGTTACTTGCCAAGTTCTCACAACTAGCATGGGCAGTACTGGACTTCCATCATCTTGTCTGTTTCCAAAATCTCCCTTAAACATAGAGTTAAATACTCTCTGAAAACACTTCATTATTTACTTTGATTACTCATCTGAGACAAGAATATGTACTGTTCTTTATTATCCATTAATAGATTTTTTTCTGTTGAGAGAAAAGGGCAGGGAAAGATGCTCCTCTGGGTCTTCCAGATATACGTAGTGAAGAGGTCAAACCTTCTATTTCTCTGCAAAGGAAGTCTCAGCACAAGTCAGTTTGCAAGTTTTCACACTAGGTGGCGAAAAGCAGATTAGCATATGTCTCATTAAGGATATGTACTAGGATTAAGCATGTATTAAATGCTTATTTAGTAGGTATGGGTTGAAGGATGGAGAGGGGACCACCGGAGGCATGCATAAGGGAAAGAATTTTGGCCTAAAAAAAAGAGATTGGAAAGAGGCCATGAATGGGAGGGCCTGGCACATGATTAGTTTTCTCTCTACAATTCATATATTGGTTCCATGGATATTTGTTGACCATCTACTTTGTGTTATCCACTATTCCTAGTGCTGAGGATACAGCAATGAACAAGACAATATCCCTGCCCTTATTACAGAATTTGGGTGCTACTAGGACACCATGGATCTGGGCAAACTCACATATTTCTCTCAGCCCTGCTAACAAAGGTTGAGGGCACCCTCCTGAAGGGTTTGCAGGGATCTTCCCAAACCTGAAAACAAGAAAAGCATGAATTGGGTTCTGCCCTTTTATTTCCAATACTTTAAAATAACTCCAAGAAATTATATACACCTTGATTTTATCTTACCTTTTTGTTTTTCTAATCTTTCATAGGATGGAGAAAATAGACCCTGGGAAGCACACATACTCAAATCAAATCAGATATTCTTAGACTCCCTTTTATTAGAGTTCACTTGCACACAAGGAGAGTCATCTTGTGCTCATTGCCAACACTCATCAAAAAAATGTAAACCTGATGTTGAAAGAGACCTTAGAGATGATGGATTTTAACTTTCCTGTGTTACAAATGAGTCTACTGAAGCCTAGAGAAGGAACAGGAGTACTTTATCAAGGTCACAGAGACAGTTTGAGTAATAGGCCCGATCTTAGGTCTCCTATTACCTAATCCATGATGACACAATTGCAAGACTCCCAGTGGAGATGCAAAGACCAGGAAAAAACTTTACAGGAAGAAACCAGTGTAAATGTTCTCAAGGACACTGGGTGCTAACTGTATGATTTCCACAGCTTAAACTGATCTTCCCATGAAAATAGTCAGTATGTTCATGGCATCCCTTTCCAGAGGTCTCTGCATCACATCCAGCAGGACTGTAGATCCCAAATATGCCAGTAGGTACTTACTGTACTTGTTACATGTCTAGGCCTTTAGCATCATTTCCAGGAGGGTCTTAAAGCCTCTAGCCTCACCATGCTTGGACTAAATTAATCTCAACAGCCCGCAATCTAGTCATTCTCCTTCTTCACACCTATAAATTCACTATTTTGTGTCTCAGATTAAACCCAGCCTTCAGACTCTGACATCAAAGGACTGGCTCAGTGTAAGCAGCCATGGTTTACTGACTTTCTGTAATGTATAAGACACTCCGTTACCTCTAATTTGCCCCCAAGCCCTATGAATTCAGTGTGATAGCTATGGGTGTTGTTTGCCAAGTGTATCCAATTCTTCTCCATCAGAATACAGTGTAAGATTGTACTTTCCTGAACCCCTTGAAGTAAAACATGCCCAATTTGAGAGGAAGAGCAAGCACAGATTCACAGGGCACCCCCAGGATGGGCATGAAGCATGAGAGGAATAGAAACATTTTCTAAGAGATTCAAGGGGTTGTTTGTTATTGCAGTATAACCTAGACTGACTGATACAGCTGCTCTTATTAACCTTACTTTACAACAGGACACTGAGGCTCAGAAAAGTACTGTAATTTGCCCAAGTTTTTACATCTAGTAATTAATAGAGCAAGGATTCAACTTAAAAGCCCTGGTGTCTGATTTGAAATCTTCTGATCTTTCCACTGCAAAGGGATGTCTACCCATCCAGCCTGGGCTTCACAGTTGGCCTCTCTGCCTTCAATCTTTTACGTTTTCCAATATGCTTTACTAAAATGTGTTTACATTCTTTACTAAAATGTCTTTCCTAAGTGTCACTGTGACCGTGTTTTTACTGACTCAAAAACCTTTATATTGCCTCTAAAAGTAATGGAAGAAAACAATAGGAAGTTTGAAACAAGGTCCTTCCTCTCAAACAAGGGCTTGCTGCTGCTTCTACTGCCAGGGCTCTGACATCACAAATATGGTGCTTTAATCAGGATGAGACAAGAAAAGGAATAGGACAGGACTGGACTGTAGATTCCCTTGCCTTCTGACTCCAGGGATTCTGTGGATAAACCAGATCTTTTGGAGTCACTTTTATTTTCTATGCCCAAACTCACTCCTCAGAGTCTATCAGGAGAAGCCATTTCCACCTCATTGTAAGAGAGATAATTCTGTAACTTTCTCAAAACCTGTAAGAATGTTCCTCTCCTTTCTTTCTCTCCTTTCTATTTCCCATGGGTCCAGCTCTCACCTGCAAAGGAGTTCCAAGAAGGCAGACTAAATCCACTCAGAAAGAGTCCACTGCCTACCTTAGGTCGGGTTCTGATTTCCCATGGTGCTCGTGTGCTCCCTCGAAATATTTCTCGGCATTGATATTTACAGAAAAATAATAAACAAAATCCACATTGGCGCACATATTGATCCCCAGATTTCACTGACATTTACAAATAAATGATGGATTGCTTTTTTTTGTGAGGCTGGCTGAACTGACCTATATGGCCCATACATAATTTACTTTTGATTAAAGGAGTGCTTCAACATCAAGATTCTGTTTGGGAGCACCAGGCAGGATCGATACGTTTATGACACAACTTTCAAACAATGTACTCTGAGCAAGAAGTCTCTGCAGTCAGTTCATCTCAGATTTAGTGTGGGTCGGGGGTGAGGGGAAAGGAAAGGCCTAGAATTTCTGAGAGTTTGGCATGGAGCACTGTTTGGAGTTTAAATACAGAGTGGCTCTGCTTTTTGTAGCTTTGGGCCTGTGCCATTATCAAGGGAGGCTGTTGTCAGGAATTTTAGGGGTTCGAGATCTCTCTCAAACACCCCTAGAGGAAGAAAAAGAAAGAGTGACAATAATTGATTAGAAAGAGCAAGACTTCTGAGAGGACTGGGAGTTTTCTTAGCCAATTTTTGCGTATTTTTACCCATCGCGCAGAGGCAGAATGTATCTTGCAGGCTATAGCGTTTGTTTTCAAACACTTGAAGTTGAATGCTTTAGATGTCTTCTCTAGTTTGTCACATTCTGCACAACTCCTTACTGCCTCAAATCTGGCCTGTTTTAGTAACTTTTGCTCCTGCCTCTTCCCTGAAGGCATTTCATGTTACCGTTCTTGCTTAAGTTACACTCCTTTGGTGATGCTTTTCCTGAATGTCTTAGTCCAAAAGGATGTTTCCATTCTCCTCATGGTTATATCACTGATTAGCTATAGAATGATAATAATAATAATAATAATAATACCTAAAATATATGAAATACATACTCTTTTAGTTGGTTCAGGCTGCTAGAGCAAAATGCCATAAACTGAGTGGCTTATGAGCAAGACATTTATTTCTCATAGTTCTAGATGCTGGGAAGTCCAAGATCGTGGCACCAGCAGATTTGGTGTCTGCTGGTTCCTAAACTGGCCCCTGTATGTGGAGGACAAGGAGAGACCAAAGAAAGAGGCAGACCACTCTAGATTGGAAGGTGGCAGTTTTAATGAGCAAGGAAACTTACATATGAGGCTTGTTTTAGGCAGCAGCAAAGCAAGTACATCTCCGCACCTGCCCATCAGAATCTTAAGGTTTATATAGAAGCCTTAACTAGGTTCAGTCAAGTATACCATCCAGATGGCCCCAATCACACTTTACTCTCCCAAGGCTTTGTCCTTGGAACAGCTCCCACTGTGGGAACGGTGGACAGAACGTACATTCCAGGGAGGGCGTGAGGAGCCTCTGATTGCTGGGATCCAGCTTGCGGGTCAATTGGTGGTCATGTCCCCTCAGTTACTTCCTCCAACTGTGCCTGCGGAAGGCCCTCTTCAAGGTTGCAGACTGCTGACTTCTTTGTGTCCTCATGTGGTGGAAGGGGTCTCTTTTATAAATGCACTAAACCCATTCATGAGGAGTCCACCCTCACAATCTAAGCACAATCCAAATGCCTTATTTCCTGATACCATCACAATGGGCATTGGATTTCAACATATAAAATGGGGGAGAGATACAAATATTTAGGCTATAGCAGATCTTTTCATTTCATGTAATGTTTACAACAAGACTCTGAAGGAGATAATGTCATTATCCCCATTCTCCAGATGAGAGAATGGAGGCTTTGAAAGGTACAACCACTTGCTCAAAGTAGCATAGCTGGTGACCGGCAGGCGCTGTGTTCAAGTGAGGTATGTCTCACTCATTCAGACTGCTATAACAAAATGCCATAGACTGAGTGGTTTATAAACAACAGACATTTATTTATTTTTTCTTCTTTTTTTGCTCAACCATTTTGCCTATTGCCACTTCCTTAGTAACAGAACAAACTCCATGAAGGCAGGAGCCATGCTTTACCCACCACTGTAGCCCCAGTGCTTACACATTGTAAATACACACTCAATAAATGTGTGTCGCTGTGGCTGAAGTTCAACGGAGCCCTGGTCTACCAAGTATTATTGTATTAGATTATACCTTGAACCTGGTTGAGGGGATAGCAGGAAGAAGGGGTGGGAGAAGGCTAAAACCCAATCCACACTCCACTCACCAAGCAGAGCTCCTAGCGTGAGGGCTACATCCATGTGGAAGAAGAGGCACGTTTTTCAAATTTGTACAAAGATGTCATACAGGTTAATGGTGGCCTTGATGGAGCTTCAGGTGATTCAGACAATTAGGAAGTCCCAGGGTGAACACACTGACAGTTACTAGAGGGATCAAGGTCCCAACTTGCCATTGCAGGTTGGGTAATGAGGGGAAAGCCAAAGGCAAGCAGCAGTAATGATTTAGTCGCCAAGGAAATGTTCTTTAACATCTGGAGTCAAAGGAGGTTTTCTGTCCCATTTCCTGTACTTAGCTCCCCATAATTTTTCTTCTTTGTGTTCTAATTTTTCTCTTTGTGTTCTACATGGTAGAACCCATACCCAAATCTTCCATCTCCTCTTGAGACTTTTTCCATCCTTTCTACTGTCAACAAATACCTATCATGCCTCTGTTATGCACCAGGCACTGTAGTAGCACAAGACAAAAAGAAAGATATTGAAAAGATAGATCTGGTCCCTGCCTTTGTGGAGCGTGCACTCTAGTTGTTGGGGAGGGGGATGGAATAAAATAATTAATTGTAATACAAACATGCTTTTCAAGATAATAGTAACTACCAATAGTTACCGTTTATTGAGGGATTGCCATACATAAGGAATTTGGGTGAGTACCTAATGAATTATCTCATTAGCCTTTATAAAACACAGTGAATTATGCATTATCTCCTTTCTTTAAGGGCTTTGGTCCAGAAATCTCATCCTAAATGAGAAGATGAGAGGTAGTTCAGACTTTTTCTTCCCACTCACAATCACTTGGAAGTTTTGTACATTTCTTTGTATCTGTTTGAATTGTAATGCCAACATATTTCCCTTATTCTCTTCTAGCTCCAAAGGAAGCCTGATAAAATTCAGCTTCCAAGACACTTTAATTTCCAAAAGTCACAGCATTTTTATTTCTTGGCTCTGCCCAGCTTCTCGCAGCATTTTCCCTTTGGGGCTGCAGCCATTGATGAGCCTCCCCTTTAGTGCTGAGTTCCAGCCCCAGACAACCCTTCGTTGTGTGCGACTCATATAGGACTTAGTAAGAATTAACCACAGTCCCTGCTCTGTAAAACAGAGCCATCCTTCTTTGGCATTCTGTAATTAATTGTGCACATATAGCCGTCATTAAAGTAGAATTTAGACTTCTATTAGCATGGTTTATGACTTTCTTTCTTGTCACTTCCATATGGAAATATCATTTCTTTGGGCTGAGCAAGAGAATGGACACTAGCATAATATATTTAATCTAACATGTGAACATAACACACAAACCTTTGTTATTTACATGTTATGGTCACTGTGCTGCTCCATTGCCCACCTTAGTGGAAGAACTAGCGTAGGCTACGGTCCTATATGAGAGTGTAGGAAGACTCTCACCTGAATGAGGTCCCTTAGTAAGGGGAGAATTAGAGAAGTAATACTACTGAATCATGTATCGTGTATCAGATTCTGTGCTAGGGACTTTATATATGCTATATTCTTTATTCCTTACCAAAAAAACTTGAGAGATATTATGGTTGCTATTTTTAAAATTTGAAAACTGAATCCCAGTGAGGTTAAGCAGTTTGTCCAAGATGACTTGGTACTAGGGAAAGAGGCAGGATTCAGAATCAAGCCTAAAAGGCAATGAAACTCTCCCACTGCCTTCCCCCACATATTGTGTTGATTTATAGAAGACACCAGGAGAGCGTAGAGCTGGTGACCTATGCTTCTCAACATGTGGGAGACCAGTCCATTAGCTTCACCTGGACTTGCTAGAAATGTACATTCTTGAGTCCCATCCCAGGCTATCTGGAGCAGAAACTCCAGGGAATGGGGCCCAGCAATCCAATTTTATCAAGTCCTCCAGGTAGACTGAAGTTTGAGAATCATTGGCCTATCTCATTCTTTGAAGCTCAATGGATGATAATCACCATTGTTTGCATTTCAAGTGAGAAGTAGGAAAATTCCTCTGTCTTGAAGCTGGAACTAGGTGAGAAGACTCTAGCTGGTTGAGAAATTTGAGCTAGGATGCTTTTATTTATTTATTTATTTATTTATTTTAAATTTTATTTACCTATTTATTTATTTATTTGACGTATAATTGACCTACAACACTATGTTAGTTCTAGGTACACAGCATAGTGATTCGATATTCCTATACATAACAAAGTGATCACCACCATGTCTAGTTACCATCTGTCACTATACAAAGTTATTACAATATTATTGACTGTGCTCCTCATGCTGTACATTTCATCCCTGTGACTCATTTATTTAGTAACTGGAAATTTGTACCTCTTAATCGCCTTTACCTATGTCACTCACACCACTACTCCCCCTCTCTGTCAAACACCTATTTATTCCCATATCTATGAGTCTGTTTCTGTTTTGTTATGCTTGTTTGTTTTGTTTTGTTATTTAACTTCTACATATAAGTGAAATTATATGGCATTTGTCTCTCTCTGTCTGACTTATTTCATTTAGCATAATACCCTCTAAGTCCATCCATGTTGGCACAAATGGCAAGATTTCCTTCTTTTTAATGGCTGAATAATATTCTATTTTATGTATGTATATATAACATCTTTATCCATTCATCTATCAACTGACACTTAGGCTGCTTCCATATCATGCCTATTGTAAACAATGTTGCAATGAACATAGGGGTCCATATGCCTTTTCCAATTAGTGTTTTCATTTTCTTCAGATAAATACCCAGGAGTGGAATTGCTAGTTCATACAGTAGTTCTATTTCTAATTTTTTGAGGAACCTCCATACTGTTTTCCATAGTGGCTGTAATAATTTACTTTCCCACCAGCAGTGCACAAGGGTTCCTTTTTCTCCACATCCTCACCAACACTTATTATTTGTTATCTTTTTGATAATAGCCTTTCTGACAGCTATGTGGTGATATCTTATTGTGGTTTTATTGATTTGCATTTCCCTGATGACTAGTGATATTGAGCATCTTTTTATGTGTCTGTTGGCCAACTGCATGTCTACTTTGGAAAAATATCTATTCAGGTCCTCTGCCCATTTTTAATAGGGTTGTTTGTTTTCTTGATGTTGAGGTGTGTGGGTTCTTTCTATATTTTAGATATTAACTCTTTATCAGATATATTGTTTGAATATCTTTTCTCATTTAGTAGGTGGCTTTTTTCTTTTGTTGATAGTTTCCTTCACTGTGCAAAGGATTTTATTCTGGTGTAGTATCATTTGTTTATTTTTGCTTTTGTTCCCTTTGCCTGAGGAAACATATCCTAAAAAGTATCTAAGACCATTGTCAAAGAGTGTACTGCCTATGTTTTCTTCTAGGATTTTGATGGATTCAGTTCTTACATTTAAGTCTCTAATCAATTTTGAAATAATATTTGTATGTAGTGTGAGAAAGTGGTCCAGTTTGATTCTTTTGCACATAGATGTCCAGTTTTCTTAACAGCATTTATTGAAGAGGCTATTTTTTCCCCATTGTATATTCTTGCCCACTTTATCATAGGTTAATTGGCCATATATGTGTGGGTTCATTTCTGGGCTCTCTATTCTGTCCCATTGATCTTTCTATCTGTTTTTGTACCAGTACCATAGTTTTGACTACTGCAGTTTTGTGGCATAGTTTGAAATCAGGGAGCATGTTACCTCCAGCTTTGTTCCTCTTTCTAATTTTTTTTTTTTTTTTTTTTTGCTATTTGGAGTCGTTGTTTCCATACAAATTTTACAATTATTTGTTCTAGTTCTGTGAAAAATACCATGGTTTTTTGATAGGGATTGCATTGAATCTGTAGATTGCTTTGAGAATGATGGCCATTTTAACAATGTTAATTCTTCCAGTCCATGAGCACTGTATATTTTTCTATTTGTTTGTGTCCTTTTTCAATTTCTTTCACAGTATCTTACAGTTTTCCAAGTGTAAGTCTTTTACTGCCTTGGTGAGATTTATTCATATGTATTTTATTCTTTGTGATGCAATTTTAAATAGGATTGTTATGTGAATTTCTTTTTCTGATAGTTCATTATAAGGGTATAGAAATGCAGTATATTTCTATATATTAATTTTGTACCCTGAAACTTTACTGAATTCACTTATTAGTTCTAATAGTTTTTTTTTTTTTATGTGTGTGTGGCATCTTTAGTATTTTCTACATAGTATCATGCCCTCTGCAAACAGGGACAGTTTTACTTATAATGGAAGAAATAAAGCTGTCACTTTATTTCATCCTTTCCGATTTGGATTCCTTTCATTTTTATTTTCTTGTCTGACTGCTGTGGCTAGAGATTTTAGTACTATGTGAATAAAAGTGGCAAGAATGGGTATCTTTGTCTTGTTCTGATCTTAGAGAGAATGTTTTCATCTTTTCACCATTGAATATAATTTTAGCTGTGATCTTTGTCATAATTGGCCTTTATTATGTTGAGGTATATTCACGCTATACTCACCTTGTTGAGAATTTTTTTAATCATAAATGGATGCTGAATTTTACCAAAAGCTTTTCCTGCATCTACTGAGATGATCGTATGGTTTTTATCATTTAATTTGTTAATTTGGTGTATCACATTGACTGTTTTGTGGATATTGAAAAATTCTTGCATCCCTGGATTAAATCCTACTTGATCATGTTGAATGATGCTTTTAATGTATTGTTGGATTTGGTTTGATAGTATTGTGTTGAGGATTTTTGCATCTATGTTCATCAGTGATATGGGCCTGTAATTTTCTTTTTTTTTGTGATATCTTTGTCTGGTTTTGGTATTAGGGTGATGGTGGCCTCATAAAATGGGTTTGGAAGTGTTCCTTTCTCTGCAGTTTTTTGGAATATTTTGAGAAGGATAAGTGTTAATTCTTCTCTAAATGGTTGGTAGAATTCACCTGTGAAGCCATCTGATCCTGAACTTGTGTTTGTTGGGAGTTTCTAAATTACTGATTCAATTTCATTACTGATAATTAGTCTCTTCAAATTTTCTATTTCTTCCTGGTTCAGTCTTGGGAGATTGTACATTTCTAAGAATTTGTTCATTTCTTCTAGGTGATCCATTTTATTGACATATAGTTTTTTATAGTAGTATCTTATGATCTTTTGTATTTCTGCAGTGTTGGTTGTAACTTCTTTTTTATTTCTAATTTTACTGATTTGGGCCTTCTCCCTCTTTTTTTCTTGATGACTCTGGCTAAGGGTTTATCAATTTTGTTTATCTTTTCAAAGAACCAGCTTTTAGTTTCTTTTCTTTTTTTTTTTTTTTTGGTGTCTATTTCATTTATTTCTGCTTTGATATTTATGATTTATTTCTTTCTACTAACTTTGGGTTTTGTTTGTTCTTCTTTCTCTACTTCCTTTCAGTGTAAGGTTAAGTTGTTTATGTGAGATTTTTCTTATTTCCTAAGGTAGCTACAAATTTCCCATTCAGAATTGCTTTTGCTGTGTCCCATAGATTTTGGATTGTTGTGTCTCCATTTTCATTTGTATTTAGAATTTTTAAAATTTCCTCTTAGATCTTTTCTCTGACCCATTTGTTGTTTAGTAGCATATTGTTTAGCCTCCGTGTATTTGTGGTTTTTGTAAATTTTTTCCCTTGTTGATTTCTAGTCTCATAACATTGTGGTTGAAAAAGATGCTTGATATGATTTCAATATTCTTAAATTTATTGAGACTTGTTTTATGGCCTAGCATGTGATCTATCCTGGAAAATATGCTGTGTGCACTTGAAAAGAATGTGTATTCTGCTGTATTTCACATGGAATGTTCTAAATGTATATATGAAGTTATCTGATCAAGTGTGTTGTTTGAGACCAGTGTTTCCTTATTGACTTTCTATCTGGATGATATGTCCATTGATGTAAGTGAGGTGTTAAAGTCCTCTACTGGGGTTTCATTATTGTCAATTTCTCCCCTATGTTTGTTAATATTTGTATGTATTTAGGTGCTCCTAAGTTGCGTGTGTATATATTTACAATTGTTATATCTTCTTGTTGGATTTATTCCTTGATCATTATGTAATGTCCCTCTTTGTCTTTTGTGACAGTCTTTGTTTTAATGTCTATTTTGTCAAATATAACTATTGCTACCCCAGCTTTCTTTTTGTTTCCATTTACATGAAATAGCTTTTTCCATCTCTCCACTTTCAGTCTGTGTGTGTCATTAGATCTGAAGTGAATCTCTTGTAGGCAGCACAGGCAGAATACATACGGGTCTTTAAAAATTTTTTTTTAAATCTATTAGGCCAATCTGTCTTTTGATTGGAGCATTTAGTCCATTTACATTTAAAGTAAACAGTGATAGGTACATACTTATTGCCATTTTGTTAATTGTTGGTTGTTTTTGGAGTTCATTTCTTCTTTTTTTGCTTTATTCCTTGTTATTTGATGTCTATATTTAGTGTCATGTTTGTATTCCTTTCTCTGTTTTGCATGTATATAGATTTTTGCTTTGTGGTTACCATGATGTTTATTTAAAGTGAATAATCTCTCTTAAGATCAGACATATTCTACCAACCATGCATCTCCTCCCCAACATACATTCAATATTTTTGACTTCATGTTTTACATCCTTTGTTTTGTGTATCCCTTAACTACCTATTTTGGATATAGATAATTTTACTACGTTAGTCTTTTAACCTTCCTACTAACTTTATAAGTGGCTGACCTACTACATGTACTGTATATTTGTTTTTACTAGAAAGATTTTTTCTTTCAGAATGTTCATGTTTCCAGTTGTGATCTCTTATTTTCCACTCAGAAAAATCCCTTTAACATTTTTTGTAAAGCCAATTTATTGGTGCTGAACTATTTTAGCTTTTGGTTGTCTGTAAAACTCTTTATCTCTCCTTCAGATCTCTATAATAACCTTACCAGGTAGACTATTCTTTTCTTTTCTTTTAACAACTTTACTGGAGTATAATTGCTTTACAATGTTGTGTTAGTTTCTATTGTATAACAAAGTGCATCAGCTATATATATACATATATCATCATATCCCCTCCCTCTTCTGTCTCCGTCCCACCCTCCCTATCCCACCCCTCTAGGTGGTCACATAGCACCAAGCTGATCACCCTGTGCTATGCAGCTGTTTCCCACTACCTATCTATTTTATATTTGGTAGTGTATATATGTCAATGCTACTCTCTCACTTTGTCCCCTCTTACCCTTCTCCCTCCCGGTATCCTCAAGTCCGTTATCTACTTCTGCATCTTTATTCCTGCCCTGCCCCTAAGTTAATCAGAACCTTTTTTTTTTTTTTTTTTTAGATTCCATATATATGTGTTAGCATATGGTAATTTTTTTCTCCTTCTGACTTACTTCACTCTGTACGACAGACTCCAGGTCCATTCGCCTCACTACAAATAACTGAATTTCGTTTCTTTTTATGGCTGAATAGTATTCCATTGTAAATATGTGCCACGTCTTCTTTATCCATTCATCAGTCGATGGACACTTAGGTTGCTTCCAAGTCCTGACTATTGTAAATAGTGCTGCAATGAACATTATGGTACATGTCTCTTTTTGAATGATGATTTTCTCAGGGTATATGCCCAGTAGTGGGATTGCTGAGTCATATGGTAGTTCAATTTTTAGTTTTTTAAGGAACCTCCATACTGTTCTCCATAGTGGCTGTATAATTTTACATTCCCACCAACAGTGCAAGAGGCTGCCCTTTTCTCCACACCCTCTCCAGCATTTATTGTTTGTAGATTTTTTGATGACGGCCATTCTGACCAGTGTGAGGTGATACCTCTTTATAGTTTTGATTTGCATTTCTCTAATGATTAGTGATGTTGAGCATCCATTCATGTGTTTGTTGGCAATCTGTATATCTTCTCTGGAGAAATGTCTATTTAGGTTTTCTGCCCATTTTTGAATTGTTTTTTTTTGTTTGTTTGTTTGTTTGATATTGAGCTCATGAGCTGCTTGTATATTTTGGAGATTAATCCTTTGTCAGTTGCTTTGTTTGCAGATATTTTCTCCCATTCTGAGGGTTGCCTTTTCGTCTTGTTTATGGTTTCCTTTGCTGTGCAAAAGCTTTTAAGTTTCATTAGGTCCCATTTGTTTATTTTTGTTTTTATTTCCCTTACTCTAGGAGGTGGGTCAAAAAGGATCTTGTTGTGATTTATGTCATAGAGTGTTCTGTCTATGTTTTCCTCTAAGAGTTTTATAGTGTCGGGCCTTAAATTTAGGTCTTTAATCCATTTTGAGTTTATTTTTGTGTATGATGTAAGGAAGTGTTCTAATTTCATTCTTTTACATGTAGCTGTCCAGTTTTCCTAACATGACGTATTGAACAGCCTGTCTTTTCTCCACTGTATATTCTTGCCTCCTTTATCAAAGACAGGGTGACCATATGTGCATGGGTTTATCTCTGGGCTTTCTATCCTGTTCCATTGATCTATATTTCTGTTTTTGTGCCATTACCTTACTGTCTTGATTACTGTCTTGATACTACTTTGTAGTATAGTCTGAAGTCAGGGAGCCTGATTCCTCTAGCTACGTTTTTCTTTCTCAAGATTGCTTTAGCTATTCAGGGTCTTTTTTGTTTCGATAGAAATTGTTAAATATTTTGTTCTAGTTCTGTGAAAAATGCCATTGGTAGTTTGATAGGGATTGCACTAAGTCTGTAGATTGCTTTGGGTAGTATAGTCATTTTCACAATGTTGATTCTACCAATCCAAGAATATGGTATACCTCTCCATCTGTTTGTATCATCTTTAATTTCTTTCATCAGTGTCTTATAGTTTTCTGCATACAGGTCTTTTATCTCTTTAGGTAGGTTTATTCCTAGATTTGTATTCTGTTTGCTGCAGTGGTAAATGGGAGTGTTTCCTTAATTTCTCTTTCAGATTTTTCATCGTTAGTGTATAGGAATGCAAGAGATTTCTGTGCATTAATTTTGTATCCTGCTACTTTACCAAATTCATTGATTGGCTGTAGTAGTTTTCTGGTAGCATCTTTAGGATTTTCTATGTATAGTATGATGTTATCTGCAAAGAGTGACAGTTTTACTTCTTCTTTTCTGATTTGGATTCCTTTTATATCTTTTCCTTCTCTGATTGCTGTGGTTAAAACTTCCAAAACTATGTTGAATAATAGTGGTGACTGGGCAACCTTGTCTTGTTCCTGATCTTAGAGGAAATGGTTTCAGTTTTTCACCATTGAGAACAATGTTGACTGTGGGTTTGTCATGTATGGCCTTTATTATGTTGAGGTAGGTTCTCTCTATGCCTACTTTCTGGATAGTTTTTATCATAAATGAGTGTTGAATTTTGTTGAAAGCTTTTTCTGCATCTATTGAGATTATCTTATGGTTTTCATCCTTCAATTTGTTAATATGGTGTATCACATTGATTGATTTCCATATAATGAAGAATCCTTGCATTCCTGGGATAAACCCCACTTGATCATGGTATGATCATTTCAATGTGCTGTTGGATTCTGTTTGATAGCATTTTGTTGTGAATTTTTGCATCTATGTTCATCAGTGATATTTGCCTGTAGTTTTCTTTTTTTATGACATCTTTGTCGGATTTTGGTATCAGGGTGATGGGTTGTCACATAGGATGAGTTTGGGAGTGTTCCTCCCTCTGCTATATTTTGGAAGAGTTTGAGAAGGATAGGTGTTAGCTCTTCTCTAAATGTTTGATAGAATTCATCTGTGAAGCCATCTGGCCCTGGGCTTTTGCTTGTTGGAAGAGTTTTAATCAGAGTTTCAATTTCAGTGCTTGTAATTTGTCTGTTTATATTTTCTATTTCTTCCTGGTTCAGTCTCAGAAGTTTGTGCTTTTCTAAGAATTTGTCCATTTCTTCCAGGTTGTCCATTTTATTGGCATATAGTTGCTTGTAGTAATCTCTCATGATCCATTGTAGTTCTGCAGTGTCAGTTGTTACCTCTCCTTTTTCATTTCTAATTCTGTTGATTTCAGTCTTCTCCCTTTTTTTTTTGATGAGTCTGGCTAATGGTTTATCAATTTTGTTTATCTTCTCAAATAACCAGATTTTAGTTTTATTGATCTTTGCTATTGTTTCCTTCATTTCTTTTCCATTTATTTCTGATCTGATCTTTATGATTTCTTTCCTTCTGCTAACTTTGGGGGTTTTTTGTTATTCTTCTCAAATTGCTTTAGGTGTAGTGTTAGGTTGTTTATTTGAGATTTTTCTAGTTTCTTGAGGTAGGATTTTATTGCTATAAACTTCCCTCTTAGAACTGCTTTTGCTGCATCCCATAAATTTTGGGTTGTCGTGTTTTCATTGTCATTTGTTTCTAGGTATTTTTTGATTTTCTCTCTGATTTCTTCCGTGATCTCTTGGTTATTTAGTAGCATATAGTTTAGCATCCATGTGTTTGTATTTTTTACATTTTTTTCCTGTAATTGATATTTAGTGTCATAGCATTGTGGTCAGAAAAGATACTTGATACAATTTCAATTTTCTTAAATTTACCAAGGCTTGATTTGTGACCAAGATATGATCTATCCTGGAGAATGTTCCATGAGCACTTGAGAAGAAAGTATATCCTGCTGTTTTTGGATGGAATGTCCTGTAAATATGTATTAAGTCCATCTTGTCTCATGTCATTTAAAGCTTGTGTTTCCTTATTTATTTTCTTTTTGGATGATCTGTCCATTGGTGAAAGTGGGTGTTAAAGTCCCCTATTATTATTGTGTTACTGTTGATTTCCCCTTTTATGGCTGTTAGCGTTTTCCTTATGTATTGAGGTACTCCTATGTTGGGTGTATATATATTTACAATTTTTATATATTCTTGGGTTGATCCCTTGATCATTATGTAGTGTCCTTCTTTGTTTCTTGTAATAGTCTTTATTTTAAAGTCTATTTTGTCTGATGTGAGAATTGCTACTCCAGCTTTCTTTTGATTTCCATTTTCATGGAATATCTTTTTCAATCATCTCACTTTTAGTTTGTATGTGTCCCTAGGTCTGAAGTGGGTCTCTTGTAGACGGCATATATATGGGTCTTGTTTTTGTATCCATTCAGCCAGTCTATGTCTTTTCATTGAGGCATTTAATCCTTTTACATTTAAGGTAATTATCAATATGTATGCTCCTATTACCTATTTCTTAATTTTGGGGGGTTTGGTTTTGTAGGGCTTGTCTTTCTCTTATGTTTCCTGCGTAGAGAAGTTCCTTTAGCATTTGTTGTTAAGCTGGTTTGGTGTTGCTTAATTCTCTTAGCTTTTGTTTGTCTGTAAAGGTTTTGATTTCTCTGTCTAATCTGAATGAGATCCTTGCTCAGTAGAATAATCTTGGTTGTAGGTTTTTCCCTTTCATCACTTTAAATATGTCCTACCACTCCCTTCTAGCTTGTAGAGTTTCTGCTGACAAATCAGCTGTTAACCTTATGGGGATTCCCTTGCATGTTATTTGTTGCTTTTTGCTTGTTGCTTTTAATATTTTTTCTTTGTATTTAATTTTTGATAGTTTGATTAACATGCAGCTTGGTATGTTTCTCCTTGGACATATCCTGTATGGGATTCTCTCTGCTTCCTGGACTTGCCTGACTATTTCCTTTCCCATGTTAGGGAAGTTTTCAACTATAATCTGTTCAAATATTTTCTCAGACCATTTCTTTTTCTCTTCTTCTGGGACCCCTATAATTCGAATGTTGGTGTGTTTAATATTGTCCCAGAGGTCTCTGAGACTGTCCTCAGTTCTTTTCATTCTTTTTTCTTTATTCTGCTCTGCAGTAGTTATTTCCACTATTTTATCTTCCAGGTCACTTATTCGTTCTTCTGCCTCAGTTATTCTGCTCTTGATTCCTTCTAGAGAATTTTTAGTTTCATTTATGTGTTGTTCATCATTGTTTGTTTGCTCTTTAGTTCTTCTAGGTCCTTGTTAAATGTTTCTTGTATTTTCTCCATTCTATTTCCAAGATTTTGGGTCATTATTACTGTCATTACTCTGAATTCTTTTTCAGGTAGACTACCTATTTCCTCTTCATTTGTTTGGCCTGGTGGGTTTTTACCTTGCTCCTTCATCTGCTGCATATTTCTCTGTCTTCTCACTTTGTTTAACTTACTGTGTTTGGGGTCTCCTTTTTGCAAGCTGCAGGCTCATGGTTTCCATTGTTTTTGGTGTCTGCCCCCAGTGGGTGAGGTTAGTTCAGTGGCTTGTGTAGGCTTCCTGGTGGAGGGGACTTGTGACTGTGTTCTGGTGGGTGGGGCTGGATCTTGTCTTTCTGGTGGGCAGGGCTGTGTCTGGTAGTGTGTTTTGGGGTGTCTGTGAACTTAGTATGATTTTAGGCAGCCTCTCTTCTAATGGGTGGTGTTGTTTTCCTGTCTTGCTAGTTGTTTTGCATGGGGCGTCCAGCACTGGAACTTGCTGGCCGATGTGTGGAGCTTGGTCTTAGCGTTGAGATGGAGAGCTCTGAGAGAGCTCTCGCCAATTGATATTACGTTGGGCAGGGAGGTCTCTGGTGGTCCAGTGTCCTGAACTCGGCTGTCCCACATCAGAGACTCAGGCCTGACACCAGGACAGAGCACCAAGACACTGTCAGCCACACAGCTCAGAAGAAAAGGTAGAAAAAAAGAAAGAAAAAAGATAATAATAATAAAAAAATATTAAAATTTTAAAAAAGTAAAAAAAGAAGAGAGCAACCAAATCAATAAACAAATCCACCAATGATAACAGGTGCTAAAAACTAAACTAAGAAAACATAAAAATCAGAAACAAATCAGTCACAGACAGCAATCTCCAAGTCTACAGTTGCTTCCAAAGTCCACCGCCTCAATTTTTGGACGATTCATTGTCTATTCAAGTATTCCACAGATGCGGGGTACATCAAGTTGGTTGTGGGGATTTAATCTGCTGCTCCTGAGGCTGCATGGAGAAATTTCCCTTTCTCTTCTTTGTTTTCACAGCTCCTGGGGTTCAGCTTTGGTTTTGGCCCCACCTCTGAGTGTAGGCCACCCTCAGGCATCTTTTCCCTGCCCAGACAGGAGGGGGTTAAAGCAGCAGCTGATTAGGGTGCTCTTGCTCACTCAGGCCAGGGGGAGGGAGGGGTATTTTAGTCATAATTGGAATGTGGGGCGAGCCTGCAATGGCAGAGGCTACTGTGATGTTGCAGCAGCTTGAGGTGCACTGTGCATTCTCCCAGGGAAGTTGTCCCTGGATCACGAGTCCCTGGAAGTGGTGGGCTGCACAGGCTCCTGGGGGTGTGTGGATAGGGACCTGTGCTTGCACACAGGATTTTTGGTGGCAGCAGCAGCAGCGTTAGCATTTCATGCCTGTCTCTGGGGTCCAAGCTGATAGCCATGGCTTGCGCCCATCTCTGGAGCTTGCTTAGGCAGTGCTCTGTGTTCTGTGGGCACACAGGGAAGGAATCCCCTCTCTTCGTACACCCTGAAACAATGGTTTCTTGCCTCTTCAGCTGGTCCAGACATTTTCCCGACTCCGTCCCGGGTAGCTGTGGTGCACTAGCCCCCTCAGGCTGTTTTCACACAGCCAACCCCAGTCCTCTCCCTGGGATCTGACCTCCGAAGCCTGAGCCTCAGCTCCCAGCCCCCACCTGCCCTGGCAGTTGAACAGACAAGCCTCTTATGTTGGTGAGTACTGGTCGGCACCAATCCTCTGTGAGGAAATCTCTCCTCTTTGCCCTCTGCACACCTGTTGCTGTGCTCTCCTCCGTGGCTCTGTAGCTCCCCCCCATCTTTGCCAGTAAAGGGGCTTCCTAGTGTGTGGAAACTTTTCCTCCTTCACAACTCCCTCCTAGATGTGCAGGTCCCATCCCTATTCTTTTGTCTCTGTTTTTTTCTTTTTTCTTTTGCCCTACCTAGATACGTGGGTATTTTCTTGTCTTTTGGGAAGTCTGAGGTCTTCTGCCAGCATTCAGTAGGTGTTTTGTAAGAGTGTTCCACATGTAGATGTATTTTTATGTACTTGTGCAGAGGAAGGTGATCTCCATGTCTTATTCCTCTGCCATCTTCTCTTTCTCCCAGGTAGACTATTCTTGATTGTAGATTATTTTTATTTTCCTTTCATCAATTTAAATATTTCATACCACTCCCTTTTGGCCTGCATAGTTTCTGCTGTAAAGTCAGCTTATAGGCTTATAGGAGTTCCCTTGTACATAACTAGTTGCTTTTCCCTTGGTGTTTTTAGATTCTCTTTATCTACAAATTTTGCCATTTTAATTACAATGTGTCTTGGTGTGAATACCTTTGGGTTCATCTTGTTTGGGACTCTGTGTTTCCTGGACCCGGCTGTCTGCTTTCTTTCTCAGATTAAGGAAGTTTTCAGTGTTTATTTTTTCGAATAAGTTTTCTTCTCCTTTCTCTCTCTCATCTCCTTCTGAAACCCCTATAACGCAAATGTTAGCATGCTTAATGTTGTCCTACAGGTATTTTAAACTATCCTCATTTTTAAAAAATCTTTTTTCTTTTTTCTGTTCAGCTTGAGTGGTTTCCATTACTTTGTCTTCCAGTTTACTGATCTGTTCCTCTATATCATCTAATCTGTTGATTTCTTCTAGTGTATTTTTAAAATATCAGTTATTGTATTCTTCAGTTATGTTTGGTTCTTCTTTATATTTTCTAATGTTTTGTTAAACTTCTCACTGTGTTCATGCATTCTTCTCCTGAGTTTGTCAGTTATCTTTATGATCGTTACCTTGAACTCTTTATCGAGGAGGTTGCCGATCTCCATTTTGCTTAGTTCTTCTTCTGGGATTTTATCTTGTTTTTTCATATGGAACTTATTCCTCTGTCCCCACATGTTGCCTAATTCCCTGTGTTTATGTTTATGTATTAGGTAGGTTGGTTATGTTCCTGATCTGGAGAAGTGATCTTACATAAGAGACATCCTATGGGCCCCAGCAGCACACTCCTCTTTGGTCACCAGAGCTATATTCTGGGTGTCTCCTATGTTGGCTGCATGGACACTTCTGTTGTGGTGCAGTCCACTACAATGGGTGTGCTGATAGGTGGGGCTGGCCCCCAGCCTGGTTGGCTATCAGGCGCTGATTCATGCAGAGGCTGCCAGACACAGTTGGACAAGGCTGTGTCCAGCACAGGTAGCTGCACAGTCCAGGGAGTCTTGGGGCTGGTGCCAGTCCCCTGGTGAGTGGCTGAGCTATGATTCTTGACATTTATTCTGATAAAGGGGAGAGGCTGAAGTAGACCATAACTGTGAGGTGAAGAATGGTGGCTCCCCTGTCACAAGTCAGGAAGTTCAGAGAAGAGGGATCTAAGAAAAATTAGAGAATTAGGATTCTTAGACTCAGAAAAGTTATTAAGCTTCATTGCTTCATTTTTTCCCTTAAATTTTAAACAGTTATCTTTTTTTTTAATTAATAGCTACTTTATTTATTTATTTATTTATTTTTGGCTGTGTTGGGTCTTTGTTTCATGCGAGGGCTTTCTCTAGTTGCGGCAAGCGGGGGCCACTCTTCACCATGGTGCGGGTGTCACTCTTCATCGCGGTGCACGGGACTTTCACTATCGTGGCCTCTCTTGTTGTGGAGCACAGGCTCCAGATGTGCAGGCTCAGCAGCTGTGGTTCATGGGCCCAGTTGCTCCGCGGCATGTGGGATCTTCCCAGACCAGGGCTCAAACCCGTGTCCCCTGCATTAGTAGGCAGATTCTCAACCACTGCGCCACCAGGGAAGCCCAAAACAATTATCTTTTAAAGGCCAGCCTTATCTTTCCACTAAAGGGTCAAGGGAAAAATATTTGCCTACCTATAGGCTGGGTGTTGATGGTAAGATTAAGATTCCTGAGGGTCTGGTTAGAGGGTGGTTGACTGAATCAGAAGGAAAACCCTGTAGGATCCTGCTTCTTTTCACATGGAGCTTCTTCTCACTAGTTTTTCTCTCTACATATTGCGTTTGTGTGATGAATGTGTGCATGTGTATATGTGTATGTGTGTGTATTTTGTATGGTGAGTTTGGGGAAGTGTTTGTGCTTTATATTCACAATAGAGCCTATTTTTAGAAGCTGATCTGGAGCTTGAAAATGAAGACAATTGACAGAACAAGGATGAAGACCCAGGCAAGGCAACTTTAAAGAATTTGGGAAGCTGCCTTACTGTAAACCCATCTATGTGGACAGCACTACCTCATATTTAACAAACAAATGTATGTTTAAAATCACATCAAATACAACCTTGAATTCAGAAATACACACACACACACACTAAAGTTCTCTCCCTCTTCCTGTAAAAATTTCACAGAGAGACACATAAATTTAGGGAAATGTGTAATATCTTAGAGGATCAGGTAGCCTGTCCCTGAGCTGTCCTCTGGAGAACTTTTTACTAGATTTCTTTTTAAAAAAATTTTTTTAACATGTTTATTGGAGTATAATTGCTTTACAATGTTGTGTTAGTTGCTGCTGTATAACAAAGTGAATCAGCTATATGTATACATGTATCCCCATATCCCCTCTCTCTTGCATTTCCCTCCCACCCTCCCTATCCCATCCTTCTAGGTGGTCACAAAGCATCAAGCTGATCTCCCTGTGCTATGTAGCTGCTTCCCACTAGCTATCTATTTTACATTTGGTAGTGTATGTATGTCAATGCTACTCTCTCACTTCATCCCAGCTTAATTTTCCCCCTCCCTGTGTCCTCAAGTCCATTCTCTACATCTATGTCCTTATTCCTGTCCTGCCCCTAGGTTCATCAGAACCTTTTTTTTTTTTTCTAGACTCCATATATATGTGTTAGCATACAGTATTTGTTTTTCTCTTTCTGACTTACTTCACTCTGTATGACAGACTCTAGGTCCATCCACCTCACAACAAATAACTCAGTTTCATTTTTTTATGGCTGAGTAATATTCCATTGTATATATGTGCCACATCTTCTTTATCCATTCATCTGTCAATGGACACTTAGGTTGCTTTCATGTCCTGACTATTGTAAATAGTGCTTCAATGAACATTGTGGTACATGTCTCTTTTTGAATTATGATTTTCTCAGGGTATATGCCCAATAGTGGGATTGCTGGGTCAGCAACTAACAAAGGATTAATCTCCAAAATATACAAGCAGTTCATGCAGCTCAGTATCAAAAAAACAAACAACCCAATCCAAAAATGGGCAGAAGATCTAAATAGACATTTCTCCAAAGAAGATATACAGATTCCCACCAAATACATGAAAGGATGCTCAACATCACTAATCATTAGAGAAATGCAAATCAAAACTACAATGAGGTATCACCTCACTCCAGTCAGAATGGCCATCATAAAAAAATCTACAAGCAATAAGTGCTGGAGAAGGTGTGGAGAAAAGGGCACCCTCTTGCACTGTTGGTGGGAATGTAAGTTGATACAGCCACTATGGAGAACATTATGGAGGTTCTTTAAAAAACTAAAAATAGAACTACCATAGATGATCTTTTTAAAGATAAAGTTGAGAGTTTATTAAGCATTCTTCAGAAATCTTTAATGGTTCCACTGCCTGCAGAAAAATGTTTAACTATTCAATATGACACACACTGCATACCCTGAATAACCTGTTTCTTGTCCCTTTTATTTGACTCCAGTTTTACCTCTTACCAGCTTTTGGGTGGGCAGGTCATTAAACTTGTCTGATACTCAAGTTTGTTCATTTGCATTACTCCTACCTCAGAATGTTGTGCAGATTGAGATAATATATGTAACGCACCTAAGAGTGCAGTTAAACTTTCCTTTTTCTCCCTTTTCTGTTCCTCTGTCTCACTTTTTCACTCTAACCATTAGTTTGATTAACTCTTGGCCTGGCTATCATCTGTTCAAAATTGAAAGTTCCAGAATGGCAGAGATCCTCTTATTAAGCATTATTTCCCCAGAACACATTGCACGGTACCTGGCATTTAGACTGGTATTCGAGAGATGCTTGCTGAATTTGTATTTATGTGAACTTCAGATCTACCTTAGCACCAATTAATGGTGACTTTCTTTGCTCACTTGCTGAGTTACTAGATTGCCTCAACAGAGCTTTCCCAGTGATGATAAAGTAGAGTTAAGAGATCACCCTGTGGTTCAGTGTATTGTGCACACTTTCTGCTCTCTCTCCATTAGTGTATATTACACATCTCCATCTTTACTATGGCTCCCTGCTTTATTGATAGACTCGGCCTATGACTTGTTTTGGATAGTGGATCGGGAGTGGATATGAAATATGTACTCCTAAGCAGAAGGGTTAAATGCTCTTGGATCATTGGTCTCAGGGTCTTCCACGATGACAGCAGTGTGTCTTGACAGTGGTCACTCCTTCAGCCTGGCTTCTGAATAAGAAGATAGGTGAAGATGAGCCCAGACAACTCACAGCCACTCACAGCCCTCATGGAACATGAAAATGAAAGAAAGCTTCCTGTTATCAGCCCCTTCAAAGCTGGGATTATTGCTGCAGCAAATGCTAACTAGTTCACACCCCCAAATTCCCATCTGCAGGGTTGGCTTTTGTCCTAGGCATTCAAACTTGCTAGGCCCTTGCCCCTGAATTCCCTTCTCTCTGAGGTTTGCTTTTATAAAACTCTACACCTAAATGGCAGTATGTACTGTAACTAAATGTGACCATAAAGAGGTAAAAGTTATAATGTTGTTTTCAGAAAATTGTTGTTCTCATTACCTACCTTATTGCCATATGTTCTAATCTAAAGAACTACGATATGGGAAATTATGGTGACACAAAGATGAAGTGATGTTCTGGCTAACGATACGTCCAAATATTTATTCTCGTTCCCTCCCCAGTGATACCCACATACATAATTGATGCCAGCTTCCTCAATTAGAAGTCCAAGGCATAAAGAAAATGAGGACGAGGCTGTTCGCATTTCTGAAGGCTGACAAGGAAAGATTAAAATCTTTTATGACTTCTCCCCCATCATCTGTGGAATGTGGCACTCCCATATTTCATTTCTCAGGAAAAAATATTGTTTGCATTATTTGAAGAAAATCATTACGAATGCAACTAGTCAGCTGCCATGGTGGGCCCTCTTACATTACCATTTCTGAGTTATCTTTTGTACTTGGCCTTCTCTACATACTCTTTCAGTTTTTTAAAGATTGTGCATAAAGAGAGGGGTAAAATTCAGCTGCTCTAGCACTATGTGTGCACCAGACATGGTAACATGGAAAAGCGTGTCTTGCAAAGTGGAGATAACTGGGAAATGTGAACTGGGGCCTCCTGGAGTGAAAGCACAGCCATCAACACCTTCACTAAATTGAAGCCAAATCCCCTTACCCTCTTTCCCCACAGGTTCCCCCCTCACTCCTAATCTGAGAAAACTTTCAGGGCAAAGAAGTTAACCTAAACTGGCCTTTCACATGGTTTGGTCCTATTATATTAAGGAAGAAATTGCCTTTGGGTGACATCTGTGTCATGGTGCCAGGTAACAAGGATTAGGTCCATTATCAAAGAGAAATCATTGTGCCATTGTATGACAAACAAATATATGCATTGGAGTCACACAGAACTGGCTTCAAATCCCAGTTCTTCCACTAATGGCTGAGTAACCTGGAGAAAACTATGCAATCTTTCTGAACCTCAGTTACTGCATGCATAAAATGAAGCAATAATTGAAAAAAAAGAACTACTTGTGAAGATTAATGTGTTTATGTAACTTAAGGCATAATAAACATTCAGTAAATGTTATTTACTGAATTATCAATACTTTATAATATTAATTTGTATTAAAGGGGTTCTTGCTTTGTTGTTGTTGTTAAACAAAGAGAAAAACACTCTATAACCCCAGAGCATGTAATTTTAGCTTCAATCTTGGCACTGATCACATGGTAATACAACTATGAGCCTACCTGCCTCTTCCTTCAACGGTGATTCCCCAGAAAGCAGAAACAGTGTGATTATATATCACTGTAGCTCCAGGGCCCAGTTAGCTGTGTCTGGAACAGAGTGGTCACTCAATAAATAATTGATGAATGAATGAATGAATGGATTTTCTCAATGTACATTATTAGGTAGAGTTGGAGGTGAAGTAGGTCTGATGGCAAATGTTATGCTCTTTTCACTACAGCTCCCTGTGTCTGTCTTTCATTTCAAAGTTCTTATATGGAAGAAGGAGGAGGCAGGTGGCATGTCCGAAAGGCATTGGATCTATTTCCCTCTTTCAAGTAGTTAACCATGCTATCCTCAAAGATCACCATGAAATCAAGTAAATCACAAATGCATGGCAATTGTGAGCTGGTTAGTTCTTGCTTCACCACTTCTTGAGAACTCATGAGGTAACCTGATGGAAGTTATCTTTAGCTTCCTCCTTTTAAATCTAAGTCTTCTTAGTCCAAGTGGGATTCAGAGATGTTATGTTTTGCCCAACATCACATCTAAGCTGTGATTCAAATTCGAAAGGCCCATCTGTAAATTTTGCACTCTTTCTATCACACTGAGTAGCATGCGGTGAGGCTATTATGTAGAGAACACTCTGTATAGGTAGGTAGTCAAAAAGAATTTGGAACTCACAGCCAATTAGATTTGAAAAATAACTCATAGTTCATCAGACCCAACCCCTCATTTTTCAAATTAGGAAATAGATGCCCAGGGAGGGGAATAAAGTCGTCCAAGGTCTCAAAGTTATGACTCTAGGTATAGGGCACATTCCTTTTTTTTTTTTTTTAAACAGAAGATTTTTTGTTTGTTTGTTTGTTTGTTTTTATTTTTGGCTGTGTTGGGTCTTCATTGCTGCATGTGGGCTTTCTCTAGTTGCAGCAAGTGGGGGCTACTCTTCATTGCGGTGCATGGGTTTCTCATTGTCATGGCTTCTCTTGTTGCAGAACTAGGCACGTGGGCTTCAGTAGTTGTGGCACGCAGGCTCTAGAGTGCAGACTCAGTAGTTGTGGCCCACGGGCTTAGTTGCTCCACGGCATGTGGGATCTTCCAGGGCCAGGGATCGAACCCGTGTCTCCTGCATTGGTAGACAGATTCTTAACTGCGCCACCAGGGAAGCCCCTATAGGGCACATTCTACTATATGAATTCACTTCCTGACCTGGTGTCCTGAGCATCTTCTTCCTCACATTCAAGATGGCTTTTTATTCTGTTCCTTACTGAAACCAACAACCTACAGCATCTTCAGGAGAAGACAGACAGGTAACCCTTCTTTACCTACTGACAATCCGTAACATTTAAATAACAGTCTATAAAGTTTGTATGCATGGATTCAGCAGAATCAGTATTACACTTAGACACAGGTAAAGGGCACATATTTATCACTTCCTCATTATACTTTGCAAATAAGAAAAAGGGGAACTTGACATAATTTCTCCTTGTGTTTGAAAACAGACCTGCATACTCCTTAGGCTTCACTTTCAGCTGTCTGCCTGGGCTCCCTTCTTGCCAAGAGCTCAGTTCTTTCCTGAGCTCAAGTTTCAACTCTTAGCTCTGTGCAGGGCTGTCCATAACAAAATCCCAATAGATATTGATGCCAATGAATGGATAGATGGAAGATCCCTGTGTTAACACTTGTGCACCCTGGAAGCCCAATATCAGGTCTTACCTTTCACTCTTCAATGTCACGAAAGGCAATGAAGGCATTGCAGCCAGGGTTTTGCTGCTAATTTGGATTTTAGTGCAAGACACAGAAGAGCTTCCAGGTCATCTCTTCTTGGACCAACGTAGAGCCTGATGGACTGATGGGAGCAAACTCACTTCATGGCAGGTAAGGTCAGCATCTGAAACTGCTGAAGGAAGAAGCCCTAATGGGGTGGAGAAGGCATCCATTTGCAGCCTTATGATAGATGTTTTAAATATTCTAAGTATGTGAGTTTCATTAGTTCTAACTCAGAGAAAGTGTAACTCAGAGTTGCTGCAGTGTCTCCTGGCCAGACCCAAGTCAGCCTGGATATAATTTATACACACCCGCTGGGCTGTCTGTGCCAAGCATTGGCGTGTCTAGTTTATGAGCTCCAGTTGTGAGGACCTCAATACCTTTTTAATTAAAAAACAATTGATAGTGTTGAAGCTTTAAATTCTTTTTTGCTGAAGGGAAAACTTATGGAGAGTTTCGGTGTTGTAGATGGGATGTAGAAAATATTCTTGGCTGATGAGCAATTGTTTTTTTTATTTTTTTATCTCTATGTAACTGTTCCTAGACGTTATGGTTGTTTTCTTTAAAGGTGATATTGGTAACTTATTGCCAAGTTTGCCCCTATGTGGTTCTGCATCAAACAGCTTCAACTGGGTAGTTTTCTCACTAGGTTGGAGAGCTGCTTAGATACTGGAAGGGAAGGAACACTTATGTGGGACTCTGAAGACTTGGGACCCTATGATAAACTGAGTCACTAAAGTCACTCATGCCTTCTCTTTATTATAATTACATATCCACATCTTTGGCCATGTGACTTCGAAGGAATGTCCACTAGAATGAGTGGAGTATATTTCTCTGACCCAGTGATTTTGGAGCTTAGCCCATGTGACCTGATTTAGCTGATGGAATGGGGGTGGAAGCTAAAGTTTTTCAGTTCTGGGCTGTGGTGTCAAGAAGCATAACTTTTTTCTGCTTGCCCTGCTGCACACCTGTGCTCCACTGTAAGACGAACATTCTTCTGGCAGTTGTTAATACAAGGGTGAGAGACATGTGGAGCAGACCTGGACCCAACCAGAAGCTTGGAGCCAAGCCCAGCAGAGCCCAGCCTGGATCAGCCTGGCCACAACTGACCTGAAAGCATGTAAGCAAAAAATATATCCTTGTTGTTTTAAGCAACTGGGTTTTGGAGTGGATTGTTACAGAGCAGAAACTGACTAATAGACCTTATCCATCCCTATCAACAGCCAGCTAATCCTAACTAAGCCACTTCTGCTCTAGGCCTCAGTTTTCTCCTGTGTAAAATGTGAAGGTTAAGCCAGATGACCTCTAAAGTCTCTTAAAGTTTTCTTCAAATTCTAGAACTTAGTGTCTACAATGGATGACATGAATTCCTAGGAAAGCTTTGCATAAGTGGATTCTATTATTTACTAAGGAGTACGGAACCAGAGAATGAGTTTTTGTTTATTGTTATTTGTTCTCCCTCTAAGAGCAGGTTAAATTAAATGTGAAAATATAAATGTTACAATTTATAACATTATAATTAATGTATATTTCACTAATTCACAATCTGAATGAATGTATCTACCATGTTGGTTGTTAATTCCTCTTCAGTGAATTGCTCTACTTAATAGAAATATTGCTTTCTACAACTAGAAATTCATAAACAATATATAAAATGTTTGTGTTTAAAAGAACACATCAAGTTTGGTCAAAATAAAAATCATTCCTGCTTATGAAGACAACAGTAATTCTCATTTTGAGCTCCTATTAGGAGTTAAGAAATGTTCTAAACAATTGTATGTGCAATGTTATTTAATTCCCAAATAGTTTTTTAAAGACAGTATTATTTTCATAGATGAGGTAACTGATGCTCCCAAAGTTTAAATGTCTAGCCTCAAATTACCATGTTATAAAAATTAGAGGCAAAGATTTGAACTGAGGTCTAACTCCAGAAGCCTGGGGTTCAAGTAGTATTGTTACCTGCCTCAGAACCCTCATCCCACTGTCAGCTGCAAGAGAGTGACCTCTGTCAGGTAACTAGCCAACAATATAGTGACTAACTTCTGCCTATACATTACCTTCAAGACTTCTGGATGAGGTCTGGGCAAGATGGCGGAAGAGTAAGACACGGAGATCACCTTCCTTCCCACAGATACAGTAGAAATACATCTACACGTGGAACTGCTCCTACAGAACACCCACTGAACACTGGCAGAAGACGTCAGACCACCCAAAAGGCAAGAAAATCCCCACGTACTTGGGTAGGGCAAAAGAAAAAAGAAATAACAGAGACAAAAGAATAGGGACGGGACCTGCACCAGTGGGAGGGAGCTGTGAAGGAGGAAAGGTTTCCACACACTAGGAAGCCCCTTCGCGGGCAGAGACTGCGGGTGGCAAAGGGGGGAAGCTTCAGAGCCACGGAGGAGAGCGCAGCCACAGGGGTGTGGAGGGCAAAGCGGAGAGATTCCCACACAGAGGATCGGTGCCGAGCAGCACTCACCAGCCCGAGAGGCTTGTCTGCTCACCCGCCGGGGCGGGCGGGAGCTGGGAGCTGAGGCTCCGGCTTCGGTCGGATCGCAGGGAGAGGACTGGGGTTGGCGGCGTGAACACAGCCTGAAGGGGTTAGCACACCACAGCTAGCCGGGAGAGAGTTTGGGGAAAAAGTCTGCAGCTGCCGAAGAGGCAAGAGACTTGTTCTTGCCTCTTTGTTTCGTGGCGCGCCAGGAGAGGGGATTCAGAGCTCCACCTAAATGAACTCCAGAGACGGGCGTGAGCCACGGCGATCAGCGCAGACCCCAGAGACGGGCAGGAGACGCTAAGGCTGCTGCTGCCGCCACCAAGAAGCCTGTATGCGAGCACAGGTCACTCTCCACACCACCCCTCCCGGGGGCCGGTGCAGCCCGCCGCTGCCAGGGTCCCGTGATCCCGGGACAACTTCCCCGGGAGAACGCACGGCGTGCCTCAGGCTGGTGCAACGTCACGCCGGCCTCTGCTGCCTCAGGCTCACCCTGCATCCGTACCCTTCCCTCCCCCCGGCCTGAGTGAGCCAAAGCCCCTGAAGCAGCTGCTCCTTTAACCCCGTTCTGTCTGGGCGGGGAACAGACACCCTCAGGTGACCTACATGCAGAGGCGGGTCCAAATCCAAAGCTGAACCCCGGGAGCTGTACGAACAAAGAAGAGAAAGGGAAATCTCTCCCAGCAGCCTCAGAAGCAGCGGATTAAAGCTCCACAAACAACTTGATGTGCCTGCATCTGTTGAATACCTGAATAGACAACGAATCAGCCCAAATTCAGGAGGTGGACTCTGGGAGCAGGAGATATTAATTTTTCCCCTTTTCCTTTTCTTGTGAGTGTATATGTGTATACTTCTGGGTGAGAGTTTGTCTGTATACCTTTGCTTTCACCATTAGTCCTAGGGTTAGGTCCATCCGTTGTTTTTTCTTTTTTTTACTTAAAAATTATTTTTCCTAATAAATGTTTTCTTAATAATTTTTTCCTTATTTTCTATTTTTAGAAATTAAAAAAAAATTTTAATAAGTTTTTTTCATATTTTTTATTTTAAAAAATTTTTTCTTAAATTTTTTCTTAATATTTTTTTCTTATTTTTTATTATAAAAAATTAATATATCTATTTTTAAAAATTAAAAAAAAATTTTCTTAATAAATTTATTCTTAATAATTTTTTTCTTATTTTTTATTATACTAGCTTTATTTTATTTTATTTTATCCTCTTTCTTTCTTTCTTTCTATTTTTTTCTACCTTTTATTCTGAGCCATGTGGATGAAAGGCTCTTGGTGCTCCAACCAGGCATCAGGGCTGTGCCTCTGAGGTGGGAGAGCCAACTTCAGGACACTGGTCCACAAGAGACCTCCCAGCTCCACGTAATACCAAACGGCGAAAATCTCTCAGAGATCTCCATCTCAACATCAAGACCCAGCTTCATTCAACGACCAGCAAGATACAGTGCTGGACACCCTATGCCAAACAACAAGCAAGACAGGAACACAGCCCCATCCATTAGCAGAGAGGCTGCCTAAAATCATAATAAGGCCACAGACACCCCAAAACACACCACCAGACGTGGACGTGCCCACCAGAAAGACAAGATCCAACCTCCTCCACCAGAACACAGGCACTAGTCCCCTCCACCAGGAAGCCTACACAACCCACTGAATGAACCTTAGCCACTGGGGACAGATACCAAAAACAAAGGGAACTACGAACCTGCAGCCTGTGAAAAGGAGACCCCAAACACAGTAAGTTAAGCAAAATGAGATGACAGAAAAACACACAGCAGATGACGGAGCAGGGTCAAAACACACCAGACTTAACAAATGAAGAGGAAATAGGTAGTCTACCTGAAAAAGAATTCAGAATAATGATAGTAAGGATGATCCAAAATCCTGGATATAGAATAGACAAAATGCAAGGAACAATTAACAAGGACGTAGAAGAACTAAAGAGGAACCAAGCAATGATGAAAAACACAACAAATGAAATTAAAAATAATCTAGATGGGATCAATAGCAGAATAACTGAGGCAGAAGAACGGATAAGTGACCTGGAAGATAAAATGGTGGAAATAACTACTGCAGAGCAGGATAAAGAAAAAAGAATGAAAAGAACTGAGGACAGTCTCAGAGACCTCTGGGACAACATTAAACACACCAACATTCGAATTATAGGGGTCCCAGAAGAAGAAGAGAAAAAGAAAGGGACTGAGAAAATATTTAAAGAGATTATAGTTGAAAACTTCCCTAATATGGGAAAGGAAATAGTTAATCAAGTCCTGGAAGCACAAAGAGTCCCATACAGGATAAATCCGAGGAGAAACACGCCAAGACACATATTATTCAAACTATCAAAAATTAAATATAAAGAAAACATATTAAAAGCAGCAAGGGAAAAACAGCAAATAACACACAAGGGAATCCCCATAAGGTTAACATCTGATCTTTCAGCAGAAACTCTGCAAGCCAGAAGGGAGTGGCAGGATATACTTAAAGTGATGAAGGAGAAAAACCTACAACCAAGATTACTCTACCCAGCAAGGATCTCATTCAGATGTGATGGAGAAATTAAAACCTTTACAGACAAGCAAAAGCTGAGAGAGTTCAGCACCACCAAACCAGCTTTACAACAAATGCTAAAGGAACTTCTCTAGGCAAGAAACACAAGAGAAGGAAAACACCTACAATAACAAACCCAAAACATTTAAGAAAATGGGAACAGGAACATACATATCGATAATTACCTTGAATGTAAATGGATTAAATGCTCCCACCAAAAGACACAGGCTGGCTGAATGGATACAAAAACAAGATCCATATATATGCTGTCTACAAGAGACCCACTTCAGACCTAGAGACACATACAGACTGAAAGTGAGGGGATGGAAAAAGATATTCCATGCAAATGGAAATCAAAAGAAAGCTGGAGTAGCAATTCTCATATCAGACAAAATAGACTTTAAAATAAAGACTATTACAAGAGACAAAGAAGGACACTATATAATGATCAAGGGATCGATCCAAGAGGAAGGTATAACAATTGTAAATATGTATGCACGCAACATAGGAGCACCTCAATACATAAGGCAAATGCTAACAGCCATAAAAGGGGAAATCGACAGCAACACAATCATAGTAGGGTACTTTAACACCCCATTTTCACCAATGGACAGATCATCCAAAATGAAAATAAATAAGGAAACACAAGCTTTAAATGATACATTAAACAAGATGGACTTAATTGATATTTATAGGACATTCCATCCAAAAACAACAGAATACACATTTTTCTCAAGTGCTCATGGAACATTCTCCAGGATAGATCATATCTTGGGTCACAAATCAAGCCTTGGTAAATTTAAGAAAATTGAAATCATATCAAGTGTCTTTTCCGACCACAACACTATGAGACTAGATATCAGTTACAGGAAAAGATCTGTAAAAAATACAAACACATGGAGGCTACACAATACACTACTTAAAAACGAAGTGATCACTGAAGAAATCAAAGGGGAAATCAAAAAATACCTAGAAACAAATGACAATGGAGATATGACGACCCAAAACCTATGGGACGCAGCAAAAGCAGTGCTAAGAGGGAAGTTTATAGCAATACGAGCTTACCTCAAGAAACAGGAAACATCTCGAATAAACAACCTAACCTTGCACCTAAAGCAATTAGAGAAAGAAGAACAAAAAAACCCCAAAGCTAGCAGAAGGAAAGAAATCATAAAGTTCAGGTCGGAAATAAATGAAAAAGAAATGAAGGAGACAATAGCAAAGATCAATAAAACTAAAAGCTAGTTCTTTGAGAAGATAAACAAAATTGATAAACCATTAGCCAGGCTCATCAAGAGAAAAAGGGAGAAGACTCAAATCAATAGAATGAGAAATGAAAAAGGAGAAGTAACCACTGACACTGCAGAAATACAAACGATCATGAGAGATTACTACAAGCAACTCTATGCCAATAAAATGGACAACCTGGAAGAAATGGACAGATTCTTAGAAATGCACAACCTGCCGAGACTGAACCAGGAAGAAATAGAAAATATGAACAGACCAATCACAAGCACTGAAATTGAAACTGTGATTAAAAATCTTCCAACAAACAAAAGCCCAGGACCAGATGGCTTCACGGGCGAATTCTCTCAAACATTTAGAGAAGAGCTAACACCTATCCTTCTCAAACTCTTCCAAAATATTGCAGAGGGAGGAACACTCCCCAACTCATTCTACGAGGCCACCGTCACCCTGATACCAAAACCAGACAAAGATGTCACAAAGAAAGAAAACTACAGGCCAATATCACTGATGAGCATAGATGCAAAAATCCTCAACAAAATACTAGCAAACAGAACCCAACAGCACATTAAAAGGATTAATGATCCTTGATCAAGTGGGGTTTATTCCAGGAATGCAAGGATTCTTCAGTATACGCAAATCAGTCAACGTGATACATCATATTAACAAATTGAAGGAGAAAAACCATATGATCATCTCAATAGATGCAGAGAAAGCTTTCGACAAAATTCAACACCCATTTATGATAAAAGCCCTGCAGAAAGTAGGCATAAAGGGAACTTTCCTCAACATGATAAAGGCCATATATGACAAACCCAAGGCCAACATTGTCCTCAATGGTGAAAAACTGAAACCATTTCCACTAAGATCAGGAACAAGACAAGGTTGCCCACTCTTACCACTATTATTCAACATAGTTTTGGAAGTGTTAGCCACAGCAATCAGAGAAGACAAAGAAATAAAAGGAATCCAAATCTGAAAAGAAGAAGTAAAGCTGTCACTGTTTGCAGATGACATGATACTATACATAGAGAATCCTAAAGATGCTACCAGAAAACTCCTAGAGCTAATCAATGAATTTGGTAAAGTAGCAGGATACAAAATTAATGCACAGGAATCTCTTGCATTCCTATATACTAATGACGAAAAATCTGAAAGTGAAATTAAGAAAACACTCCCGTTTACCATTGCAACAAAAAGAATAAAATATCTAGGAATAAACCTACCTAAGGAGACAAAAGACCTGTATGCAGAAAATTATAGGACACTGATGAAAGAAATTAAAGATGATACAAATAGATGGAGAGATATAAAGTGTTCCTGGATTGGAAGAATGAACATTGTGAAAATGACTCTACTACCCAAAGCAATCTACAGATTCAATGCAATCCCTATCAAACTACCACTGGCATTTTTCACAGAACTAGAACAAAAAATTTCACAATTTGTATGGAGACAGAAAAGACCCCGAATAGCCAAAGCAGTCTTGAGAACGAAAAATGGAGCTGGGGGAATCAGGCTCCCTGACTTCAGACTATATTACAAAGCTACAGTAATCAAGACAGTTTGGTACTGGCACAAAAACAGAAATATAGATCAATGGAACAGGATAGAAAGCCCAGAGATAAACCCACACACATATGGTCAACTTATCTTTGATAAAGGAGGCAAGCATATACAGTGGAGAAACGACAGCCTCTTCAATAAGTGGTGCTGGGAAAATTGGACAGATACATGTAAAAGTATGAAATTAGAACACTCTCTGACACCATAAACAAAAATAAACTCAAAATGGATTAAAGACCTAAGTGTAAGGCCAGACACTACCAAACTCTTAGAGGAAAACATAGGCAGAACATTCTATGACATAAATCACAGCAAGATCCTTTTTGACCCAGCTCCTAGAGAAATGGAAATAAAAACACAGATAAACAAATGGGACCTAATGAAACTTAAAAGCTTTTGCACAGCAAAGGAAACCATAAACAAGACCAAAAGACAACCCTCAGAATGGGAGAAAATATTTGCAAATGAAGCAACTGACAAAGGATTAATCTCCAAGATTTACAAGCAGCTCATGCAGCTCAATAACAAAAAAATGAACAACCCAATCCAAAAATGGTCAGAAGACCTAAATAGACATTTCTCCAAAGAAGATATACAGATGGCCTACAGACACATGAAAGAATGCTCAACATCATTAATCATTAGAGAAATGCAAATCAAAACTACAATGAGATATCATCTCACACCAGTCAGAATGGCCATCATCAAAAAATCTAAAAACAATAAATGCTGGAGAGGGTGTGGAGAAAAGGGAACACTCTTGCACTGTTGGTGGGAATGTAAATTGATACAGCCACTATGGAGAACAGTATGGAGGTTCCTGAAACAACTACAAATAGAACTACCATACGACCCAGCAATCCCACTACTGGGCATATACCCTGAGAAAACCAGAATTCAAAAAGAGTCATGTACCAGAATGTTCATTGCAGCTCTATTTACAATAGCCAGGACATGGAAGCAACCAAAGTGTCCATCATTGGATGAATGGATAAAGAAGATGTGGCACATATATACAATGGAATATTACTCAGCCATAAAAAGAAATGAAATGGAGGTATTTGTAATGAGGTGGTTGGAGTTAGAGTCTGTCATACAGAGTGAAGTAAGTCAGAAAGAGAAAAACAAATACAGTATACTAACACATATATATGGAATCTAAGGGGAAAAAAAAATAAAGGTCATGAAGAACCTAGTGGCAAGACGGGAATAAAGACACAGAGCTACTAGAGAATGGACTTGAGGATATGGGGAGGGGGAGGGGTGAGATGTGACAGGGTGAGAGAGTGTCATGGACATATATACACTACCAAATGTAAAATAGATAGCTAGTGGGAAGCAGCCGCATAGCACAGGGAGATCAGTTAGGTGCTTTGTGACCACCTAGAAGGGTGGGATAGGGAGGGTGGGAGGGAGGGAGATGCAAGAGGGAAGAGATATGGGAACAGATGTATATGTATAACTGATTCACTTTGTTATAAAGCAGAAACTAACACACCATTGTAAAGCAATTATACTTCAATAAAGATGTTTAAGAAAAAAAAAAGACTTCTGGACATCTCTTCAAATATACGTAATGGGTAAAATTTTCACGTCACAAACTCAAATGTGAAAAATAATGAACTTTTCTTTCTTCGAGCTGATCTTCACTTGTACATCAAGTCCCATTTCCACCTTATTAATTAAAAACACACACACAGGGGCTTCCCTGGTGGCGAAGTGGTTGAGAGTCTGCCTGCTAATGCGGGGAGCACGGGTTCGAGCCCTGGTCTGGGAGGATCCCACATGCCGCGGAGCAGCTGGGCCCGTGAGCCACAGCTACTGAGCCTGCGCGTCTGGAGCCTGTGCCCCGCAACGGGAGGGGCCGCGATAGTGAAAGGCCCACGCACCGTGATGAAGAGCGGCCCCCGCACCGCGATGAAGAGTGGCCCCCACTTGCCGCAACTAGAGAAAGCCCTCACACGAAAACTAAGAGACCCAACACAGTCATAAATAAATAAATAAAATAAATAAATAAAAGTATTAATAAAAAAAAAAGATTTTAAAAAAACACACACACACACACATCTGGACATTTTTGTATGATCTCACAAAATTAGGACAAAACATTTTGGGTATAAACTCAGCCATATTAAGAGTTAATTCTTCTATCTCCTTTTCTACTCAGATGCCATCTAATATTTGGAAGAAAAGCAGGGCTTATGAGCATACAAGTGGTGAAGAGGTAAGAGTGAGGGAGAAGCATCAGATACACCACTCACTGCCTTCCACTCTCTGCTGGTACATGAGGCCACCGGCACTTTGTTCATTAGCTTTACTCCCCAGTGCATCTGCTGCTATTGTCCATGGTCCTGCAGTGACCTCTCTTTATCAGAACTCACAGGCACCTCTCTGTCCTAATCCTGACTAAAAGGCCACTTTAAGTCCACCAGGTATCCTTCAAGCACTTACATTCCTTTCCTGGGAGCTCAGAAAATTCTATATGCTTCATTTGCTACTTCTAATGAAACTTGGAAGGTTATTTCAGATCCAACTTTGATAGACACGCCACACCCCCTTTCTGCTTTATGACTGTGGCTCTGAACTGTCATGGGGCAATTCTCCCCCGACTCCTTGGACTTCACTAGCATGATGAAGCCTCACTCTTCTCTAGTTGGAGACCCCTTGGTCTTTCATGGCCCAGTGAGGAGCTGGCTGAACACTGGACCCCTTGTCAACTATCATCTAATATCTCATCACGCCCTCCATGATACTTGCTTACATCCTCTCTGCCCCTGCCAAACAACTTCCATCTTTATGTCTCCATGATTGGATAAAATGATTCTTCTTCTATTCTTTTTCCACACACTTTGTGGCATGATTCCTTCAGGGCTTTACCTCTGATAGTCAAAACGGCCTGCATCTTGCAAAGCGGCAGCTATAATTTAGAAAATGCATCTTTTCTCTTTGTATTACCGCTTTAATAATCTTAATCTTCCCTGGGACAATGATGCCACTGATTAAATAGAGGGAGAATCCCAGTATGCTTTGTGGAGGTGAGGGGTGCGTGGGAGGTGGGGAGACTCTTAAGTAATATCTCAAAATAGTCATAGGCCATAAAGAGATGCAGATGATAGTGAAAATAATAAACACTTAATTTCTGAGACATCTCATTTATTCATTCAATAAATATTTTTTAAACACTTACTATTTGCTGTCCTAAGAACTGCACAAACAGCAATAAACAAGGCAAACAAGGCCGCTACTTTCATAATATTTTTGCATTCTAGTTGGGGGAGACAATGAACAAGAACACAAATGTATAAGGTAATTACATGTACACTGATAATTACTTTAAGAAAAGAACGCATTGTTGATATGTAGGGAGCAGGGCAAGAGATGCGGCAGCTGATTTGGATCGGTTGGATAGAGAGGGTATCTCTTAGTGTTAATATTTAAGTTGAAACCTGAATGATGACAAGGAGCCATAAATGCAAAGGTCTGGGGCCAAACACTCCAGGGAGAAAGCACAGCAAGTGTGCAGGCCTGTAGCTGGGGAAGAGCTTGGGCTAGGAAAAAAATCTGAAATGTGTCTGGAGCCTCATGAGTGAGAAGAGAGGTGGTGATGGATAGGAGAGGGAGTCAGGGGCCCAATTATGGTCTTGCTGGCCACAATAAAGAGTTTGAATCTTATTCTAAGAATAAGAGAGGTAGTCATTTTTAAGATTATAAGCAAAGAACCACACAATCTGATTCACTTTTTTAAAATGTCATTTCAGCTGAGTAGAGAATAAACTATAGAAAGGCAGGAGTGGAAGCAGGGCAACTGTACTAAGGATTATTCAGGGCAAAGGCCACCTACATGCCTAGCTTCCCAAGCTGGCAATGTTCCGTATTTCATCAGATACAAGGGAAGTCTAAATCGCCTCCTCAAATAACCTTCCAATGAATGGTCACTAGGGTGTAGATAACTGAATTTCAGCAGCTTTTCCTGTTCCTCCTTTCTTTCCAACTGGAGCCCTTTGAAGGGAACCCAGAAAACGTGTGCTCTGCAGACACTGGTTAGAGACCACCATAAATCTAATTATTTTGTCGTATCTAAACTGGAGCTTTCCAAGGTTGGTGGCGGATGGTGGGTAGGGGTGGGGAACTCCTCTCCTTGCTTCATTGTTCCCCCTACAGCCTTTATCCTAGTGCTAGGCACATACCAGGGGATCAAAAAACATTTGTTGATTGAGGGATTGATTGATTCTGAGGGACTTGAGTACATTTGTAAATATCCTTTGAGGATCTTGCATCCCCTTGGAATAAAACACCTCATGTTTTATTCAGTTCTCTCCCAATATGCAAATGTGCAGGTGCCCTGATGGCATATAGATAACATCATTACACATACACACTCGCACTTGCACACCAAAGAAATGACTGCTCACATAGAAGACACAATTAAAGGAAGATTGTGTTTGAGAAATCTATTGGGGTTTAATGTAAGAATGATTGGATGTATCCTCAGACACTGGCGGCCTGCTTCTGCAGGGCAGACTTCCCTGCAGACTCTATGAAATAAAATATTTAAGTTAGACAGCCTGATTCAGAACAATAAAGACTAGACAAAGAGCCAGGATGTTTTTGAGTTCTAGCTCTACAATTACTAGCTATGTGCCCTTGAGCAAGTCACTTAAGCCAAACAAACTTCAGTTCCTGATCTGTAAAAATAAAACAAAAACATTTGCCTTAAATAACCTCTATGATGAGAATGAAGCATCAAGATCATGCCAATGGAAATGACTGGCAAACTATAAAGTGGAATGTGTCAGTGAGTTTCAAGCAGGCTTCACTACAGCCTCAGTCAAATTCTAAGAGCCCAACCCTTCAGAGCTAGAAAAAAATATGTCAGTGTTTTCAAAACTATGGAATCAGATCACTGGGTCCATTTCAAATTGCTATAAAAAGCATATAATTAACTTTCAGTATTTTACATTACTTGACTATTCAGCAACAGCTGTTTCCATAGTTCTTCGGAGGTATTTGTGTTTTCCTCATATTTTATGCTTCTTCTTTTTCAATAATTGGATGTCCGCATCTCTATCATCTAAGAATATGTTGATGCTTTTCGATACTATTTATGAAGATATAAGAAGTCACTGTCGTTCCTTATTCACATTTTCCTATATTTTGTGTATATTATTTGATCTTCTTTATTTATTCCATTGTTTTAAAATATCAAGATTATAGGTAGGTGCCCCAGACCCAGATACCAATATATAACATCTCTTTAAAGGGTTATCTCCTTTTTATTTTGAAAATGAAAGACTTTAAACAAAAAACAAAAAGAATATCTACCACCTGCTATCACTGTCATATTATAAAAATAAGACCCTTTGAAATAACTTGAACATTGAATAAATTTGGCTTTATTGAAAATTCCTTTTTTTTGATGTTTAACTTTGTTTCAATTAATATTTTGAATTTTATTTTTATAAAACAGTACATTTAACATGGTTTAACGTTTAAAAGATAAAAAAGAGCATTTAGTCAAAATTATCACCACTTTGGTCCCTCAGCTACTTAGTTCCCATTCTATTAAGCAATTATTATCAGTTTCTGGTAAATACTTCTGGAGATTTTATGTACACACACGTTTGTGTGTGTGTGTGTGTGTGTGTGTGTGTGTGTGTTAGCTTCATTACACAAATGATAGCAAAAGGTATACACTATCCTACATCACTGCACTTTTCTCACTTAACCAATTTTAGAGATCTCTCCATATCAGCCCATAAGGAGTTTCTTGTTCTTATTTATGGCTATGTGGTATTTCATTGTATGGGTGCCCCATAATTTATTTAACCAGTTTCCTACTGATAGACTTATAAGATGTTACCATTCATTCGCTTTTTAAAACAACCATCAATGAATAATCATGTGTAGTCACTATTTTACTTATGCACAAGTATATATTTAAATTAAATTTCCAAGAATGAAATTCCTTAGCACAAAAGTATGCTCAATACTGCTCAAATGCCCTTCATAGATGTAGCTCCAGCTTATACTCTGCCCAAAAGCATGAGAATCTGTTTCCCCACACTTTTTTCAGGACAGTAAGTTATAAAACGTTTGTATATTTGACAATATGATTAGCAAAAAATGATCTTTTTATAGTTTTATCTCCATTTCTCTTAACATGAATAAAGTTGAGCACCTCTTCACATGCCTAATAGCCAGTTGTATTTCCTTTCTCGTGAACTGTACATTCATGTCTTTCATCCATTTTTTTTCTTTTGAAATGTTGGTCTCTTTGTTATTGATTTATATTAATTCTTCATATATTAGGGAGATTGGCTTTCTGTCTAAGATAAGATTTGGAAGCATTTTTTCAAAGTTTAACATAAAATTTTGATTGCATGTGGTGCTTTTGTCATAAATAAACTTTTTTCTAATTTACTGTAATTTAAAATATCAGTCTTTCCTTTTAGCGCCTGAGATTTGTGACATGGTTAGAAAGGCCTTTCGCACTCTGAGATTATAAAATAACTTTTTCCTTGGTTTCTTCTAGTACTTCCTTGGTTTTATTTTTTATCCTTAAGTCTCTGATCTATTTTCAATTTATCCTGGTATAAGACTTAAAGTATGAATACAACTTAATTTTTTTTTCCAGATAGTGACCCAGCTTTCCAGCAAAATTTATTGAATAATCCATCTTTTTCCACTGATTTGAAATGGAAATTTATCATATACTAAAGCAATATAAATCTTTAGACCTACTTCTAGATTTCCAATTTTGTCCTTTGTTTGCCTGTTTATTCATGTACCAGGGCTAAAAATTTAATTATTGTAGCCTGGCAATATATTTTAATCTGGTAATGCTGGTCTTTCTCTCTCCTTTTTATTTTTTTCCCATTTTCTTCCTTTCTTCATTTATTTTTCCATCTGAATTTCAGAATCAGCTTGTCTGCTTCCAGAAACAAATCTTTTAGCATTTTAAAAAATGAGATTATGTTAAATGTATAAATTGGGCTGAGGAATAGTTTATAGTCATGTTGTTGAGGCCTTTTATGTGAACACATTGGCAGGCCTATCACTTTGTGTAAGTTGCCACATGTCCTCAGCAGGATGTCTTACACACATACACATGCACACAAACATACACATATTTCTATTAACTCTATTACTAGGTATTATGTATTTTTTAAATCAACTGTAAATGAGTCTACTGGAGATTTAACTAGTTGTTTTTACGTAAGGAAACCACTGATTTTTTCCTGTTCATCTCACTGAATTCTCTTGTTTGTAATAGGTCTTAGTTACATCATATGCAAATAATGATAACTTTACAAATTCATTTCTAAGTTGTGTGCCTGTTGTATGATGGTTTTGGCTAATACTTCCAGACGATGTTGAAGAGCAGTGGTGATGCAGACATTCTTGCTCTATTCCTGACTCTAATGCTTTCTGTTAATGTTCCTAGTGTTTCCTTATTAAGCACGATGCTGGCTTTGCAGCTGAGATATATTTCATTGCATTAAAGAAATTCTACCTATTCGTATTTTATCAACTCTTCCTTTTACTTTCTTTCCTTTTTGAAAAGAAAATCTAGAATGTAAAGTGCCTTTTTTTCAATATCTATGGAGAAGCCTATTCTTCTTTGTTTCATAAAAATAGTGAAATATATTTTCTAAGGACCATTTTTCTCTTCCTAAAATAAACCTCATTTTTTTGGAGTGGTTTATATTCTTAATTTATTTAGGATTTTTGCATCAATATTTGCACATGGGATTCATCTACAGTTTTATTTTTCTTCTCAATCCTTATCAAGTTTTGATATAAAGTATCATGAAAAGTTTATCCTCAGTGTTTGGAAGCCTTTCTCCCTGCCATCCCCACAACCCAGCCCATGCTCTGGAATGGTTTAAATAAGTTTAACTTTGTCCTTCAAAGTTTTACTAGAATTTCTGAAACTGGATTTTATGCCTTTGGTATGTGGGAGAGGAAAAAATGGTAACTGGTCTGTTTAATATTTCTAGTGTATTTTCCATTCTAGTATACTTTCCATTTCACCTGTGTTCTCAAGTTTATTTGTATAAAATTGACCTCAGGAATTTCTTTTTTTTTCTTGTAGTTTTGATTTATTGAAGTATATGTTGTGTTAGTTTCAAGTGTACAGCATAGTGTTTCAGTTATACATACATATCTATTATTTTTCAGATTCTTTTCCATTATAGTTAATGACAAAATACTGAGTACAGTTCCCTGTGCTATACGGTAGGTCCTTGTTGTTTACATATTTTATACATAGTAGTGTGTATATGTTAATCCCAAACTACTAATTAGGAGTAATTACTTTTCATTTCTTCTATAGCTTTATTGCTGCTTCTTATCATTTCTTATTTTGTATATTTGTGATTTCCCCCCTTTTTCTTGTTTAGATTAGCCAACAGCTTAAATATTTTATTTTATTGGATTTATTTGCTCTTTTACCAGTTTCAATTTCCTTGCTCTGATCATTTTTCCCCATCATTTTTTATTGTGTTTTTCTAGATAGTTTTTCAACTCCTTCTATTATCCTGAGTTCTTGTACTATTTTTTTTCTGCTCTTGTTTTATAGAGATGATTGCTTTAAGGTTATCTGTTCCTTTTTTTTTTTTTTTTTTTTTGGACCGAATATTTGACTGTAATTTCCAGATTCTCTAGCAGTTTCTTTTGGATTATTTATCATTGAAAGAGATTCTTTTCCCAAACAAGCTATATCCTGAAGGTTTATGTTGGGAGAAGTTAGGGCCATGTCCCATGCTAGCCAGAATTTGCCTTGTTACTAGGGCCTTATATGTGAGTTCTTTATTTTCGATTTCTCCCTAGCCAAATGATAAGCAAAGGTGTGTGGGTGTCCATAATTCAAAGACTGATCTGCTACCAAACTGCTAGGAAGTAGTTGGTTGGAGTTTGTGGTTCTCTGCACAGCCTTGGTGCCTCTCCTTGGGGCCAGACTATGTCATTGCTGCAAACTCAGGAGCCCTGGACCCCCTACTGCCTGTAAGGACCTTAGCTACAGTTTGGATTGCACTCTTCTCTTTTATGAAGCATAACTGTGGCTCTATCTAAAGCCACCTCATCCTCTTTCATGGTCCTCTTTCTTGCACCCCAGCTTGATCCCCTCTGCTTTGAGCAGGACTCTCACCTATTTTGTTGTTTCAGATTCAGCAGTCACCTTGTTTCATACAAAATGGTGTTTGTGTTTTTATTTCCCATTCTTGTTGCTTTGGGATAACTTCCCGGAAGAAAAGGAGAAAATGCTGATTTACATTACCATGTTCAAACTGAAGTGCCCTTTCTTTTTAAGACCTTACACTATGTATTACATTATACTCTTTACATTAAATTTAAAATATTGATAATGTTTTTAATAAAAGCTAACTAGCCAACATGCATAAATAGTTCAAACTCCAGATCTATACCCTTTATTACTTTTATTTGGTGTCTAGCCCAACACATGGTATATAATCCTTCAATATACAGGTGTTGAGTTAATGAATGTCGGCTTTAAGAGATAGTCAACAATAGCCTCAAACCAGGGATTGAACACTGGTGGAAATTGGGCCTGTAAATATGTTGTTTGGCCAGAATAGTATTTGTTAGTCAGCTGTACACTCTGCAGTTTGTTCTAGTCTTCCCTACACTCTTTTTTTTTTTTTTTTTTTCCTGGCTGCTTTGCACACACACTTTATCTCCATGACCTCTAAAGTCATTTGAAAATGGGACCTCTGCAAATATTTAATTACATATGTCAGATCATATTATCTGGACATTCTTACTTTTTAAAAAGTGTTATAACACACACACACAATCTATAGATTAGCAAAGTTAGAGCTGCTCTGGAGTAAAAATTGGAGGCAAGCTTGAGAGGTTATTTAACCCATCTACACCTTCAGGGGAAGACAGTGATTCATTAGTTGAAGGCTTCTGCTTTCTAGACCAGACACTGCACCTTGTATAGAATCCAAGAGGAGTAAATAGTATAAAGTGATGCCCAAAGGCTGTCAGTATCTAATTAGTTTCTCACCTTTCTGGGATATGATCCTGTACCATCTATCCAAGAGCACATTCAGAGAATGAAGGGCTCCATATATCCCTGGAATGACCCATGTTCCTAACCAATGTTGTGTATCTCACCTTGCACCAGGAAGGTCAGCTCAATGGCCTGGGCTGTACTGGAGTGTGTGACCTTAAGGGTTTAGGTCCTCTGAGAAGTTTCCTTTGTAGTAGCTCCCAGAAGAAAATTTCCTGAACCAGAGCAAAGCATCCCTACAGCCTGGGCCAGTGAACTCACATTTATCCTAGCGCAGGTGACTGCATCCCAGAAACCAGCAGCATAACCTGACGATGGGGTGCATTTGGAGAGGTGAGAAGACAGGAGAACTATATATAGGATGATTACCTGAAATATATGGTCTGATTATGTCATCTGGATCTTTGCATCTTCTGAGATCTAGCTTCTAGAGGACATGCACAAAGTTGAATTTCAATTTCCATTCCCTTGCTTTTGACCCTACAAGAGTCCTTTTCTATTCTCCTTCAGCAAATATGAGGCAAAGATGTTCCACTGAGGCTGGAATAAAAAAAACGCCTTAGAAAAATCTTCCTCAGGGCAAACATAAAGTCAGAGTCTGGCAGAAGCCTTCTCCACTAAAGGCAAGCCAGCAGGTATCTAGCCCTAGGTTTCTTCTTCTGGGGAATTGCTCAGTCTTTCAGCCTCTGTGGAATAAAAAAACACAGGAAAAAAACTGATAACTTTAGAACTCTTAAAGGATCTGAAAAATCATCTATTCCAATCTCCTTATTTTATGGAGCAGATAGTAGAACTCCAGTGAAGAAATGTTACCTGAGATCGCTGGTCTAGTGTTCTTCCCAATGTACTACCCTGCCCGACTTCACCAATTCCACTGATGTTTATTGTACACATATTATGTGCCACATATGATTAGGGGTGTGATACACAGAAAAATAAGACAAATTCCTGCTTTTGAGAACTTTAAGGTAGTACAAAAGAAAAATAATTTTGATTTAATGTTTGCTTCAGGCAAAGCAAAATTTAAGGACATATTTTCTTTCTAGGATAGAGTGTATTCTTAATCTTTTGATCATAAAGAGACAAAACAAAACATTCAAAGGGCTTCATTCTTATTGTCCTTCCCATTAAATACAATGGCAAGAAATACACAGCTATTATTTACTGTGTTGCTGATGGTCTCCAATAACGTGGACAATTCTGGATCCCCAAATCTGTGTGTCTCCCTAAAGCCCACAGCCAAGTGTCTGTAAGGACAACTGGGTAACTGTTGCAACAAGAAGGTAGGGGAGGGTATTCTGACTCCTGGGACACATTGAGGGTCCATGATGATGTGAAATCACAACTAATTTTTGCTTTATTAGGGAAATACAGGACAAAGATTTCCCAGTTTGTGTATAGAAACTAATGGAGAAGAACAAAGAATTAGAATTTCACAACAAGACCCTTTAAACAAGAATTTGTCAAGCACTCATTATTCTCTCCTTCAGTACAGAATCCTCACCTTTTTGGAAGTGCTCTCAAAATAACCAGTCGACAATTTGTTCATACCATTTGCTTCCCATAAGAAGAAAAACAATCTTCACTTGACACTGGAAAGAAAATTTAGCCCTTCCCTCTCTTGGAGATTTTCAAAAATGTTCCTAAAACCAGATAGAAGTGCACATAAGAAACTGTCAATACAAGCAGGATGCTGAGCTCCACAATAAGCCATCCAGGTGATTTCTGATCTGGGCCATAAAAAGAGAATGACTCTGTGCCATGAAGATGGGCAGAAAGGTATGTTTCCTAGATGAAGGAATATGAGAAAAGAAAGGTGTCAAAGAGAGTGGTATGTGGGAGGCTATAAGCCAACAACCTCATTTTAAAGATAGGGAAAGTGAGACACAAAAAATATTCAGGACATGTCCAAGACCAGTGGCTAATGAGTAGCAACATAAATGGAGAGCCCAGATCTTGTGCTTCTTCTTACCAGTGCTGCCTCTGAGTTCACAGCCTTTTAAGCCTAGGCACTGGGCCTTGGGGAAATCGCCAAAAAACAAAGGAGGTGGACACTCATAAGGATGTACTTACAATATTCTTTTATTTTTTGCAATGCTTTACTAGTGTCTAAAACACCCTTTTTACAGAAAGCCAGATTGTTTTGTTTTGTTTTTTGTTTTGGGTTTTTTTTTTTTTTTTTTTTTTTGGCAAGTGTGATTAGGGCAAGAGAAAGTGCTGAATTTCCAATATGCAAATGAAATTAAAGGCCACCCAGGGATGAAGGAGCCCTACAGGAATGCTTTACTGACTGCTGCAAATTTACCCAAATAACAACTATTTTTTAAAAATATATATATAAATAAATTGAGTTACAACCTCTTTTGTTCTTCCCCTTAGGAGTCACATGTTTTTCACCTCTAATTTCATATCAGTGTTGGGTGGTACATTGTGCATTATTTATGGATGGAATATCAAATGAAGGTGGCTACACTAAGAAACTAGAATTAGACTAATCACAAAATGTATGGATATTAGCCATTTGCCCTTTAAATGTTTATTTTAGGTGAGTGTAAACAGGGAATAGAATTTAATTTTCTTGGCTAGTAATAGCAGAAAATATCTAAAATATTCTATGTCGTTGCCATAGTTTTTCCTGGAATGTTTGTGCAATTATAGCCTTTCTCCCCACAAGGAAATCAAAAATAGTGAAGGCTTCTGGGACATATATTGACATTAGGAAGATTGTATTTTTAAAGGACAGGAAATTAGGTGGCTTAAACTGTTCTTCTAGGTTAGCATTGTGGTCCTAGCTTGACTAGATTAGAAACCTCTAAATAAGTAACAGACTTACTAAGCCCCCTTGCATGGTGTCTAAAATGTGCTGAAGTCATTTCCATGTAAATTAAAAATTTTAATCCAATTAAGATCTTATTAACTCCAGTAGTGGTTGGCATCATGGACTTGTGGGTCTCCCAAACCCTTTTCTTGCTCAAAATGCAAGATTGTGACATTCAATCAAGGAAACTGGCTTTGTCCGTGAAGTTGAAAGATCAGCGAAAGATCATCAAAATATCAACCTCAGCATTCCTGTGGGAGTTAATGGAAAAAAATAAGATGTCAGCAACCCGGACATCACTTCATATCCCCTTTGGGTCTTCACATACCGATAACCCTCCAGAAGGCCTGGGCAAACTCCCCAGAACAAGGGAGTGTCAAGGAAGCAGTCAACATAGCTGTTGTGAATATGAGCTTTGGAATCAAGCAAAGTTGTGTTTGATACTTGGCTTGACCCTCACAGGCCACAGGAAATGTTACAAGGGGCTTGAAAATGCCTCAGTATTATCACCTGTAAAATAATGACAATACTGCCTACCTCCCAGTCTCTTTGAAAGGATTAAGTGATACTTGTAAAGTTTTGGACACATAATAATCATTCAATTATAAGAAGGTTTTCTTACAAAGCATGAGAATACAATATAACTCAGGTTTTTGGAATGTTTCTATGTGCGTGGGCCATGCTGAATGACTTAAAAGTTTTAACACTGTCACCCTCTCATCATATACTCAGTGGTAGAGCCAGGATTCAGACCAAAGAAGCCTGGCTTGTAAATGTGAATGCTTAACCACAAAGCTCTGCAATGGGCTCTTGATCAAGTAGGTGAACAGGAGCAATGACCCAGAACATTCTGTGCCTCCATTTTCCCATTAAAGAATGAGAACTTAAGTAAGGCCAGCCTGTCCCAAAGCTCCTGAGCTCCTGGTACACTTCTAGACAGAACTGCCATGGGAATAAGGGGACTGACAACAGTCTTTCACACCTCTCCTTAGGGCCTGTTACCAAACTGGCAGATATCTGTGGAATTCTAATCAGCATCTTAACAAAACAGAGATAGACCTGCAGTCACTGTCTGTGTCTGAACAATTTATAATCCAAACAGTAAATGCTCATGACCAAAAGAAATGCAATCATATATAGTTAATGTGTTATCCTTCCCTAATTTGAAGATAATGTGAAATCAGTCCAGTAAGACTAAAGTATACACGTATAAGTGAATAAACTCATACAAATCTCTACCACCATTGAGATGAGTCTCTGAAACTCATTTAAATCTCTAGACTTCCCCTTAAGATTCTTCTGAATAAGGTGAGAGTTTAGGCTGACAAGTCTTATTGTCAATCTTTAAGGTATACCTTGAATCAGTTTATTTCTCAACAGAGACATCAACAACCCTACCGTCTAAACCAAGGGTCAGCAAGCTCTCTCTGGAAAGGGCTAGATAGTAAATATTGTAGGTTCTGCAGGCTATACAGTCTATACAGCAGCTACTCCACTCTGCCAAGTAAAACAAAAGCAGCCATAGACAATGTGTAAACGAATGTGGCCGTGTCTCAATAAAGCTTTATTTACAAAAAATGAGCAATGGGCTAGATTTGGCCCACAGGTAAACCACTGTCAGCTTTCATCTTTTTCATATACTGCTCTTGTTTCTTCTCTCTGAGACTTTTCCAATTCATTCTAAATAAGTATGCTGCTTCCTTGTTTAAAATGCTTCAATGCATTCTTATTGCACTTAGATTAGAAGCTAAATTTCTTGGCATGGCATTCAAGGCCTACATCTCAGGAGCTACCTCCTCATTGAGTGTTATCTAATGTCTTGCTCACTTCAGTTCACTGGCTTTGTTTCTGTTACTTTTCAATGTGCCACCTCAGGGCCTTTGCACATGCTGTTCCCTTTCCTTCAAAGTCCTCTTCCCCACTCTGCTTCCCTGAGTTCCCAATCCAAATTAGATAATTTCCCATACCTCTCATAGTAAATCTATACTCTTCTTTCAGAGCACTTAATTAATTAATAATTAAATATATATTTATGTGAAAATTTGTTTAATAGCTATCTCTCTACCAGACTTAGGGCCATGCCTGAAAGGATCAGTCATATTTGTTTTCTTTATTACATACTCCTAACATACAATGGGTACTCAACAGTTGCATGATAACTGAACAAACATATTGTTTATTTCTTAGTGTTCAAAGAACTTTATGAAATTTAATCATCTTTCTTCTTTGGGAGAGTAAAAAAGTCTGGAGCAAGGAGGATTTTTTTTTCTGTAGTATTACAAATGGAGAAACAAGCCCAGCTATGATCACACATGTCATCAGGAGGTGTTTGATTATAAGTCCAAGCATGTTTTCTCAGCTTAGTAATTTCCAAAGACACTTAGAAGTCCCACAAGTTCATGTTTGAGGAATTACCATGTAATTTCAACTTTGCCCTTGCTGATGTCTTTGGAAACCCTCCAGTAAATTTTCAAAGGACACTACCCTTTGTGCTGGGGTGATGCTTATTCTGGGAGCTCCTCTGATGCCATAATTACCTTCATTTGCAGTGTTGACCCAGCACAAGTGTTGTACATTTACTATGTGCTAATTTTAAAAAGTTTACAGAGCTGGGCTACTCTACAGATTTTCAAGAAGGCATTTATGGTTCTAAGCACCTTCCCTAAAATCATTAGGTAACTAATTTGCTTGAAATTTTCTTTCATTCTGTCTCAGTGGAGATGAAATACGGTCACTTGCTGGGGAGAAAACAACAATAAAGGAGAGCAAAATCTCCCTAAGTGCTCCCTAAAAACAAGAGAATCTGATATGCAGCCTGTGTGCTGATACAATTATGAGGCTTCTGGCTCTGAACTGTAACAGATGGGAGTTTTTTTCTCTCTCTTTGGTGATAAGGTGAATGGTTTCCCCCAGGGATGTGTTGGGAAAGCTGCTGTGTTGGCAGTGTTGGCGCCAAGCAGCTGGCTACTGACAGGATTAGAGGCTGAGATTGGCACTGGGGGGCAGGAGTCCATAATATGGGGTAGAGGAGTAGAAACCAAAAATTGTCCCCCTCCCTTATCCATCCATGAAGCTGGGACTTGTAGCAATTCATTCTGAACAGTGAATGGAATTTCCAAGAGATGTTAAAGAAGAGCATCAATTCATTCATTCATTTATTCATTCATTCAACAGCCATTGATTGAGTACCTGATATACAGCAGCTATTGTGCTGGCTGCCAAGATATGAAGTCATAGGAGAAATGGATTGTTTCTACCCTCAGGAGGCTCCCAGCTTAGTAAGAGAGAAGAACAGTGAAAAAATAAGCTTGATGAAGTGTTATTGTGAGTAAGAAAGACTTTATAGCAGTGGTGACAAGATAAATATTTGGAAAATCAGTAGATATTTACTATAACTGGGAAAAGAAAGAAAGTAGGATTTAGGCAGAGAATGCAGCTTGAACAAGGAGGACCTCTCTAGTCCTATCTCATTTCAACCTCCATTGGACCCCTGCTAAAGTCATGCAATTCCCTTATAAAGCATCACCGGCTCCTGTTTCTGGTCTTTGTTCATGGTGCTCTTTCTATCTGGATTTTCCTTCCTTCTCCCTTGAGTGTTTCTAAAACCGTGGAGGACATTTTAGAATATGTTGAACAATATGAACTTTATTTTGAAGGTCTTGGGAAACATAAAGAGATTTTAAGCAGAAGAGTTACATGACCAGATATGCTTTTCAGAAAGTTCACTTTGTTGTTTTGTTGAATGAGCCATTAGAAGACAAATGCAATTACCCACCCAGAGGCATTGAGGACCCGAACTAGAGCAGCGATAGTGGTCAGAGAGAGAAGAGTCTGGGTGTGAAAGAAGATGAAGGAAAAGACAGTCCCTGATTGGCTGAGAAGTTTTTTTTTGTTTGTTTTTTGGCTGGTCAGGTAAATGGGTGTAATAGCACAGCATCATAGAGAGCAAATGAAGAGGCAGAGCTTGGGAAAAGATTATTGATTCAGTTTGGGCTGGTGATGTTGGCTTGGGATTCAGTATTAGAGGTGCACATTTGACCTCCTAATGGGCATATTAAGGTGTGGTGTAAAGAGATTTGGAGCTCGAAAGACAGAGGTCAGGACTTTTGTCAGTCAGGATGAAGTAGGTTATAAAGTGGTAATAATAAAATCTCAGTGACTTAAAACAACAAAGCTTTCTTCCTCCCTTCCTTCCTTTCTTTTTTCTTTCTTTCTTTCTTTCTTTCTTTCTTTCTTTCTTTCTTTCTTTCTTTCTTTCCTTCCTTCTTTCTTGCTATGCTGCATGGCTTGTGAGATCTTAGTTCCCCAACCAGGGATTGAATCTGGGCCCTGGCAATGAGAGTGCTGACTCCTAAACAATGGACTGCCAGGGAATTCCCAACAAAGGTTACTTTCTTCCTCACTCTACCATCTATTGTAGGTCTGTGGGGGGTCCTTAGCTCATTGTAGTCAGTCATGGTCCCAAGCTAAAAGGGCAGCCGCCATTTCAAAAGCTGTTGGCTATTAAGCCAGGGAGAGAAGAGAGGTCTTGAGGGTCTTGCCCTGAAAACTAAATGTTTGACTGGGAAGTGACTCGTGACACTTTTGCAAAGAAGTAGTCAATAGCTGCACCCAACCACAGGGAGCCAGGAGTGTACTCGTCTTGGAGGAGGGAGAGCTGGAAATAGTTGGCAATAGCAGTAATGACTATTGCAGGGCCAGAAGTGAAGATATGAGAATGATCAGCATGTAGATGGCAGTAAAGCTGTGAGAGTGGATAATGCAGGGAAAACTACATTCAGTTTGAAAAGAAGGGGGCTATGTATGAGTCCTGGGAAAGTACCTACATTTAGGGTACATTGTATAGAGGAGATAAAACCACAAAGACAGGACAAGTAGATGTGGTCAAAAAACTATCAGGAAAACCAGAGTGGCATTTCAAAAGACAAAGAGAATAACATTTCAACAAGGGAGTGAAAACTCAGGAAGCATTTCTCTAGTGACTGACTGAATCTCTCTTTTAGACAGTAGCTGGGCTGTTCTGATACAGTGATGGATACATACACTTTTCCTTTTTAAAAAATTTAGTATATTAAAGTCCTCAATTCCTAGAGCTGACAGGGTCCTCAGAGATCATCCAGTTTACCCTCCCACCAAATGTTGAAACTTTCACAATGACATGTTACAAAGCTCTATCTTATATTAACCTGAAATCTTTCTCTTTGTAACATATCCATGGCCCTACTTCTGCCCTCCAAAATCAGACAAGGAAAGGCTTTTCTTTTTGTTCCCCAGTCAACCTTACAGCATCATTAAATAGTAGTTTGGGCTGGTGACTGATTTTTTTAAAAAAAAATATCTTTATTGGAGTATAATTGTTTTACAGTGCTGCGTTAGTTTCTGCTGTATAACAAAGTGAATCAGCTATATGTATACATATACATATAGCTGATCCCCATATCCCCTCCCTCTTGAGCTTCCCTATCCCACCCCTCTAGGTCATCACAAAGCATTGAGCTGATCTCCTTGTGCTATGCAGCAGCTTCCCACTAACCATCCATTTTACATTTGGTAGTGTATACATGTCAATGCTACTCTCTCACTTTGTCCCAGCTTCCACTTCCCCCCATGACCTCAAGTCCATTCTCTGCATCTGCATCTTTATTTCTGCCCTACCACTAGGTTCATCAGTACTGTTTTTTTTAGATTCCATATATGTGTTAGCATACAGTATTTGTTTTTCTACTTCCGACTTACTTCACTCTGTATGACAGACTCTAGGTCCATCCACCTCATTACAAATAATTCATTTTCATTCCTTTTTATGGCTGAGTAATATTCCATTGTATATATGTGTCACATCTTCCTTATCCATTCATCTGTTGATGGACATTTAGGTTGCCTCCATGTGGTGACTGATTTATAAAGCACACTCAGTTTGCGTAAGAAGTAACTGGTAGAAGGACCAAAATGGTCAGAATTTAGGTGTTCAAATTCCCAGTTGGAGAATAAATCATCCAAACTACATTTTCCTTTTTGATTCAGTATGAAAAATGAGAAGTAGGGCACAAGAGTCAAGGTGAGATGATACAGTTTATAAAACATTTAAAGATTGCTAATGTAGAAGAATGTATACTGTATTTGGCTTCTAACTCTGTGACCTAAGTAAGTCACTTAACCTCTCTGAGCAGGAATTTTTGTGTCAATGAAATGGATGCCTGAGGTGTATACCTCACAAGGTTGTCATGAGAAAAAACTGAAGTAAAGGCTGAAGTACAATGCACATCTTAAATACAGGAAACTGGAAAAGATAGAATAGGAAAAATGACATATAAGCTTCAGCACAGGCAGACATCAACTGCCCAGCTCAAGAAACAATTTGAGCTTGAAGGTTAATAGCTTTGATTCAAGGAAACTCCCCTGTATTTATTGCTACAGTAATATCGCACAACAACAACAACCATAAAACTCTTAGGTGTACAATGATAAACATTTATTTTAGTTCTATAAGCTAAGGATCTGATGAGGGTTCTTCTGGTCTGGTGAGGTTAATTTTGACTTGACTTAGACATGTGTCTGCAGTCAGATGGCAGGTCCACTGGGGGATGGCTGTTCTGGGATGGTCTCATGTGGGACAACTTTCTACATGGTGTCTCATCTTCTAGCAGGCTAGCCTGGGCTTATTCACAGGTGTTTACAGGTGCCCAAGAGAAGGCCTCCTGAAGCTTAGGTACATATTGGCACATCCATCACTTTTGCTGCATTGTATTGTCCAAAGAAAATAATAAGGCCAAGCTCAAGAGATAGAAAAATTGACTTCAATTATTAATGAACATAGGGAGGAGTGGAGCATTTTGTCCATTTTTGTAATCAGTATACCATAGTCTTTCTCTGATAGCCTATAGGCAGGATGAGAAAGTTGATCAAGTTGATAAGAAAGGGTATAGAAATGAAGGTAAATACCTACACCTACGAGCAAATTCAAGGGTCATGAAGAACAATAGACTGGTGAAGCCACTTCCAGGCAGCAGAACTGGGACCTAATCAAGGAACTCTCCCTACCTTCAGAGTGAGGGGACCTGGAGACATTTACTCTTCAGGATTTCAGAACTGCTTTGATCAGTGCCTGGCTGTTTGCCTTCTATCATTTCCCTTTTTGAATGGAACTATTTGTTGTAACCATCCTATTCTTATTCACCATTGTATCTTTTGTCTTTGGAGGACAGATAACTTTTTTTTTGTTTGTTTGTTTGTTTGTTTTTTTATACTGCAGGTTCTTAATAGGCATCAATTTTATACACATCAGTGTATACATGTCAATCGCAATCGCCCAATTCAGCACACCACCATCCCCACCCCACCGCAGTTTTCCCCCCTTGGTGTCCATATGTCCATTCTCTACATCATTGTCTCAACTTCTGCCCTGCAAACTGGCTCATCTGTACCATTTTTCTAGGTTCCACATACATGCATTAATATACGATATTTGTTTTTCTCTTTCTGACTTACTTCACTCTGTATGACAGTCTCTAGATCCATCCACTTCTCAACAAATGACTCAATTTTGTTCCTTTTTATGGCTGAGTAATATTCCATTGTATATATGTACCACATCTTCTTTATCCATTCGTCTGTTGATGGGCATTTAGGTTGCTTCCATGACCTGGCTATTGTAAATATTGCTGCAATGAACATTCGGGTGCATGTGTCTTTTTGAATTATGGTTTTCTCTGGGTATATGCTCAGTAGTGGGATTGCTGGGTCATATGGTAATTCTATTTTTAGTTTTTTAAGGAACCTCCATATTGTTCTCCATAGTGGCTGTATCAATTTACATTCCCACCAACAGTGCAAGAGGGTTCCCTTTTCTCCACACCCTCTCCAGCATTTGTTGTTTGTAGATTTTCTGATGATGCCCATTCTAACAGGAGTGAGGTGATACCTCATTGTAGTTTTGATTTGCATTTCTCTAATAATTAGTGCTGTTGAGTATCTTTTCATGTGCTTCATGGCCGTCTGTATGTCTTCTTTGGAGAAATGTCTATTTAGGTCTTCTGCCCATTTTTGGATTGGGGTGTTTGTTTCTTTAATATTGAGCTAAATGAGCTGTTTATATATTTTGGAGATTAATCCTTTGTCCGTTGATTCGTTTGCAAATATTTTCTCCCATTCCGAGGGTTGTCTTTTCGTCTTGTTTATCGTTTCCTTTGCTGTGCAAAAGCTTTGAAGTTTCATTAGGTCCCATTTGTTTATTTTTGTTTTTATTTCCATTACTCTAGGAGGTGGATCAAAAAAGATCTTGCTGTGATTTATGTCAAAGAGTGTTCTTCCTATGTTTTCCTCTAAGAGTTTTACAGTGTCCAGTCTTATATTTAGGTCTCTAATCCATTTTGAGTTTATTTTTGTGTATGGTGTTCGGGAGTATTCTAATTTCATTCTTTTACATGTAGCTGTCCAGTTTTCCCAGCACCACTTATTGAAGAGACTGCCTTTTCTCCATTGTATGTCTTTGCCTCCTTTGTCATAGATTAGTTGACCATAGGTGTGTGGGTTAATCTCTGGGCTTTCTATCTTGTTCCATTGATCTATGTTTCTGTTTTTGTGCCAGTACCATATTGTCTTGATTACTGTAGCTTTGTAGTATAGTCTGAAGTCAGGGAGTCTGATTCCTCCAGCTCCGTTTTTTTCCCTCAAGACTGCTTTGGCTATTCGGGGTCTTTTGTGACTCCATACAAATTTTAAGATGATTTGTTCTAGCTCCGTAAAAAAATGCCATTGGTAATTTGATAAGGATTACATTGAATCTGTAGATTGCTTTGGGTAGTATACTCATTTTCACAATGTTGATTCTTCCAATCCAAGAACATGGTATATCTCTCCATCTGTTGGTATCACCTTTAATTTCTTTCATCAATGTCTTATAGTTTTCTGCATACAGGTCTTTTGTCTCCCTAGGTAGGTTTATTCCTAGGTATTTTATTCTTTTTGTTGCAATGGTAAATGGGAGTGTTTCCATAATTTCTCTTTCAGATTTTTCATCACTAGTATATAGGAATGCAAGAGATTTCTGTGCATTCATTTTGTATCCTGCAACTTTACCATATTCATTAATTAGCTCTAGCAGTTTTCTGGTGGCAGTTTTAGGATTCTCTATGTATAGTATCATGTCATCCACAAACAGGGACAGTTTTACTTCTTCTTTTCCAATTTGTATTCCTCTTATTTCTTTTTCTTCTCTGATTGCCGTGGCTAGGACTTCCAGAACTATGTTGAATAATAGTGGTGAGAGTGGACATCCTTGTCTCGTTCCTGATCTTACAGGAAATGCTTTCAGTTTTTCACCATTGAGAATGATGTTTACTGTGGGTTTGTCATATATGGCCTTTATTATGTTGAGGTAGGTTCCCTCTATGCCCACTTTCTGGAGAGTTTTTATCGTAAATGGGTGTTGAATTTTGTCAAAAGCTTTTTTCTGCATCTATTGAGATGATCATATGGTTTTTCTCCTTCCATTTGTTAATATGGTGTATCACATTGATTGATTTGCGTATATTGAAGAATCCTTGCATCTCTGGGATAAATCCCACTTGATCGTGGTGTATGATCCTTTTAATGTGTTGTTGGATTCTGTTTGCTAGTATTTTGTTGAGGATTTTTGCATCTATATTCATCAGTGATATTGGTCTGTAATTTTCTTTTTTTGTAGTGTCTTTGTCTGGTTTTGGTATCAGGGTGATGGTGGCCTCATAGAATGAGTTTGGGAGTGTTCCTTCCTCTGCAATTTTTTGGAAGAGTCTGAGAAGGATAGGTGTTAGCTCTTCTCTAAATGTTTGATAGAATTCACCTGTGAAGCCATCTGGTCCTGGACTTTTGTTTGTTGGAAGATTTTTAATCACAGTTTCAATTTCATTACTTGTGATTGGTCTGTTCATATTTTCTGTTTCTTCCTGGTTCAGTCTTGGAAGGTTATACCTTTCTAAAAATGTGTCCATTTCTTCCAGGTTGTCCATTTTATTGGCATAAAGTTGCTTGTAGTAGTCTCTTAGGATGCTTTGTATTTCTGCGGTGTCTGTTGTAACTTCTCCTTTTTCATTTCTGATTTTATTGATTTGAGTCCTTTCCCTCTTTTTTCTTGATGAGTCTGGCTAATGGCTTATCAATTTTGTTTATCTTCTCAAAGAACCAGCTTTTAGTTTTATTGATCTTTGCTATTGTTTTCTTTGTTTCTATTTCATTTATTTCTGCTCTGATCTTTATGATTTCTTTCCTTCTGCTAACTTTGGGTTTTGTTTGTTCTTCTTTCTCTAGTTTCTTTAGGTGTAAGGTTAGATTGTTTACTTGAGATTTTTCTTGTTTCTTGAGATAGGCTTGTATAGCTATAAACTTCCCTCTTAGAACTGCTTTTGCTGCATCCCATAGGTTTTGGGTCATCGTGTTTTCATTGTCATTTGTCTCTAGGTATTTTTTGATTTCCTCTTTGATTTCTTCAGTGATCTCTTGGTTATTTAGTAACGTATTGTTTAGCCTCCATGTGTTTGTCTGTTTTACATTTTTTTCCCTGTAATTCATTTCTAATCTCATAGCGTTGTGGTCCGAAAAGATGCTTGATATGATTTCAATTTTGTTAAATTTACTGAGGCTTGATTTGTGACCCAAGATGTGATCTATCCTGGAGAATGTTCCGTACGCACTTGAGAAGAACGTGTAATCTGCTGTTTTTGGATGGAATGTCCTATATATATCAATTAAATCTAACTGGTCTATTGTGTCATTTAAAGCTTCTGTTTCCTTATTCATTTTCATTTTGGATGATCTGTCCATTGGTGTAAGTGAGGTGTTAAAGTCCCCCACTATTATTGTGTTACTGTCGATTTCCTCTTTTATAGCTGTTAGCAGTTGCCTTATGTATTGAGGTGCTCCTATGTTGGCTGCATATATATTTATAATTGTTATATCTTCTTCTTGGATTGATCCCTTGCTCATTATGTAGTGTCCTTCCTTGTCTCTTGTAACATTCTTTATTTTAAAGTCTATTTTATCTGATATGAGTATAGCTACTCCAGCTTTCTTTTGATTTCCATTTGCATGGAATATCTTTTTCCATCCTCTCACTTTCAGTCTGTATGTGTCCCTAGGTCTAAAGTGGGTCTCTTGTAGACAGCATACATATGGGTCTTGTTTTTGTATCCATTCAGCCAGTCTATGTCTTTTGGTTGGGGCATTTAATCCATTCACGTTTAAGGTAATTATCGATATGTATGTTCCTATGACCATTTTCTTAATTGTTTTGGGTTTGTTTTTGTAGGTCCTTTTCTTCTCTTGTGTTTCCCACTTAGAGAAGTTCCTTTAGCATTTGTTGTAGAGCTGGTTTGGTGGTGCTGAATTCTCGTAGCTTTTGCTTGTCTGTAAAGCTTTTGATTTCTCCATCAAATCTAAATGAGATCCTTGCTGGGTAGAGTAATCTTGGTTGTAGGTTCTTCCCTTTCATCACTTTAAGTATATCATGCCACTCCCTTCTGGCTTGTAGAGTTTCTGCTGAGAAATCAGCTGTTAACCTTATGGGAGTTCCCTTGTATGTTATTTGTCGTTTTTCCCTTGCTGCTTTCAATAATTTTTCTTTGTCTTTAATTTTTGCCACTTTGATTACTATGTGTCTCGGCATGTTTCTCCTTGGGTTTATTCTGTATGGGACTCTCTGCACTTCCTGGACTTGGGTGGCTATTTCCTTTCCCATGTTAGGGAAGTTTTCGACTATAATCTCTTCAAATATTTTCTCTGGTCCTTTCTCTCTCTCTTCTCCTTCTGGGACCCCTATAATGCGAATGTTGTTGCGTTTAATGTTGTCCCAGAGGTCTCTTAGGCTGTCTTCATTTCTTTTCATTCTTTTTTCTTTATTCTGTTCTGCAGCAGTGAATTCCACCTTTCTGTCTTCCAGGTCCCTTATCCGTTCTTCTGCCTCAGTTATTCTGCTATTGATTCCTTCTAGTGTAGTTTTCATTTCAGTTATTGTATTGGTCATCTCTGTTTGTTTGTTCTTTAATTCTTCTAGGTCTTTGTTAATCATTTCTTGCATCTTCTCAATCTTTGCCTCCATTCTTATTCCGAGGTCCTGGATCATCTTCACTATCATTATTCTGAATTCTTTTTCTGGAAGGTTGCCTATCTCCACTTCATTTAGTTGTTTTTCTGGGGTTTTTTCTTGTTCCTTCATCTGGTACATAGCCCTCTGCCTTTTCATCTTGTCTATCTTTTTGTAACTGTGGTTTTTGGTCCACAGGCTGCAGGATTGTAGTTTTTCTTGCTTCTGCTGTCCGCCCTCTGGTGGTTGAGGCTATCTAAGAGGCTTGATGGGAGGCTCTGGTGGTGGGTAGAGCTGACTGTTGCTGTCGGACAGATAACTTTTTTATTTTTTAATTGCATAGGCTCTGGACTATAGGAAGCTGCATCCAGACTTGATGTCAGTCACAAGATCCTAGACTTCCAGTGTGATACCATGGTTAGATGAGACTTGTAAAGATCTTGAGAGAGACTTGAGAAAGATTGTTGGAAGGATATAAATAATTGTGATTAAAAGACAGACTGTGGAAGGTTGATTGCAAAAACTGGTTGCAATTCTTTATTCCTCCTTGAATTCATGTCCTCTGCAATGTGACTTTGAAGTTCTTTCAATCAATAGGTGGAGTCAATTTCTCCACATTTTGAATCTGGGCTGGTTTTTTATTTTCTTTGGCCAATTGAATACACAAAGGTGATGTTGGACGATTTCTCAGCCCAGACCTCAAGAGGCCTTGCCTAACTCCACTCTCTCTTGGGATTCCTGCCTATGCCATGAAAACAAACCTCACTGGAATTCTGGGTAATGAAAGACATATGGCTCAGTCACTCCCAGCACCTCATCTGACAGCCGGATGTGTGAGAGGCCATCCTAGACTAGTCAGTCCATAGCTTACCCAACAGGTGACCAAAGAGGTATGCTTAAGCCCTGTTGAGAAAAGCAAAGCCTGCAACAAATTATCAAAACCATCTAGCTGACATGGAAACCCATGAGAAATAATAAATACTTAATTGTTTAGGCTACTGAGTTGTGTATATGTGTGTTTGTGCATGTGTGTTTGTTACTCAGCAATATCTAACTGATACACCTTTAGTTTATTCCCCATCATTTGAAAAATGATTTTTTCTCAGTAGCAGAGCATCACACTTGAAGAGTAGGAAGACACAGAAAAGAAAAACAATTCTAGTCCTGTTGCCTCTGTTGTCTCCACACATGCTGACACATTATTTGTGGTTGTCTCTTTTGAAATAGGCCTAAGCTTACATTGTTCCTTCAAGCTATTGTTTTGTGCACCCCCACCTCTTTCTGTCTCTGTCTCTGTCTCTGTCTCTCTGTCTCTGTCTCTCTCAATCACTGACAGTCCTTCTCCCATCAGTGTCTAGGAATGTGTCTAATAGAGTGAGAATACAAATAGAAAACCAGTATCTCCGAGCTTTTGAAATAGTAAAATATGGTCATTCTGTCATTTTCCTTTCTTTTGTTAGAGAGAGAAGGAAGAGTGCAAACAACTATCATCTGGAGAATTCTCAGGAACTGGACGCACCAGAACACCATACAAATGGACTCCAGTTGATCAAAACATGGGTTATTTTGCTGTTTTGGCACCTGTTTCTAATTGGAAAGCCAAAAAAGAATCTGTAAAAACTCTGACACAGTGGGCCAAACTGTATGTCCTTTATCCTCAATGCTAACAAGTTAGGTGTTTGGAATATAGGGGTTTGGATATAGAGAGAAAACAATGGCAATGCCTACCTAAAAGAAATTTAAAAATTGAGGGAGAGATGAAAAGTTGCATAAAGGAAGAGGCATGGGTTTGTGGGATCAGAATTACTAGCTTCAACTTTCCTTCCACAGCATCACCTCTCTCCACCTCTACTGGTTGTATAATTGTGACCTGATTATTTCTCTTCAGTGTCCTCATCATAAAATAGATATAGTTAATCCAGTTAAGACACAGAAATGGTGTGTTGATTAAATGAAACAGTGTATGTGAAATGTCATAACAAACCTAGGTTTCCTTTTTGCCTTAATTCTCTGAGGTAGCCAGTCTCTGGAATTCAGGTTTTGTATTATCTGTATAATTTCAAAACAAAGCTTTATTTAGTTTGAATCAAAATAAACACAGACATCCCTAGAGAAAGCTGACATGGTTTGTGTCTCATTTTCATCAATAAGCTTGTGCTCAAGATTTGTGCTTAGCACAACTACTATATAGAAGAGTAGATGCTCCTGTTCTCAAAGAAATAATTTGTTAAGAGCCAAGACAGGAGGTCATTAAGTAGTCAGTTTGTTGGTACAAGGCATACTTGCTGCAGGTATTCAAAGGAGGAGGAAACCAGAGCCCAGCAGATCAGTCAGGAAGGTTATTGGAATTGGGTCTAGAGCTCAATCTGAATGATGATAAGGGCAGGGGGAGGGCACACTGGGTACCAGTAAGACAAGGATGTGACCATGTATTTGAAACAGCACTACATGATTTAAATGTATATGATACCTCATTTAGTATTCACAACTTAAGGAGATGTATTATTTTACTTGTTTTAAAGACATGAAAACATAGTTCAAGGAGGTTAAGATGTTGATCCACAGTCGTGCAGTAAATGATCATCCTAAATGGGAAACCACATCTCTCTGACTCCAGAGATCATATTCTTCCCACTGAACCCCACTACCTGTCCAGGGGCAAAATGAATATGCTGCATTATGAGACAGTGAGGCAACCCACCCAAATGCACAGAGCATGTGTGTAGAGGATCCCAGGAGGTACTGCTGGACAGGGAATGTGAAGCCATCCTGGTTTGGGTGGTCTGGAAAGAACCAGAACATCTAAGTATGATTCCTTCGGAATAAGGGGCTATTAGTGACTTTTATCAACTTGGCACTAGAGATAGAGATGGTCAAGCCTTCATCTCCCTAAGGGAAGGCCCTTATTTTGCCACCCTGTGTGGAGGAAGATTGTTTAAAAGACTTTAATATCAGAGATTTTGCCCCCCACCTCCAGTTTTTCTCACTACAATACAGCTAACAAAGTATGGGTTCTAGCATATCCCTGGGCCCATCAGTTGACCTAACACAGATACAATGCACTCTTTTCTTTTAGTTTTCTTTTCCTGGGCTTCTATAGAGAACAAAAGGAAGGCAAAAGGTGAAATAGAGTGGTATTTTCATTCAGTCTGTCAGACTGTGTTTTAAAAGCTCTTTTCACTTTATCCTCATGGAGCATATGCATGAACCTCCCTCTCATGAATATTTGAATGATCTTCACTTTTTCTGTCATTCCTGGAGTCTCAACTACATTGGAGAGCAGAATGTGACCTTCCCAGGCAGATGCTTCTGGGAGCCTCTGTCAAAATGTGTGCATGGGACCAAGAGCCTGAAAAATCATGATAACCACTGAGATTTATTGTTCTTTATTTTCAGCCCTGAGGAGTCCATTTGATGCTGATTCCAAAGGGGTATCTTTATAGAAAAGAGAGATATGACTGGAGGAAGTCGGATGGGGAATATGTCTGTTTTAGCTTTTCTAATATTTCTGTATCAATGGAAAAAGTAGGGGTATAGGCAATGAGATTAAAAACCCCAAGTTAGGGGGCTATGGCTCCTTTATTTTCTGAGGGACAGACTGGTGTAATTCCATTAGGTTTCTTCATGCTCAGAATTTGATTACCTATCACCTTGTCATTCTTATTCCATTATCCTGATTTCTTCTTCTTTATAGCATTTATCATTACATGACATTCCATTTTACATTTACTTGTTTATCTATTGTATGAATGTCCCATTAAAATGTATGTCTGATGATGGTAGAGGCTTCACTTGTCTTATTTACTATTAAAGTCTTAGTACCTGGAAATAGTACCTGGTACCAAACAGGTGCTCAATAAATATTTGTTGAACAAATAAAGGTGATCATTGTATTTTTCATTTAATTTACATTTATGGACTGACCACCGTGGTTAGACCCTGTATTAGAAATAAAACAGGATCTCCTATTCCAGTATGAGATACAAACACATGATTAGATATAACCCAAAAGGTGCAGTGATAGAGGAGTTTGTAGGAAATTATAGGAATACTGAGAATGGGGTCCCTAACCAGAGGAACTATCTGATCCAAACTTTAAAGAATGAGTAGAATATTTATTTGATTAGAAAACAATCATCTGCATTTCCCTTATTCCTCAGTGGGATCGAGGGACCCAGGGATTACTGAGATAGCAGCCAGAGGTATTAGAAAACCAAAAACACATATTTTAGAAAATAGAAATCCAATTAGATTTTTTCTTTTTAAGTTACTATACGGACCACTAAACAAATATGCCAGAAACAGATATTAAAGGCAGGGTGTGAACAAAGGAATCCAGGTTGATGAGCACAAGAACAGAGTAGAGTGGTAGAGGGAAGGAAAAACGTTCAGGGATACTGGATAGCTGTGTAGAACAGGCATTAATGTTAGGGCTCTCTCAGGCAATCTGGAGGTCAGGGCTGGTCTTCTAAGGGGAACAGTACCTGGAGTCCTGGGGTCCTCTGTCATGATGGCTACATTCTGGACTTGTTTCCACCCCAACACCGTTTGCTTCTTTCACCCAATATTTAATGTGAGGGAAGATGAGAGAGAATAGAAGAAACAAAGAAAGAGGAAGATGAGTACAAAGGATGTGAAGGAAAGAGGAAGAACAATCTTTATAAAGGAACAGGGGAAGGAAATGGAAAGTTGAAAATGAAAGAAGGAAAGGAACTTCCAACCCTTATTAGGTTTGAGTGCAAGTGGTTATTTAAGTGGTCCCTTTGCATAGGTGGACACGTTGAGCATTTCACTTCTGGTTTGTTTATACTTATAAACCATAAAGTCAAGCTCAGATTTCTGCTAAAAAAGAACTTTTTGAAGGCAGTGATATCTTATCTTTCATTTTCTATAGATCAGTTTCACAGCTTCTTGAAGTATTTATAGTTTTAATACATAACCATAAATGCCCCCTAAACAAGGAATATCACACATTTTGATTACTATTATTGCTTTATTGCTTATCACAACTGTAAATTATCAACATCCTCTGGCATTGCTGAAAGAGCACTGAATTAGGTTACAACACAAGTACACAAGAACCTATTAAAGCTTTGCTGTTTCTTAAAAGTCTTTATAGTTTTCTAGCTTACCCCATAAGTGTTTCAATTAAATAACTCCTTGCCTGTTCAGCAATAGCTCTCCTCTTTGAGGTGTGATAGTAGTATCAGAAAAGAAAAACAAGATGAAAAGAAGTGAGATTGGAATATAAAACATTAAAAATGAAATGGCTATAAAAATAAGAGCAAGGGTTTAAATTATGCATATTTAAAGTCATTTAAATTGCTTAACTCTTTATTCTTTATTTGATGCAAGTTGAGATATATATATGACATATATATATATCTTATATATGTATATATAGGAGATACTGCTTATGTCTAGGTCTATATTTACATATTTTGTTCTCCTAATGAGTTTTTAATTCCATCAATAATATTTCTTACCTTTTCAATAACTGGTCATGTGGGCAAGAACTCCATTAAAGATATCAAAGATGACATGAAAAACTCATTGGGAAAACAAAGATGTTGACCTAGATATAAGCTTGATGTCTAGGAGATAAGGATAATAATGATGGTGATGACATAGCACTTGGGAGGTAAATATCACATTGAATATCATTAAGATTACAAGTCACATACAATACAGTAGAAAAAAATTAGAGCCAGGAAATCTATCTTTGTAAAAAATTTTACCTCTCAGTTCTGGGTTCCCTTGGCCACCAATGAGTTGATAAAATTAGATAATATGAGGTACTCATTTTAAATATATACTGACTAGCTGCTAGGCATTGTGGGAAATTTTTAAAAATTAAAAATCATATTGCTTACCCTCAAAGAGCTTATAGATTATTTTAGATAGAAAAATATACATTGGGTATTTATTTATTTATTTTTCATTTAATATTTATTTGTTTTTTAACCATTTTTTAAACTGAAATATAGTTAATTTACAATGTTATGATAGTTTCAGGTGTAATCTGGTTAGTATGTTAAAAGTCACAAGAGACTATCACTTTGATCTTTATAAGGAGAAAAAGCCAAATATGTTACAATAACATAGGTTGCATGTGTGTGTGTGTGTGTTTAACCACATTATACAGCTAAGAATGCAAAGGAAGCTAAACTAGAAAGTGATTACCCCTTCCAAAAAGAGAAAAGTCCCATAACAGCTCTCATTCCTGGGGAAATGGTGGTCAAAAGACTCTTACTTCTATCTAAATAAAATGAAAAAGACAGATAAACCACACGAAAAATTTTTCTCAAGTCCATCAGAGACATGAGAATACAAAGAAACTGAAATTTTAGGAACTGGAAATATCTTCCTAGGAAAGTAGAAATCCATGACTGCTTTTATTTCTGGCAGCACTGTGGGATGAGGGAGAATCTCTAGGAAACGGGGGTAGAGGAGAAACTTTTAATTCCTTCTCTTGAGCCTTTACTGAGTATAAATGGAAGTAAGCTAAAGGATTAGAGTGGATCAGAAAAACTGAGAGAAATCCTCCTTTGGGCATGCAAGACCATCATTAGGAACACTGCAGCAACTTAGAAGGTTGTGGATAGGAAAGGATACATGATAAAATTCCATTCAAGGCATTCTGATCTTATACAGAATGTAAGATAGTTGCCCTCCAAAGGCTAGTGGCAGGGCAGCCTAATGGAAATAGATCTTCTGAGGTTAAGAGATCTTAGGGTGGGACTGGAGAGCAAAAAGAACTCCTGGTAACAAAAAACAAAAATGAAAACAAAAACAAACAAAACACTGACCACTTTCCTGAAAAAAGAGACAGATTCTCAGGTCGTAACACTTGCTAGAAGTAAAGTCATGATCCAGCCTTCCAAATATATGAAGTCAGTGGTGAACTGAATCTAAATTGCAACAAAGGCCAGGCCCAGGTCAATTAGACATTAAATTGACTTAATTCCCACAAACCACAGTCTGAAAGAATAGACATGTCCACCTTGAGTTATAATATTATTCATTTCAGTCTCTACTATTCCTTTATATATAATTAAAGCATACAATAAAAAATGCACAGAGTCAAGAAAATGAAACCCCTTGGCCAGAGAGAAACAACCAATTAAGTAGATACAGAGATGATCTAGATATAGGAATTATCAGAAAAGGACTTTAAAATAACTATAGCAAATATATTAATGAATTTGGATAAATCTTGGACTCATGCTGAAACAGATGAAAAATTTCACCAGAGATGGACAGTATGAAAAGAACCAAATGAATTTTCAGAGGCTTCCTCTCCAGTGTTCAACTGAATAAAGCTCAACATGTGTGTGTGTGTGTGTGAAGACACTACTTGAAGCTGTAATCACCTAAAGAGGTACCAAGCCCTAGAGTTTTCACAGAGCTAACACAGTTTGTGTTTCCACCATCCAGAGAGGAAAAACCTCATAAATCATATAACACCAGTATAGGGAAAAATTAACCTTAGACTAATGGCTGCTCTGGTCCCAATTAACAAAACTTATAAACAAGCTTTGATATAATCAAATAATTTCAAAGTAACTTAAGTGCATCCCTGTAAAAAAGCCTAAGAATATTTTAAGGAATTCAATAAGGTGTTCAAAAAGGTACAATGCACAATTAAAATTCAAATTTAAAAGGTACCAATCCTACAATGAAGTAGGAAAATATCATTCATAATGAGAAAAATCAATCAGTAGAAACAGACAAAAATGATACAGATGATAGAATTAATAGACAAAGGCATTAATATAGTTATTCTAATTATACTCTATATGTTAAAGAAGATATAAGAATACTTAAGCATATTAAGTAGACACAAGAAATATATTTTTAAAAGAATCAAATCAAATTTCAAAAAATAAAATATATAATATCTGAAATTCAAAATACATTAGAGGGTTTAATAGCAAATTAGACATTGCAGAAGAAAAAATTAGTGAACTTGATGACATATCAATAGAAACTATGTGAAATCAAATACCATAAAGCTAGAGTAATTGATTCTGCATGGTTTGACAAAAACATGGACATATATGCATCAATTGAACAAAGTAGAAAATTGAGTAACAGACGCACATATATGTAGTCAATTGATTTTCAACAAAGCTGCTAAGGAAATTTAATGGAGAAAAGATAATTTTTTGGAACATGATTTTGCAACAATTTGATAGCCATATACAAATGAGCTTTAATTCTTATCTCCCACAATATTTAATAAAAAACTCAAAATAAATGATCAACCAAATACAAGAGCTAAAAATATAAATCTTCTAGATAAAATTAAGAGAAAGTCTTGGTAATCCTGGGTTTGTAAAATGTTGTTTAAACTTAAAGAACATAAAGTATAAAATAAAAATTTAATAACTTGGAATTATTCAAAATTAAAAAAAAAATCTCTTCAAAGCACTATTACTAAAATGAAAAGGCAAGCCTCACTTTGGAAGAAAATATTTGAAAAAAATATGTGTGACAAAAGAATTCTATCTAGAACATATTAAGAACTGTTATAATACAATAATTAGAAGACAAAAAACAATTTAAAAATGGCCAAAAGATTTGAACAGACACCTCACTAAGGAAGAGGTACAAATAGCAAATAAATACAGATGTCAAAAAAATGTTCAACACCATTAATCATTAGGGAACATGAAATTGAAAATGAGATATCTCTGCATTCCCCCTAGAATGCCAACATTAAAAAGATTGATCATACTAGGTTTTGGTGTGGTTGTGGAGCAAGTATTGATACAAGTCTTAATTTCTAATGAGATATTAAATGATACAGTCATTTAAAAAAAAAGGTTTTATAGAGTTTTCCTTTTAAAGTTAAACATATACCCACTATATAACATAACCACTTCATTCCCAGGTACTTACCTCAGATAAATGAAAGTGTATGTCTGTACAAAGACTCATACATGAATTTCATAGCAGCTTCATTTGTGATATCTAGGAACTGGAATCAGCCCAAATGTCAGGCAGCATGTGAATGGATAAATGAATTGTGGTTATAGCAATACAATAGAATATTACTTGACAAAAAGAACAAGTAAACAACAATAACAAAAAATAACAAAATAACAAAAAATAATAAAAAACAAAAAACAATAACAAAGAAATCATAGGCAACAGTGTGAATGAAAATCAAAATAATTGTGCTACCTGAAAGAACCTAGATAGAAAAAGAGTATATGCTATAATAATTCATTTATATAAAATTGGAAAAAATGCAAACTAATCTATGGTGACAAAAAGCAACTCAATTGTCACCTAAGAACAGAGTGAAGTGATAAATACATTATCAAGTGTCATGAAGAAATTCGGGGGCTTCTTGTCTTTCCAACCTTGATACTGCTTGTATTTTAAAAAAAATTTTATTGAAATAAAATTCACATATCAAGAAATTTACCCATTGAACTATACAATTCAATGGTTTTTAATATATACAAAAAGTTGTACAATCATCACTATAATCTAATTTTAGGATATTTCATCACCCCTAAAAGAAACTCCTTACCCACTAGCATTCATTGCCTATTCCTCCCCTCTGACCCAAACCTCTCAGCCCCAGGCAACCACTAATCTACTTTCTGTCTCTAAAGACGTGTCTTTCCTGGAAATTTCATATAAATTAATTCATACAATATGAGGTATTTTGTTTCTGGCTTCTTTGACTTAGTATATTGTTTTCACAATTCATCCATGTACTTCATTCATTTTAAATGCCATATAACATTCCATTGGATTGATATGTCACATTTTAGTTATCAGTTTATCAGATGATGGACATTTCCACCTTTTGGCTATTACAAGTAATGCTGCTATGAACATTTGTGTAAACACTTTCTTTTGGTGGAAATCTGCTTTTAGTTCACTAAGGTATATGCTAAGGAATCATTTGGTAACTCTGTGAGTTTCTGAGTCATATGGTAACTTATGTTTAACATTTTGAGGAACTGTCAACTTGTTTTCCAAAGCAGCTGCACCATTTTACGTACCATCAGCTATGCATGAAGGTTGCAATGTCTGCACATCCTCAGCAACACTTATTCTTATCTCTTTATTAGATTATAACTATCCTGATGTATATAATGTGATGATATCTCATCATGATTTTGATTTACATCTACCTAATGATGTTGAGCATATTTTCATGTGCTTATTGACCATTTGTATATCTTTTTTGGAAAAATATAAATTCAGACCCTTTGCCCATTTTAAAATTGTGTTATTTATCATTTTATTATTGAGTCATAAAAGTTCTTTATATTTTCTGGATACAGAAATGCATGTAATGAAAATGAAACTGAAAAACATTGCATGCAAATGTTTTTATTTATTCTGTGAATTGTCTTTTCACTTTGTTGATGGTATCATTTGCAGTGAAAAGGTTTTTAATTTGGTGAAATCTACTTGCTATTTTATCACTCTTGCCTTTGGTGTGATATCTAAGAAACCATTGCCTAAACCAAGGCCATAAATATTTACTATTTTCTTCTAAGAGTTTTGTATTTTTAGCTCTTGCATTTAGGTCTGTGATCCATTCTGAGATTTTTTTTGTGTCTGGTGTATTTTTGTGCATGAATATCCAGTTGCTTTAATACCATTTGGTAAAAACTATCTTTTTCCCATTTACTTATTTTGACACCCTTGTCACAAATCAATTGACCATACCAGTACCATACTGTCTTGATTACTGTAGTTTTGTAGTATAGTTTGAACTCGGAGAGCCTGATTCCTCCTACTCCATTTTTCTTTCTCAAGCTTGTTTTGGCTATTCGGGGTCTTTTGTGTTTCCATACAAATTGTAAAAATTTTTGTTATAATTCTGTGAAGAATTCCATTGGTAATTTGATAGGGATTGCATTGAATCTGTAGATTGCTTTGGGTAGTATAGTCATTTTCACAATATTGATTCTTCAATCCAAGAACATGGTATATTTCTCCATCTGTTTATATCATCCTTGATTTCTTTCATCAGTGTTGTATAGTTTTCTGAGTACAGGTCTTTTGCCTCATTAGGTAGGTTTATTCCTAGGCATCTTATTCTTTTTGTTGCGATGGTAAATGTGATTGTTTCCTTAATTTCTCTTTCTGATTTTTCATCATTAGTGTATAGAAATGCAAGAGATTTCTGTGCATTAATTTTGTATCCTGCAACCTTAATAAATTCATTGATTACTTCTGGTAGTTTTCTGGTAGCATCTTTAGGAATTTCTATGTATAGTATTATGTCATCTGCAAACAGTGACAGTTTTACTTCTTTTCCAATTTGTATTCCTTTTATTTCTTTTTCTTCTCTGATTGCCGTGGCTAGGACTTCCAAAACTATTTTGAATAAGAGTGGCGAGAGTGGGCATCCTTATCTTATTCCTGATCTTTGTGGAAATGCTTTCAATTTTTCACCATTGAGAATGATGTTTGCTGTGGGTTTGTCATATATGGCCTTTATTATATTGAGGTAGGTTCCCTCTATGTCCATTTTAGATCAGTGGTACAGGATAGAAAGCCCAGAGATAAACCCATGCACCTATGGTCACCTAATTTATGACAAAGAGGCAAGAATATACAATGGAGAAAAGACAGCCTTTTCAATAATTGGTGCTGGGGAAACTGGACAGCTACATGTAAAAGAATGAAATTAGAACACTCCCTAACACCATACACAAAAATAAACTCAAAATGCATTAACGACCTAAATGTAAGACCGGACACTATAAAACTCTTAGAGGAAAACATAGTAAAAACACTCTTTGACATAACAGCAAGATCTTTTTTGACCCACCTCCTAGAGTAATGAAAATAAAAACAGAAATAAACAAATGTGACCTAAGTAAACTTAAAAGCTTTTGTACAGCAAAGGAAACCATAAACAAGATGAAAAGACAACCTTCAGAATGGGAGAAAATATTTGCAAAAGAAGCAACAGACAAAGGATTAATGTCCAAAATATACGAAGAGCTCACAGAGCTCAATATCAAAAAAACAAACAACCCAATTTAAAAAATGGGCAGAAGACCTAAATAAACATTTCACCAAAGAAGACATACATATGGCCAAGAGGCACATAAAAAGGGGCTCAACATCACTAATTATTAGAGAAATGCAAATCAAGACTACAATGAGGTATCACCTCACACCAGTCAGAATGGCCATCATCAAAAAATCTGCAAACAATAAATGCTGGAGAGAGTGTGGAGAAAACGGAACCCTCTTGCACTCTTAGTGGGAATGTAAATTGCTACAGCCACTGTGAAGGACAATATGGAGGTTCCTTAAAAAATTAAAAATAGAACTAACATATGACCTAGCAATCCCACTACTGGGCATATACCCTGCGAAAATCATAATTCAATAGGAGACATGTACCCCAATGTTCATTGCAGCACTATTTACAATAGACAGGACATGGAAACAACCTAAATGTCCAATGACAGAGGAATGGACAAAGAAGATGTGGTACATATATAGAATGGAATATTACTCAGCCATAAAAAGGAATGAAATTCGGTCATTTGTAGAGGTGTGGATGGACCTAGAGTCTGTCATACAGAGTGAAGTAAGCAAGAAAGAGAAAAACAAATATAGTATATTCACACATATATGTGGAATCTAGAAAAATGGTAGCAATGAACCTATTTGCAGGGCAGGAATAGAGGTGTAGAAGTAGAGAACTGACATGTGGACACAGTGGGGGAAGCGGAGGGTGGGACGAATTGGGAGATTAGGATTGACATATATATACTACCATGAGTAAAATAGATAGTGGGAACATGCTATAATGCACAGGAAGCACAGCTTGGTGCTCTGTGATGATCCAGATGGGTGAGATGTGGTGGTGGGATGGAGGTCCAAGAGGTAAGGGATATAGGTATACATATGGCTGATTCACTTCATTGTTCAGCAGAAACTAACACAACATTGTAAAGCAATTATACACCAATTAAAAAAATTTTAAAACAAACAAAACATCAATTGACCATAAATGGTCAATTGGTTTTTTTGTGGACTCAGTTATATTTCATTGATGTAAATGTCTATCCTGTATCAGGATGACACTGACTTGATTACTGTAGCTTTGCAGTAAGTTTGAAATAGCAAAATGTGAATCTTCTGACTTTGTTCTTTTTTAAGATTATTTTAGCTGTTCATGAGTCCTTGGATTTCCATATGAATGTCAAGATAAGAGTGTCAATTTCTGCAAAATATGACATCTGGGATTTTGATAGGAATTGTGTTGAATCTGTAGATCAATTAGGGCATATTAACAATAGTAAGACTTCTTTTCTTTCCATAGAAAATGAGATATTTTATTTTACTTTTATTTTTTTAACTTTTTATTTTATATTGGAGTATAGTTGATTAATGTTGTGTTTGTTAGTTTCATGTGTACAGCAAAGTGATTCAGTTATACGTATACATGTGTGTATTTTTTTTCATATTCTTTTCCCATTTAGGTTGTTACATAATTTTGAGCAGAGCTCCATGTGCTATACAGTAGGTCCTTGTTGGTTATCCATCTTAAGTATAGCAGTGTGTACAAGTCAATCCCCAACTCCCTAAATATCCCTTCCCCCCCTCCACCTTCACCCCGGGTAACCATAAGTTCTTTCTCTAAGTCCGTGAGTCTCTTTCTGTTTTGTAAGTTCATTTTTATGGTTTCTTTTCAGATTCCACTTATAAGTGATATCATACGATATTTCTCTTTCTCTGTCTGACTCACTTCACTCAGTATGACAATCTCTAGGTCCGTCCATGTTGCTGCAAATGGCATTATTTCATTCTTTTTAATGACTGAGTGATATTCCATTGTATATATGTACCACATCTTCTTTATCCATTCCTCTGTCGATGGACATTTAGGTTGTTTCCATGTCTTGGCTATTGTAAACAGTGCTGCAATGAACATTAGGCTTCATGTACCTTTTCAAACCATGTTTTTCTCTGGATATATGCCCAGGAGTGGGAGTTCAGAATCATATGGCAGCTCTATTTTTAGTTTTTTAAGGAAACTCCATACTGTTCTCCATAGTGGCTGTACCAATTTACACTCCCACCAACAGTGTAGGAGGGTTCCCTTCTCTCCACACCCTCTCCAGCATTTATTGTTTGTGGATTTTTTGATGATAGCCATTTTGACTGGTGTGAGGTGATATCTCATTGTAGTTTTGATTTGTATTTTTCTAATAATTAGCGATGTTGAACATCTTTTCTTGTGCCTCTTGGTTAACAGTAGTAAGACTTCTGTTCCATGAACATATGATATATTTCTATTTATTTGGGTCTTCTTTAATTTCTTTCAATGATGTTTTGTAGTTTTCAGAGTATGTGTTTTGAATATTTTTTGCTAAACTTATTGCTAAATATTTTATTCACCTTGATGCTTTTGTAGTGAAATTTTATTCTATTTTCATTTTCAGATTATTTCTTGCTAGTGTATAGAAATGCAATTAATTTTTTTTTTAAAGAAGGAGTCTTTTTTTTAAATTAATTAATTGATTTGATTTTATTTTTGGTTGTGTTGGGTCTTCGTTTCTATGCGAGGGCTTCCTCTAGCTGTAGCAAGCGGGGGCCACTCCTCATCGCGGTGCACGGACCTCTCACTATCACGGCCTCTCTTATTGTGGAGCACAGGCTCCAGACGCACAGGCTGAGTCGTTGTGGCTCACGGACCTAGTTGCTCCACGGCATGTGGGATTTTCCCAGACCAGGGTTTGAACCCGTGTCCCCTGCATTGACAGACAGATTCTCAACCACTGTGCCATCAGGGAAGCCCACAATTAATTTTTATAGATTGGTCTTGTATTCTAAACTTGATAACTAAGTTCTAAGAGTTTTTTGTGGATTCTTTAGGATTTTCGCTACACAGTATCATGTCATCTGCAAATTATAGATTTATTTCAGTCTTTTCAATCTTGATATCTCCCCCCTCTCTTTTTTCTTCCATCCCTTCCTTCCTTCTTTCCTCCCTCCCTCCTCCTTCTTTTCTTTCTTTCTTTCTTTCTTTCTTTCTTTCTTTCTTTCTTTCTTTCTTTCTTTCTTCCTTCCTTCCTCCCTCCCTCCCTCCCTCCCTCCCTCCCTCTTTCTTTCTTTCTTTCTTTCTTTCTTTCTTTCTTTCTTTCTTTCTTTCTTTCTTTCTTTCTTTCTTTTCTTTCCTTTCCCTATTTTTATAATTGTTTTGGGTAGAGATACCAGTACCCAGAAGTAGAAGTGGCAAGAGTGGCCATATTTGACTTGTTCCTGATTTTAGGGAGGAAAGCATTCAATCTTTTACCCTTAAGTGTGATGTTATAGCTATGGAGTTTTTGTAGATGTCTTTTATCAGATTGATAAGCTATTCCTAGCTTATTGAGCTCCTTTCATTTTATGTTATCTCTTTTTTTCTAGTTTAATGTTATTAAGTTTTATTCCATCAGCAAAAGTCATAGCCATAAAATTTCTTTGAGGTAAGGCCTTTTATACCTTGGGTTTCTGGTAAGTCTTCTGTGAGACAACACCCTTAAGATTCCCAGAAACGTTATATTTTAATAGAAATTATCTGTGAGGCATGACCTTAAGATTATACGGCCAATGTACTTTGGGGGTTTGAGATGCCACCTTAAATATTTCTGAGGTTTTAACATAGAGATTTTTTGTTACAACATTGGTTTCCTCTTTATAGGAAGCTCTGTATTTGACCTTTCTGATGCAACTCTAGATTTGACCTTTGCCTGGAAACTGTTTCTTAATTTTAGCATTATATTTCATTTGGAGAGACTAGCAATGAGAAACAGTTATAGTTTTCAAACCTAGCAAATCCTGGTTCTTTTATATTTAGCAGCTCTTCAGTTTATTGCTTTCCTGTTGTATGTAAGCAACTAGAAGAAGCTGGGTGACACCTTTAACACTATTCCTGGAAATCTCCTCAGCTGGATCATGTAATTCATTAGGTGAAATATATATTTCCTATGTTATCATCAGTGATAATGTTGCTAAGTTTTCTGTCACTTCATAATAAGGATGTCCTTTCCTCAAGCTTCAAATAACATTGCCCTCAATATCTTAAGGCCGTCAGAAACAACCTCCTCAGGACCATCAGACCTCAGTTAATAGACTTGTCAAGGCTGTCCAGCTTCTACCCTCCCTTCAGTTCCAAAGGGTCTTTAAGTCTTTGTTATGAGAGGTCTCTACTTCTGATACCAAATCCATTCTGGTTATTGTGGTTGTATAACAAGCTACTCTAAATATTAGTAGCTTAAACAATGACAGCATTTATTTTACTCATGAATCTACAATTGGAACAAGGCTCAACAAGATAACTCACCTCTACCTCACAGCAGCTGTACAATTTGAACAGTGAGAACTAGGGTCATCTGAAGTCTTGTTCACTCACGTGTTTGAAGTTGATGTTGATGCTCAGCTGGAATCCTAGCAGAGAATGTTAACCAGAACACATAGAGGCACCTCTCAATGTGGTTTAGGCTTCCTCACAGTCTGATGGCTTGGCTCCAAGGGCAAGCATATGAAGGGGGCAAAGAAAGAAAGCATGGCAGAAGCTCTGTCACCTGTTCTAAGGTAGCTTAAGAAGTCACATAATGTCATTTCTACCATATTCCATCCAAGTCTGTCCAGGGTAAATGGATGGGAAAGAACCTTTACTTCTTGATGGAGAGTGGCAAGGTATGGAAGAGCATATTGGATGGAAATATTGCTGTGGACATTTTTGATAATTACAGTTTGCCACAGGAATCAACTGGCCTTCCTTATGGAAATGTTGTATTAAAATTATCCTTGAAAACAGTAGAGTTGCATATGAATTCATGGGTAAGGTAAAATATATATTTATCATATGTATATAACAATATTTTTCCTCCTTATACTCAGGTCACCTATTAGAACCTGGGCTATGCTGAACTCCTTTATCCTAAATTTCTTTTTATTTATCCATGATTTGTCTCTCATTTCTGTTTCTGTGTCATTTCTATAGGTCTCTCTTACAGAAGCAAGAAATTGGACAGAAGCAAATCACTGAATCAATCAGAAATAGTCAAAGTTTGGGGTATTGAATAAGATTGGTCAATGCCTTATGATATTTTTTTAACCACAGATATGGGCCTTTGAACAAATGTCCTTGCTTTCACAAGAGGCAAAGAATGAGCCATGCCCCTATAGACAAAGGACAGAGATATGGGTCTGTGCCTCCAGTTTGACTTAATCCACAACATCAGGATTCATTGGCATGCATCTGCATTATGCTCTCTGCCCATGATCAACATTTCAAAAAGTACCAGTAGGAAGGAAAGCAGTACGCAATAACTGGTGGGCATTAATTAAGGCCACTGTGGCTGCCTCCAGTGGAACACATGTGTAATGGCCACACAGAGAGAAGAGAGTAGAAATCAATCTGGTTAATGTTATTCTGGCCTCTGTTAAGAGATGAAGAGATGGACTCATGCTTTGAAATGCAATGCAAACTTAGAAACCAGGATGATGGACAGAATAAAAGAGAGAGACTGATTTTCCCTCTCCTTCAATGCTCCCTAAAACACCCAACTTCCCATTCAGCAGACCAGGTCAATAAATCTGTATTTTCTTGTTTTTCTTTTCATAATGGTATCATCACCATTAATGCTATCATCACCATTAGAAAGTGAAAGGCATCCCTTGGCACTAGTACTGTGGCATTATGCTTCTTGAGCACAGAAGTTGGCCCCAGCCAGAGTGGAGAGGCAGTAAGCATAGAAGCAATCACTCTAAGGAAAGCTAAACAAGTCTCCAGATGTCAGTTGCATAAGAGTGGCAAAGGGATGAAATCCTATAGTGTCTCTTCTTACTTGGATCAGTAGAATGATGTGGGTGGCTGGTTGGGAAGATGGAAGATTAAACTGGGAGTTAGGAAATTTGGTTTCTACTTATGACTCCATCACTAACTCAAGACCTCGTTTGTGCATGTGTCCAATGGGGAGGTTGGTTTTCACACTCTTTGAATTATTACCAAGCTCTGATATTCCCTTCTCCCACAAGATGTGTTTCTCCAATGTGGTCCTAACCTTGCTCATATGGAGAGAATGCCAGCTGTTACGGCTCTCTAGCTAAAGAAAGACAGTCCAAGGAGTTGCATCATTTGCTATATAGTTTCTTTAGGGATTATGATCTTACCACCAGAAATAGTTTTCTTACAAACATTCCTGCAAGCAAGCTAATGTTAACATCATCTGTGGGTAATTCACAGGCACACCTGAACAGACAGAGGACAGCTTGGTTTTTCATAGCAAAATGCCTGTTGGAGAGACTGCTTGGTAAAGAAGTTGCTGGCTGAAAGGTTTGGGAACTGGGATATGCATGCCCTGGAAGAGATAAGAATGTTCTGGAAAAGCAACACATTTGGTGTAAGGGTTTGGAGATTCCACTTCCCCTCCAGTGCTTGTATATTCTTTTAATTAAATTTCTTCCCATCCTCAGTGAATAAAATGTTTGAAATCATAAAGGATATAGTTGGTCAGTTCTGCTTCCCTATTCCCAGTTTCGCTCTGAGCCAGCTAGTTATCTTGGGTAGGTCACCCACATCTCTGCATCTAAGGGTTTCATCTGTGAAATAGGACTGTCTTCCTCATAGAGTGAGATATCAATTTTACATTTTAAATAAATCTTATATGTGATATTCTTTGAAAATAGATAGCGGAAAACAATTTTAAAGTACTGTTAGTACAGGATTATCAGACTTCCCTGGAAACTCCTGCAGTAGTTTGGATTAGCTTTGGGTGTTTTTCAGGTACAGATGGAGAAATTCAAAATCAGAGAATTTTGGCTTCCAAAGCAACCCAAGCACTTAGAACTGAACTGTATGAAGCCGGCACCACAGAGGGAACAGCAAAAGTAAGGATAACCTGCAGAGTCTAGCCTTTTCAAAGGAAATAATGAACTATTCAGTCACTATTCTGTGGATTAAAAAAAAAAAATTTTGGAAAAGGTTAGTTCAGCCACTGCTACCGAAAAATGCTCACTGCTCAACTTGCCTGATGCAAATTAAGCCACCAAATAATGGAGAGCTGCTGCAGATGCTGGAGTCAAGAATGCCTTAAAGACCATCAGCCTCCTCAGCATCTAATCACATTTTTAAATAAAAGCTAAGTTTCTAACCCAGCCCCAGAACTCTGAACTTTTCTTTCTTCAAGGGCTTGGACACACAGCCTGGAGCCATTTGACCTTTGTCCATGGCTGATTTTGAAATTTCCTCCTTTTCCTTTGGCACTTACAGCCTAGCAGGTGAAAAGTGGTGGGCTTAGCTGGCTTGGGTTTTAATAAGAGTCTCCCTGAATGCACCGAGCATGGGAACAACTTAATTATCAAACATAGGAATTGGATTCAATGAACATACAGGAAGTGTTTACTGAGTGCTCACTCTCATCCCCGCACTGGCTTGAGTTAGTGAGGACACCCAAGAAGGTGCCATAGCTTTTGTTATAAGAAGTAATAAGGAATTTTTAAGAGTAAGATAATGAATTTCTCAAAAGTCCCCTGCAGGAAGTCTTCAACTCAGGTATCTGTGTCTCTGACTATGCTGACCTGTTTTTCAATTTTTGTTCACATTTGAAAATTGTACTGGCATTATCTACATTTTGTCCCTATGACTTCCGTGTCTGATTTGGACTCTCCATTTCCCTTTCCCTCTTTAGCCCATCTTACTCTTACTTCCTAGCAGTTTAACTCATTCTTTGCTTCTCCATTGCATTCCAATTTCATCACTGGTTTGACTCTCTTTGAATTTCTTTTTGATACTTCTGACCAGGGGCTGTGTTCCAGACTCTACCCAGTTCTATCACATTATTGTCCACAGGACAGGAGGCTTCTTTACTTAGTCGATCCTTTGATATCAGCTCCTTCCTGGTAGTCAGGTCCCTAGCAGGAAGCTAAACCTTAATAAATATCTACTGGTAGAATTTTCTTTTAGGAAAGTGATTCAGCATTACTGTATATATTAAGAGAGATTAAAATGACCAAATTCTTTGACCTAGAAATTTCACATATAAGAATCTACCCTAATATATTGTTTCTTAATAGGTAAGTATTTACTGTTGAAAACTTATTGGTGAAAATATCCAAATATGGTGAAATAAACTTTTTGAAATATAATTTGGACTTTAATAATTTACTCCATAAATGTTTGCTTAGTGAAGAAATAACGTCAAAGGTTGTAAAAGAGATCAGATGTCCATACCTGACTTAGTCCCTTCCAACCTTCTATTGAAATACCTATGTTATGAAAAGGCAGAAAACAGTAAGAATGCTAGAAACCAATGAAATCATTCAATGATATCATTCAAACTAATGTGAATTTCTTGGAGGAAATATTCCTGACTCTGGTGTGTCTGGGCAAGATAGAAAAACTATCCAGACATATAAAATAAAACAACGCTTCAAAAGCAAATGAGAATAGGTTGCTAGCTACTCATGCATTTTACCCCTACATTCAAGATATGAAGTCTAAGCTACCACCAAACAGCCTAGTAGTCTCTCTCCTTCTATAGGAGAACTGACTTCTGAGATGCATAATGATACTGCCTCCATTGAAGCCCTTTCTCTCATCAGTATTTATTTTGTTTCTGAAACTATTTGGAAGTCGCCAACTTTCAGCCATGAAAATGGCTGGAGATGAAAGAGGAGTTTATGAGTTGTGGCAGCCAAAATATATTCTCATATATGTAAGAACCCAAAAAATATTCCACGCATGTATCCTTCCTAAAAAAAGTTATTCTAAGGCATAATCCAGCTGACAGATATATGAATCAGTTGTGGGAACCCAAGAAAGAAGTGAGAGGATAAAAGAATTGCAAGTACAATGAAGTTAGTTGAAATATTTATTTAATTATTGTAACAAAAATAAGTGTCAAAGTAAAAACTATCTAGAGAGAGTAGGGCATAAAAAATAATATCTTGTTTTATAACTTTATGTTATGTTAGAAAGGTTGTGTAATGTTTAGTTGAAGGGAGTAAAATTGTACTGAATCCTTTATTTTACATTAAGATGAATTTGTTTTTTCATCAATAACTCATTAAGATGAGCACTCAATTTTGCAAGACTATAAGGAAAAATGATTAAATTTTGGCAATTCTAGAATATGAGAATAGATACAGGTTTCAAATAATATAATTAATTTTTAAAAATAGGGACTTTAATGACTGTAAACCAGACCTTAAAATTAAAACATCTTTCCAAGTGTCCATGCAACATTTACCAAAGTCAACCATATGTTACTTTGAAAAGAATGCTAATAAATTCCAAAAGACTATTGTCCAAAGTTCTTCTAGCATTTATTTTTTCTCTTTTCAGTCCCCATAACCAAATTACTCAAGTAAAATCATACCTATTGATGGTATATACTAAAACTCAATGGGCGTATATCATCTCATTTTTACACCCATTTTGATCCCCAACATCAGTGGTTTTAGAATTTTTGGATACGGACACAGCTTTTTTAAATAGAACACATCAGAATATCAAGAGTCCACTTAGGTTGTATCAATAGAAAGGAGGAAAGAATGTTTTTCCTAACTTAGCAACAAAAAAAGATGAATAATTTACAAAAATCACAAATTTTCTTGAGCCCAAATAGAGTTGAAGTTACAGGACAGCCAACTAATCTGAAATATAAGGAAAGAAAAGACATCTCTCAGCAGATACAAGAGGCAAGCACTTGTATATGTATATGTATATGTATATGTATATGTATATGTATATGTATATGTATAACTGACTCACTTTGCTATACACCTGAAAATAACACATTGTAAATCAACTGTACTCCAAAAATTTTTTTAAAAATTAGAAGTTAAAAAATAAAATAAGAATATATCAGTGATACACTCTGCTCTTCTTTTCTGATACAGCGTGCCCTTCCACACTGGGTAGTTCTAAGTATCTATCTCCTTTCTTTCCCACCCTCCCATGGACCACTGGAGACACAGAAGTCAGTGATTTTAAATGCCTTTTCAAACTCATGGTCAGGCTACTCCAACAGACCAGACCTAAATGCACATAACATCATGACAAGTCTCTATACTTCCAACTGCCCATCTATCTTCTTCCAAAACATTCATTCTCAGCTTTACTGGGTATTACTTGGAAGGCTTTAAAGAAATACTGATGGTCAATCCCAACCCCCAAATTTAAAATTAAGTGATCAGGATAGACCCTAGACATTGGTGCATTTTAAAAGCTCTATGGGGCATTTATTTGTGCATCCAGCACTGCCTACTGATGCTGTGAGGTATCACCAAATTTACACATTACCAAAGCCTCCTGGGTCATCCATATATAGCCACTTCAAACCACAGGCCATACTATACTGTATAGTATGTGATCTATCTCTGCCCTCCCCAAATTTCCAGTGTACCTTGTGAAACCTATGGCCTTTATTGGTTGTCTTTTCTACATCCCTAACCTCTTCTTTGGTTTCTTCACCTTGCCAAACTAAAAAAAATTTGTGGGACAGGTGTGTTCTTTGTTTTCCAGTGTTAAAAAATTTTCTCTTTCTTCCTCCTTTGAATTTCAAGTCCTCAGACTTCACTACCTGCCACTCTTCCTTGGTATTGTCATTCCATATTCCTTGAGGTTTTCAGTAACTGATCCTGTTTTTCCTTTTCGTCTTGCCCCCTAGTACCATTGTTGGTGATGTTAGTATCTATTTGCTGGGCCCTTGTACTCTGTCATTTTTATTCTCACCCACGCCGTGTCAGACCTCAATTCCACTTTCATGCTTAAGCCGGGTCCTAGTACCCAGTGGACTGAGGAAACCTAACCTCTGTGTAGCAGTAGAAGATCAACTTTTTATATCAGTGTTTCTTGCTTGCAACAGCTTTCCACCATCAATGTACTACCAAACTTAAGCCTTGTTTCACCCTAAAGCCACATTCAAGGAAGATTAAGATTAAACAGCCTGAACTGCATTCTGTAGGAAGGTATTCAGCCCTTATTAGGAAAAAGTTTCTACCCTGAGGGGCCCTTGTATCTGAGCACTTGTCAGGGTAAATGCATTTATCTGGCTTCGTATAGTTCCTTTCTCTACTGGAAACAGATCTGGTGTTCTCCAAAGCTCATCTCTATATTTTTCTGCACTTTCAGATTTTGTTTCAGAATGTTTCATTCTCTTTCAGTTCCCCCAGTATTTATCTTATACTGTTGTTTGCTATCAATTTAGCCTGTCCTTTATCATGATGTATTTGCTAAATATGGCCATTTATTCTAGAGAGAAATAAACTAAGATTTCCTGTATGATACATGTATCAGTTCTCACTTTTTTTTCCACTGAGAATAGGATAAGAGTGATGGCAGTCTTCACCTTCTTCAGATCGGAGAATTATAGTTGGGCATTAGGAAGAAAGTACAATCCCAATTGTGAGACTGTAATATATTCACAGTAGAATATATTACATTTAAGGAAGTATTTACAATCAGAATTGAACCAGGAGTCAAATATTTGAATTCCAGCATTAACTTCACCATTAATTAATTATGTGATCTTGGGCAAACCATTATACCCAGGTAAGCCTCAGTTTCCTATCTGTAAAACAGGAAAAGCTATAGCTCTACTTGCTTTCTTATAAAATATGGGGTGGAAGGTAATGTTATTGTAGAGACCAGATTAAATAATGTCCCTGACAGTGGTTGGAAAACAGTTAAGTGCTATTCAAATAGCGTGTTTTAAATGTGCTCTTGTTGGCATTGTTTTTTTAGGCAGAAACCTGGGGTCTCATTGGTGGATGACCCTGCTCAGAGTGGGAGCATGGAGTCAGGTTTTTCTTTGTCTCCTCTGATACTAGGATTCAAGAGGAGATAAGCACACAGTATCTAAGAGAGCCCTCCCTCCTTCTGTTTCCTTGTTTGCACCCCACAGCCTCCAGCCTCCAGCCTCCAGCTCACACACCAATGCTGCAAGAGTCTTCTGTCCCCAGGGATACCACAGAGCCCATAGGGCTCCCATCCCCAGCTTCCTGAAGCATAACCCATTTTTGTGTGAATGATTTTCCTCTCTGATTATTAAACCTAATATCACAAACAAGCCAAATCTGGAATTAATTTAAAGGATAAAATCATTAATTTAAGGATAAAATCCTTCAACCAACCAACTAGCTGTCTTCACAGTATGTAAAGATGTTCTGGATTAAAATGATTTATATTACAGTTTTCCCACTCATTTAGCCTTCTTTGATTGTAGTTACCACCTAATAAAAGTCAAAAGCAAGGGCTTTCCTAATGCTGTATTCACTTTCAGCCCAGCAGGAAAAGACATCTTTCAGCCAGGAAGCTACGGTTCTGTAGTGGCTGTTTTGGGTAATGTTACTCTAATATGTTTTAACTCAGAGAGGTTAGCTATCTTATGTTAAAAAAAATGTTATAAGAAGATATTTAAGAAGTGCATAAATTAGTATTCATTGTGGCACTAAAGATGCTAATTTTTAAGAAGGAAATAATGTGTGGCATTCTGCTAGATTCTGTATGACCATTTACTGCAACAGAGTCTTGGAGATAAAAGGAGTTGTTGCTTTCATTGACTCTAACTCTCATTTATGAAGGGAAATGCACTCACATGTCTTTTACCAGAGGAGATGTAATTGTTATTCATGTTGAGAAAGAGGTTTATTCGCAGTTTTACCATAGAGATTCAGCTAGAAATAAAGACATTGGGTTATTACAAGATATTAATTATGAACGTCAGCCAACTGCAGTAGTAGGTTTCTTTGTGATATAAGATACAACATTACCTGATGATTTGGTGGATATTTGTAAGCTCAGCAGTTTTGGTCTGAGTTCACAACTTTCATCATCTGTATAAATACCCATAGAGTATTCAAATTATGCTGGTATGTTTCTAAATAACTTGTTTTCTTTGAGGGATCCATAGTCAAGTTTTCTTAATTGTAGCCTATTTTATAAAGTTTGTCATTTTGCCTTTGTTTTCTTTCAAAGTGACAAAATAATTTTTGAGTGACTATTCACATTTATTTACTCAGTAAGCATTTATTGAGGGACTTCTCTGTGCTGGGGACTCTGCTTAGGTCTAGGAATAAATTTACAAATAAGAGAGACATGATTTTTGACCTCTTAGAGCAGGAAAGACAGACAAGGTAATTGTCATACACTGTGTTGCTTAACATCTAGATGTACAGAGCTTTAAGAAGCATTAGAAAGGGCATCAGACACAGGTTTGAGGGATCAGAAAAGGTTTTGAGGGGAAACTGCAACTAGGCTGACTCATAAAGGATAAATGACACTTGGCCATATAAAGAGGGAGAGAGAAAACTGTTCTAGGTAGACACAAAAATGTGAAGGAAAGCCTGGCAGCCAGAAGGGACTATGCAGAGGGCAGCTTAGGAACTAAAGTTCAGTGTGGTGGAAATGTCAATTTTGAATATGGGGGTGGGAAGTAAAGAGGTTGATAGAAGTAGGAGTTGGTCTTGCAAGGGAGTGCCTATCCTGTTTGGTGTTTGTGTTTCATCCTAGGAGTTTGAGGGATTTCACACAAGGAAGTGAAATGATCAGGTTAGCTGCAGTGTGGGAAATGGTTTGGAATGTGGTAAAATTAGAGGTAGTCAGGAGGTTATTGCAACAATCCAGATGCAAGTGGTAAATTCTGGGGCGTAAAAACGGATGGTTTTTGTGCGTGAGCTGGGGAGAGAGTAGCTGAGAATGAGATAAAAGGAGAGGAAGTGTCCAAAGACCTGAGAACCGTAGAGAAAAACCCTGGCTAAGGAAAAAGGAGGTCTGCTGGGCAGCACTGAGGGACCCACTGGTGATGAAGGGTATAAATTTATAGTGGTGACATTTGCATGGTTGTGTGATTTTCCCCATGATACTCCAAAGCATATGTGCGATATATTGCTGGTGGGCAGCTGGAGTGATCTGTCAAAAGACTGGATGAAGAATGAACAATGGAATCTAAACTGGGTAAGAGAGTAAGAAAATACAAAAAGGGGTTAAATGATAGGGAGGAAATGTGAGGTCTAAAGACTCAAGACCTGAGATCAGACATAATAGGATTAAAAGGAGGGCCAGCCAAAGAGCATCATAGATGCATAAGGCATTGTTCTATCACAAAGAATAAGACATCATTGGTGATGAAAATATCACTGGAAATAAACTATATGGGGAAATTTTTAAATTTCCTACCTTTTGAGGAAGAATCCTATATGTGTTTTGAACCTAGTGTAAGTGAGAAGTCTTCAGAATGAAAGGGATATGATCTAGTTATATTTATTTCCTTTTTCTCTGCCTTGCATTTCTGTCTCTCCAAGACACTAAGGTTTATGACCTCTCCAGGAGCAGGGCTGGTAGTGGAAAGAAAGACAAGGCAACGAGAAAAGTCTTACTAGACTGGAACTATAGAAAGATGGCATTCGTGCTTTCTGAGCTTGGCAAATATATACATATATATATATATATATATATATATATATATATATTACTTACTGATTCTTTCTTCTATGGAGTACCTTGTGGAAGTTTTTGATATACCTCCTCCCCTTCCCCCACACCCTTGCCCCATAACACTTAAGTTTCCTCAACACAATCAAATGCCTCTCTTCCTGTTGGTAATTATGATTTCCCTCTCAGCCCTTGAGCACCTGGAGGTACTCTTTCAGCCTTTTACTGCAGAGATCTCATTACACCTCCAGGCATCTCCTGGGCAGTATTGCATATCACTTACGTGGCCATGTCTAGTTTGTGAATAATACACAATTTGGGCTGGATGTGATGGCCATGGAAGTGCTCCTTTCAAATCTCTCTTAAGAGAAACCACTGTGCAGAGCACAGCTGAACTGCTGCAGCTTTGGGTCAATCAAGGCATTTATCACAAGCCACATTCTCTTGGGCTGCTCTTATACAATAACTGAGCATGCAAAGGTACTAGAAAACAGTCAGTATTACCTGATGCAGGATTCTTCCAATGGGCAACTTTAGCTCAAGGATGTTCCATCAGTCTACCTGAGACATTCTCAGAACTAAGCAGCAGGCTGAGGCTCTTCCTACCTAGTTCTTCCTTCTCTCTCTCATTTCACAGGTATTAGACCTATATCATGGTGGAAGGTTCTCCTCTGCCTACTCTTGCTCCCTCTTCCTTTATCCTTCACAGGGGTTCTCCTAATAAATATCTTACACATTTGATCTTATTGTGCCATCTGTTTTTTGGAGGACCCAAATGGCATATTTACCTCCCAGTAGTTGCTACTACAGGCTCCCTCATCCAGCCTCTTATCTTTTAGAATTCACAGGTATGAGTTCAACCCATCAAGGGTCCATACTCCATATTAAGCTTCCAGATAGTCTTCTGTCTTAACAGTACCTGAGATTTGTTTTACTCAGGTATGGAAAGACATGAAAATGATTGTCATGAAGGAAGAAATTTGTTATATTCACAGATTGTTAGAAACAGGAGGCACAGCATGCCATGCAGTGCCATGTGGGGAAGCACCAGGGTCAGTCAGGACACAGAAGAAGTGTGGAGGGAAAAGGTGGACAAGAGTCTTTATTGTGGTTTCTACTGGAAAGAATAATCCATGAAGAGCAAGCAGGCTTAGGATCAGCTAGTCTGAATAATTTAAGTGGGCTCTGGGGTGGAAGAGATATCCCTAGCTACCTGGTATCTGCCCTGGGGTGATTAGGGCAGGGGAATAGTGGCCCAGAATGTCAGAGCCAGATAAAGAAGATGGTTGAGCATATAGGCTCTGGATTGTTCGGTTTACATATGAAAGGCACATTGCTAGGTGAGTTGTTTATTATCACTGGGAATTAGCTAGCCCTGAGAGGGACAGTCCTTCTAGTGTCAGCAAGAATCCAACATGTCAAAGAAGACATAATAAATAAATCTTCTTTGACACCCTCATTTGTCTTGAGGTAGGGAATAGGTACTCCCCCATACCTACTCCATTGTGTGGGGTGGGTGGGGGGGTAAGGAGAGCACTTCAACTAATTCTCTCAATCTCTTTTATAGACTGAAGGTATGGGTAATAAAATATGTGTCTTGAAAATATTTTTTTTCATGAAACTGATTTTTGGCTAGCTTCTATGCAAATCCTATATAGGTGCTCTAGATCCTCTCTTTGGTCTTGAGACAAACTTCATAGAGTTCCATTTTTATATCCTGTTACCATAGATTTACTCATGGGTTCCTTAGATCAGGATGCCATTTTCCATCTCTTCATGTGAAATCTTGCCTATTTCCTAACTTAAACTAAAATATTATCATACTTAGAGTTTTCTTTGATTGCTCCACCAGATATAATATCACCTTTCTGTGAATCTTCATAGATCTTTACTTCTAATGTTCAACTCTACATTAACTTCTCTTAGGACACTTATAGTTTACTTTCTTGATTTGTATTTTGTCTTTCTATTAGGTAATATCATTGCAGAAAGTCACCTGTTGGGAGCTTAGAGAACACATATGCTGTGGAAATTCAGGGCATTATCACCAGGCATCTGAATCCCATGGTGGCCTTTAGATGTCTTGGGAGAAATAACACAGGGATCTTTTGATTTAGTGATCAAAATCCTAGACACTACCATTCAGATTCAGGTTCTGGCAAAAAATTTGAAGATATAGTCTATTTTGACTGATAAAAAGGAAGTGAGCAAGAATGCAGTGGATTCGATTGAGATAAAGAAGAGTCGGACCCGACTGAGGACAAAGATTCTAAAGCTGAGACAATACAACATAAAAAAAAAAAAAAATTGTCATTTTTTTAAGTTAAAGTGAAAAGAATAGCAGAACATCCATAAAACCAAAATTACAATTATATACTTATCCTAAAAGATAGCAAAAAATTTGATAAAGATATAGAAATTAAGATTATATGGTATAGGCATAGTAATGGAAAAAAACAGTCACTGCAATAGAATTACAACTCCAGAAAGAAATCTAAATATATCTGTGACCTTGATATATGACTGGAAAGGTTTCCAAAATTAGTTGGAATCAAAATGATGTTGAAACAGCTATCTTTTCATATGGAAAAGAAAACAAAATTATATTCCCACACCCACCTAAGTCAAAAACAAACTCCAAACGGCTAAAAGTCCTAAATGTGAAAAAAAAAATCGTTTAAAAACTGTTAGAATACAATGTAGAAGAAAATAATAAAATCTTGAAGTAGGAAAGCGTTTTTTGTAAACTATAACAAAAATAGAAATCTTTAATACATAAACTTTCTATAGAACAAAAGGCACCATAAACAAAATTAAGATACACCACACACTGGGAGAAGAGATTTACAGCAAATGTAACAGGCACAATATTAATATCCAAACTACAAAGGAATTCTTACAAATCAATTTAGAAAAGACAAATAGAAAAATGAATGCAAGATGCAAAAAGACAATTCACAGAAGATGAAACCTACAGTGACAACAAATATGAAAAAATACTCTAATTTAATCAGGAGAATGCTAATAACAACAAGATGCTCTTTAACCTCATCAAAGTTCCTTAACTCAGAGAGTGCCAAACTTTGGCAGGTGAGGTGACATGAGAACACTTGAACACTGCTGGTGAGAATATAAATTGGCACAACTATTTTGAAGAGCAATTTGGCAATATCTAGTAAAATTGTATATGTATATAACCTATGACCTGGCAATTCCACTTCTAAATATATGCCCTAGAGAAATTCTCCCTCCTATGCAAATATCTTCCAAGACAGTCAGTGAAGTATTGTTGGTTATATATAACAAAAACAAAACACAAAAGTAGGAAAAATCAAATCCATTAGGTGAAGAAAAGATAAATAAAGCTCTATGTGACATATTACACAGTAATTAAAAGAGGTAAAATGGAACTGTGTGTAATGATACAGATATGGCAATCATAACACTGACAGAAAAAGCAAGCTGCAGAAGAAAGTTTACAGTTTGATGTAATTTTTTCCATAATGAAAACATATGATATGATATGATATATTTTTTATTGATAAATGCACTTGCAGTTATGGTTGAAAATATGGATTTGATACCTACATACTATATTCATGATACTGTTAACTTCTGTAGAGAAAGGGAGGACATTGGGACATGAAAGAAAGCTGAGGGAACTTTATTAGTAACATTTTTAATGAATTTCTCAATCAAATGTGAAAAAATATTTTCTTTAAGTGGTAAGCACATGATTGGTACAGTATCATCTGTAGTTCTCTACATTTAAGTTTTAAAAGCAATAACTTAAAAAGCTAATGAGGGAAAAAGAACTGAAACAACCTCTAAGGAGAATTGCAGAAAAAGGGAGGAAAGAAAAAGAAATGGATTGAGGTTTAGAATCTAAGTAACAAGAGTAGGTGAGGGTTCAAGTACAAACATCACTAAAATCTTGCTCCAGCTCTTGCTTATTTTCAAGTGTAGTTGGTTACCTACCAGTGGGCACATGTAGACTCCTGGTTCCTAAAGGCAAGTGTATCTCCACATATCTATCACCCATGGCACCCAGAACAATGTCTTACACAGAAAAGGTGACCCTGAGACACATGTTGACTGAATCAAATCAATGACTTTCCCATCAGACTTCACAAAGGGGAAAAGATTATTTTCTCAGTCACTTGGAGGGTTAGTTGCCCTGTTTCAAAAGGAGAAAGATAAAACAGGAGAGTGACCCAGAATTGTGGGAATTTGCCCAGAAGGCTTTGAGGAGTCCCCCACCTGCATGCAGGACAGCTGGTCACACAATAGATCTTGCAGACAAATAAAGAAAATTAGCACATGGGTAATAGGCCAAATCCTCTCCAGTGAAAAGGAGGCAATAAAGATATCCTCATCTGACTCCTCCTGGCGTACATCAGTAACAGAATCTTATCTATGAATCACCCAAGGCTGGGTGGGGAATGCCAATCAACTTTAATTTGGTACTATGAATGTCCTGGCAGGAGGGATGGGAGGCTATCCTGCTAAATCATATTTAAATTAGCCAAGGTGGGCAGCTGCCTCACAGATAGTGCTGGCGGAAGACAATTCAAGACAAATGATTTACCAATTAAATGAAGCAGTCTTCCCAAACACTGATGGCTGAGGACTGGGGGTGCCATGTGTTTCTGCCAGACACAGATCTGTTTCCATAACCAAATTAGGCTTCAAGTTTAGAACTCATATGTCTAACCCTCCCTACTTTGTCTCCCGCCCCCTACATACATACAAAGAGGATTGCATGTTAATGAACAAAGCTCAGACTTACTCCATTTCTCCACTTGTCAAAATCTCTTTCACCTTCACAACCAACAGTAAATCACACGTTCTGCTTGAACGGGCACTCAGACAAAACCCCCAGCAAATGGCTATCATAGGAAAGAGGCCTTTGTCAGAGCACAGGCATTGTGCTTCAAAAAGGGAAAGACAGCCCATGTGGAAATAGGAAAGCTTGTCCTGGCCATTTTTTTTTAAAATGCAACTTCTGGTGCAAACTAGAATTCAGAAATGAATCCAAACACCAATTTCCAAGGGACTGCCCAGCCAATGAGAAGACTAGAGGATTGTATTATAATAATAATAACCAACATTTTGGTAGGAATATTTGCAGTGTGCTTTTTACTATTGCTTGTGTAGTCTTCAGAAAAATGTTTACTATTTTTATTATAAACTTCCTTTTATAGATGGAGAATCAGAGAAGGTAGGATTATCCTTAAAGTCTCACAATCTGAGACATAGGATTAAAAAGATTTGTTGCTCTTTCTATTATTACATACATCTCTAAAATGCCTTTGTAATTCTGAAAATCTGTGAGTATAGATCTAAAAAGCAGGAAGCCATGAAATGCAATTTGACACCATTCAGGGATTGCATTGAAAGAAAGAAAGAAAGAAAGAAAGACAGAAAGAAAGGGAGAGAGACTTGAGGACATGGGGAAGGGGAAGGGTAAGCTGGGACAAAGTGAGAGAGTGGCATGGACATATATACACTACCAAACATAAAATAGATAGCTAGTGGGAAGCAGCTGCATAGCACAGGGAGATCAGCTCGGTGCTTTGTGACCACCTAGAGGGGTGGGATAGGGAGGGTGGGAGGGAGGGAGTTGCAAGAGGGAAGAGATATGGGGATATATGTATATGTATAGCTGATTCACTTTGTTATAAAGCAGAAACTAATGCACCATTGTAAAGCAATTATACTCCAATAAAAATGTTTAAAAAACAGAGAGAGAGAGGGAGGGAGGGAGGAAGGAAGGAAAGAAGGAAGGGAGAGAGAAGACAAAAACACAAAGGAAAAAGAACATAAAAAATGTATAGAGGAATCAAGAGAAGAGATATTTGTTCACCCTGGCTTTTGCTCAGAAAGTTCCATTTTATATTTATCTACATACATTGTGTATGTGTATACCACATCTTCTTTATCCATTCATCTGTTGATGGACACTTAGGTTGCTTCCGTATCTTGGCAATTGTAAATAAAGCTGCAATGAACATTGGGGTGCATGTATCTTTTCAAATAAGTGGTTTTGGGTTTTTTTTGGATATATACCCAGGAGTGGAAACAACTCATACAAACTCAACATCAAAAAACCCAAACAACCCGATTAAAACATGGGCAGAAGATCTGAATAGACATTTTTCCAAAGAAGACATGCAGATGGCCAAAAGACATATGAAAAGATGCTCAACATCGTTAATCATCAGGGAAATGCAAATCAAAATCACAATGAGATGTCACCCCACACCTGTCAGAATGACTATCATCAAAAAGAACACAAATAACAAATGGCAGCGAGGATGTGGAGAAAGAGAACACTCCTACAGTGTTGGTGGGAGTGTAAACCAGTATGGAAGTTTCTCCAAAAAAAAAAAAAAAAAAAATAGAACTAGCATATGACCCAGCAATTCCACTCCTGGGTATATATCTGAAAGAAACAAAAACACTAACTAAAAAGGTTTTAGAATCCTTGAATAATGATTTTAAAAGAAGCCTTTGGGGGCTTCCCTTGTGGCGCAGTGGTTGAGAGTCTGCCTGCCAATGCGGGGGACACGGGTTCGAGCCCTGGTCTGGGAGGATCCCACATGCCGCGGCGCAGCTAGGCCCGTGAACCACAATTGCTGAGCCTGCGCGTCTGGAGCCTGTGCTCCGCAAGAAGAGAGACGGCGATGGTGAGAGGCCCGCACACCACGATGAAGAGTGGCCCCCGCTTGCCACAACTAGAGAGGGCCCTCGCACAGAGGCGAAGACCCAACACAGCCATAAATAAATAAATAAAAATTAAAAAAAAAAAATACCATGCCGGTCTGCTTTCAGCAGGAGGGTTTACCTTTAAAAAAAAAGAAAAAAAAAAAAAAAAAGAAGCCTTTGAGGCAGTTGATTGCAAACCCCTGATTTTACAAATGAACAAATGGAGAAGAAAGAAGAAATGACCTATTGGTACTAGTGGAGAATCATGGCACCAAAGTCACCCATCAGAGCTTGAGTTTCAGAGGCAAAAGAAAAGATAACTACCCTCTCTTGACACCACCATGTCCCAGGCACTGTGCTAGACACTTTTTAGGGTGCTCCAGAGCAGCCTGTTTAATGCTTACCTTAGGTAGCTGGAAGACACTGTAGTAAGGGGGAATGCTCACTGAATACAAAAGTAAATATTACCTATTGTACTTCTGGAAAAGGAAATCATATCTCATGTATCTACTAGAACTATTTGATGAGCTTGGTAAATATTTTGAATATGTATAGTCAATGGATATATTTTTATAAAAACTCCTGATATCTTTTGTCAATTTTCTAAAGGACTTTTTAGAGCTTATTAGGCATGGAAAGGACAAGGGAAAAGACTTCATGGAACTTTTTTAAAGCATTGGTAAAACACAAGAAACAAATCTGAAGTAAAAGAAATGTTTTTCTATATGTTACAGCAAAACCAGAAAACCTCTAGGATATTGATACTGGCATGTATCTTATTTTTAAAAGAATTATTTTGAAAATGGCACACATAAAGTTGCAGGTGGAACTAAACCTTTCCATGTAGTAATACACTAAGCCAAGGTGAGTAAATTACAGGCTGTGAGACCAAGCAGATATCTAGTCTGTGAGTTTCAGTGTGAGTTTGTGTAGGGAATGCATTTAGAGAAAAAAATAAAAATAGAGGATGTTTGTATGATGATGGGTTCACTACCTGTTACAATCCAGAGTAGGAATGTTGGAACCCTTGCATCCATTGCCTTAAATACTCCGTGTGTTGCTGGTGCTGCCAAAAGACGAGCAATTACCTGGGCATGATCTGAAAGGATGCTGGAAATGCACAGAAAATATTACTATTTTGTGTACAAAATCATGTATTGACTGCAGATGGAATACTGTTTGTAACCTTGATGTACGCAGCAAGAGATATATGTGTGACAGAGCTGAAAGAAGTCCAGAGGAAAACATGAAAATAATCATGAGAATGAAAAGGAATTAGCAAGAGGATAAACTAACAGTTTGTCTGTAAACATGAAGGCAATGAGAATGTAACATATAAATATGCAATGTGATAAGGACAAATATTGGAACTCAAAAGTAGGTCTCCTCTCTCACACTAAATTGGGAACTTGAATGAAAGCATGTCAAGGAAATAAAGGTATTGGAGAAAACCATAATTCAAAAAGGTACATGCACCCCAATGTTCATAGAAGCACTATTTATAATAGCCAAGACATGGAAGCAACCTAAGTGTCCATCGACAGATGAATGGATAAAGAAGATGTGGTATATAAAAACAGTGGAAAATTACTCAGCCATAAAAAGGAATGAAATAATGCCATTTGCAGCAACATGGATGGACCTCGAGATTATACTAAGTGAAGTAAGTTAGACAGAGAAAGACAAATATCATATGATATCACTTATACATGGAATCTAAAAAACATGATACAAATGAACTTGTTTACAAAACAGAAATAGACTCACAGACATAGAAAATAAACTTACAGTTACCAAAGGGGAAAGGGTGGGATAAGTTAGGAGTTTGGGATTAAAATATACACACTACTATATATAAAATAGGTAACTAATAAGGACTTACTGTATAGCACAGGGAATTGTACTCAATATCTTGTAATAACCTATAATGGAAGAGAATATTAAAAAAAGAATACATATATTTTTATATATGTATAACTGAATCAATTTGCTGTACATCTGGAACTAACACAATGCTGTAAATCAACTATATTTCAATAAAACATTTTTTTAAATACATTTTTTTTTAAAAAGTAAGCAAAGGTATTAGTTTTCGCTCTGCTATGAACTAGCTATTTGACCTTGAGTAGGTCATTTACTCTCTCTGGACTTCACTCTCTTCATCTCTAATCTTCATAAAGGGATTAGGAAAGATTAAATCCAATCTCACAAAACAAGTATTTGTTGAGAAACTACTATGAACATTCTGAGAGCATGAAAGCTATAAGGCACTAGAGCTGCACCATTAAAAAGCTTACAGCCTAGTCATAGGAATAGGATTTGTTCTAATTGTTTTTTGTTTTTGTTTAAATACAGCTTGGGATGTGTTAAGCTAAACCACAGAGGAGCAACATGCTGAGATGAAAACCTGGAGGGGGAGGTCTACCTCTAAACTCAGGGGTCATGAAGAGCAAAGGACAAGTCTTTGTTTCTGTTTGCAGTATCAGATTCTGTGACTTCCACTTAGAAGGAACTTACTAAATAACTATAGATTGTAGAGGTAGCTTCTGAAACATAATGTGAAAGATGAATAGAATTGTTTTTCTGTCAAAGATGGAAAAATAATTTATGCTTGAGGGATTTACATAAGCCAATGTGTAGAAGCAAGAAAGTGTGAAGTCTTCATAGAAGGAAGAATGGCATGGTTTGGCTATACTATAAGTAATTGTGTGTGAAAGTTAGGAGCTGAGGCTAAAAAGGTAGACTGGGAACACAGGAAGGAGGGGGTTGAATTCCAATGGCATACATTTATATTTGGAGCCATTTAATGTTTATAATCAGAAGATTAAAGATGATTAATATCTATTGTTTTGAAGATGGTTCTGAAGATGGATTAGAGAGAGCTAAGACTAAGAAACTATCTCAATAGCAAAGTTAATGCTTATGTACCCCCCAAATTAGAATTGTGACATTTGTTTATTCAATTTATTCATTCATTAATTCACCAGGGATTGAATGAACACTTCCTACATGGTGGGCACTACAGTAAGGGCTGAGGATTCAAATATAAATGACAAATGGTTCTTGATCGCAAGGATCTCAAAAAGCATAGACACGTACAGTAGTGGACAACCTTTGTTTTTACCTATCCAGTACTTATTCTCCTTTCCTTTGTCAACAGTGCCCTAATTTTAGGAAAGGAACCACCCTTTTCTTTTCAGGCATAATCACATTCGGACTGTCAGCCAAGTTATCCTACCTTTTGAGACCCATAGGAAGGGAAGGACTGATAAAGGAAGGCACATAAGAAGTTGGAAGGAGGATATTTCAGAGTCCCTGAAATCAAGAAGAGAAAGTCTCAAGAAGGAAGAAGTAGTCTAGAGTGACAAATGTTGCAGTAAGTGTTAGTAGAATGAAGATGGAAAGATAGTACTGGTCTGGCAGTTAGGACATTGGTAACCTTTAGAAGAATCACACGGGAAACGTGTTAATGCTAGGGTGATTCTTGAACCCCCAACCTCAGAGATTCTGATTTAGAAGAACTAAGGAGAGGGCCTTAGGATCTAACTTTATAGTAAGCACTACTGATGATTTTGATTCAGAAAAATTATAGCCCATATTTTTAGAAACACTAGGTGAGTATGATTTTCATTTATAAGATGAAAAAACATGAAATTACCTAAGTCAGGGACCATTTCAATGACCAAATGAAATCAATAACCTGGTTGATCTGATCAACTGTGCAGAAACTGATCATTACCATGGCAAAGAGCAAAGGAGCATTCAATAAAAAATGATTGTTTCATTGTTCATATAGAAGATAAATGGAGACATGGATTTTGTTTCAAGTGATTTGGATGAAAACTAAAAGCTATCTAAGCTCCAAGGGAATGTATGTTTTTATTTCTTTAGATAATTCAATTTCCAATGCTGTTTTAATAAAATGGATATAAAACATAGAGCAGATATTCCATCTCTGTTTCTCAATACAATCTTGCCTTGGCTTTGGTCTCACTGTTTCCCCATTCAGTACAGTTGGAGAGAGATTGATTAATTTCTTGTTTTCATTGTTGCCACACTCCCCTGCACTTCTTGATTGCTGCTGGGACTGGAACTTAGAAAATGACACCGGGACGAATGTTGTTGTGGCATTTCCAACCCATTGGAACTAAGAAGTATTTGAAATCTTGCCAGACAGCTAGTCCTCAGGAGACAGTAGCTCCCTTCCTCTTTTAACTAAAAATGACTTTTTTTCCCACTTTATACAGAGACCTCACGTGTTCAATGTTTGGTGTTTAAAAATGAGTCATTGAGGTGGAGTGTTTCAGGCGTTCAGGTTGCCTTGGAACACCTCATTAAACAGAATGATCCTTGTATATATGCAGAAACTAGAAAGTTCTAGGTTCTAGGCCCAGCTCTTCCCTGAGTATAAGTAATCTAGGAAAGAGTTTTAACCCTTGTGGGATCATAGGAGATTCTAGACAAAGAATATCAATGTTGGATAGAAATGGGGAGATTATTTGGTCTAACCCCTTTGGTATACAGTTGAAGAAACTAAGGGAGTGACCACAGAAATAACTTCCCCAAGGTCAGCTGGCTAATAGTGAATTTGCTGGGACTAAAACACAGGCATCTTGACTCTCCAATCCTACCCAATTTTCACAGCACCTCACAACTTTATGGGATCAATTAGGAAACACAGCGATTCCCACCTTAAAAATGAAGAAAAAAAGCTTCAAAACAATGAACAATTTTCCTAGCAACACATATCCCATACTAATATTAATGCAAAGGTAAATACTAATATCCTGCCAATGGAACAGTTCCCATGTGTTAGGAACATTGCCAAACACTTGGTGTGTATTCCCTAATACTCCTATTCCAGTGGTCTTTGTATTCACCACTCAGAACATACAAAAGAATTCTACCATCTTCTGTGAAAAATATATTGAATGGTCTCAAAATTCTTGGGTGATAAAGCTAAGACTCGAACTAATATATTTCAATATCCAGACTTGTGCTTTATTCACAATAACACACAATATACTTTCTGAAATGATTTAACCAAGAAGAAGCTTTTGTTTGTGGTGCAGATTTCCCATCATGGAGTCTGACCATTTTCTCTGCCCTCTCTTAGAATCCTTACACCAGATGGTAATGTGTAAAAAGCCTTTAGAAATGATCAATGAAAACCTTTTTTTTTCTTTTTTTTTAATTCAAAGTATTTTCTTTCTCATGCTGAGTCCTCTGGGTTGTGCTTTATTTCTTCTAGGAGCAAAGTTTCCCAGAAAGATTATCCTTCCATATTCTTTAAAATTTCCAGGTAGAGCTCCATCTACGTAGATGTATTAATACAAAGAGCAATGAGTGGGCTTGTATGGGATTTACAAATGCATCCAGAACACTTAGAAACTTTATTCAGGAAAACAAGTGGAGCCTACTGACCAGAGTAGCAAAAGGAGGGATGCATGGGTCCTGGGGTTCAGAAGCCACCAGAGTTAAGAAGCCTCTGCCTAATAATGTTTAATTTTCTTCCATGGCTAAGCTTTGGTGTGTGAAGGGACTTAAGTAAGGATTAAATAACAGGACACGTAGAGTAGTCCTCAGGAAAATTAATGAAAAATGTGGGATATTCTGTTACCATAGTCAGTGAAATGTGGGGGACATTTAAAAGTCTCCTGAATCACCTACAGCAGCGATTCTCAAATCTCTTGCTCTCAGGACCTCTTTGTTAATCTCAAACAACAAAAACAAAAAATTGAGTGGGAAAAATCACATTATTTTACATCTTTGCAAATCTCTTTAATCTCTGACTTAATAAAAGATAGCTATATTTTCACATATTCTTCTGCAGTCAGTCTTGTTGTGATATGTTATTCTGGTTGAAGTATATGAAAAAAATTGGCCTCATTCATATATGTAGTTGGAAGAGGGAGCAGTATTTTAATAACTTTTTCATATAATTGTGGATATTTATCTTTGACATTACACTGAAACTCAACAAGTGATTCTTACAGATTTGTTGCAGTATGGAATATGAAGCCATATCAATGAACTGCTACATCAAAATACATTGGTCTCTTTTGCACTTTGAATAGATTTTTTTTACCGATGCATGATTTTGTAACAACATGCATTAGTCATTTAGAAAATATTGGTTCCTTGAATAATGCAGATCTTCCAAATGTTGACATATTTCATTATCTAATATCAAAAATAACTCATTCATTAATATCACTACAAATCTCATCAAAAAAGTCTTTAAATATTGGGAAGCCATCAAGTATACAGTGACAGATACAAGTTTTCCAGAATTCTAATTTTTTGTTTGAAAGCACAAATATTATTGGCAAAAATTACTGTCAGTTTTCTCAGAAGTGACAGGCTTACTTCTTTCATTTTCACAGAAATGTCTGTCGGATATCCAAGTCTCAATGACCATTGATTGTTGGTCAGTAGTTCATTCTAGTATAAATGATGCTTCATGAAAAGAGTGATAAATTCAGTTTAAAACTCAAATTGCTTTGCCTTGAGACACCATCGTATTTTGGTATGCATTTACATGCTTTATATATGTACTTTCCATTTGTCACACTTACCATTAAAAAATGTGCACTCCAGGGTTGAGATTTAGTACTTTTAGTAATTTTAAATAACTAGTATTTTTACTGTGTCATCAAGAACATTCTTAAGTTAAACTGGTTTCCTCCTTTCCTCCCTTCCTCCTTTTTCTCTTCTGGTTTTTCTTCCTTCGTTATTTCCTTCCTCCCTCCCTCTTCCCTATCCTCCCTCCATCCCTTTCTCTCTTTCTCTGTAAGTGTGAAGTGGGGAAGAATACAATAATTGCTAGTCCAGTTTGGTGACATTGCCTTGATTTAGACTAAAGCACCAATAGCTGGCCCACCATAGCTTCTGTACCATCACTGGAAATGTCAAGACAGTGAAAAATAATGCTTTATTATTATTATGAAAATAGTTTCAACCTTACAGACCCTCTAAAAGAGTCCAGAGACTCCAGAGATTTCCTCAGACCACATTTTTTTTTTTCGTTTTTTAAAACATAAAATTTAACATTTTAACAATTTTTAAGTATACAGTTCAGTGGTATTAAATATATTCATAATGTTGTGCAACAGTCACCACCATCCATCTCCATAACTCTTTACATCTTGTAAAACTGAAACTCAGTACCCACTAAGTAATAACTCTCCATTCCTCCCTATGCTAAGCGCCTGGCACTCACCATTCCACTTTCTTTCTCTATGATTTTGACCATGCTAAATACCTAATATAAGTGGATTCATACAATATTTGGCTTTTTGTGACTGATTTCACTTAGCATAATATCCTCAAGGTTTATCCATGTTGTAGCATGTATTAGAAGTTTCTTCCTTTTTAAGGCAAAATAATATTCCATTATATGTATATACCACATTTACTTATCCAATCTGAAGTCAAATCCGGCCCTCTGTATCCCAACACTGAATTAAATCTCAGAGACAGAGTTTTAGGTGAAGTAGGAAAGAATAGTTTTATTGCTTTGCCTGGCAAAGGGGGCCACAGAGGGCTAACGCCCACAACATTGTGTGTCCCAACTCGGAGAGGGTAGTGAGAAATTTTATAGTAATGGTTCAAAGAGGGCATGATCAGCTCGTGGACATTCTTCTGATTAGTTGGTGGTGAGGTACGTGGGAGTCAGCATCTGGTTCCAACCCATCTGGGGTCTACGTGCTTGTGAGCAGCACACCATCATTAACGGTTAACTTCTCCCATCTGGAGGGTGTTTCAGTATCTGCAAAACAGCTCAAAGATATTGTTGTGTGTATCCCTTGATGGGGAACAGGACCTTGCCCCAAGGCTGCACTATTGTTTCTCTTGACTGTTTGTTTCTCCCTTGTCTCACAACCCCTTCCTTCCCTAATTAACAACTGCTTGCATCTGCCTGTTAGAGCTCAGGGAAGGTCATAGAGGCTGAATGAAGCCTATTTCCTGTAATCAAAGAAATGGGGGACACAGAAAGGCTTTGTGCCCAGGAGCCCCACAGGGGCCTGCTCGGTATCAAATCCATTTATCCATTGATTGATACTTGGGTTGTTTCCACATTTTAGCTATTGTGAATAATGCTGCTATAAACATAGGTGTGCAAATATCTCTTCAAGACCCTGCTTTCAATTCTTCTGGGTATATACCCAGAAATGAAATTGCTGGGTCATATGGTAATTCTATTTCTTTTTTCAAGCCTTGTATTTTCTTTTCTTTTTTTATAATTAATTAATTAATTAATTAGGTTTTGGCCACGTTATAATCACTTATTAACATTTTTATTTTAATTAACTATCCCTAACATGGATAGTGTATCATAATAGTGCTTTCACTCTGGTATGAATTAGCTCATTAGAGATCACTACCCTATCACTTGTAATAGTAAGTCCACTTGAGTTCTCCTTCCCATCCTGCCATTATTCAGCTATGAGAAAATGGGTGGCCATTTTCCTTCTCTGAACCTCAGTTTTGCAAAATGAAAACTCGGACAAGAATAATGACTTTCAAACATTTTTAAAGCGACAGAACACCTTAAAAATGAGTCCTCCTTATATTAAACTGATAAAAGTGCAGGAGCTGTGATTGACATAGGACTGTAGCACCCAGCCCTTCCTATCAGGCAGTTGTTGAGAGATGTTTGCGAAATCTGAAGGGTCTTAAGAGTACAGTTTAAAAAACTAAAGGAGAGACACAAGCCCAATTCCCTTCTGGACCAAAGATTTCATAGGTCTGTAATGTCGAGCACACTCCACAAAAGCACTGAAAGATCTAGAATAAGGGTAGAATTTTTGGTATATCAAGATATTGGGATGTAGAAACAGATAGATGGAATGGTTGGATGGAAGGAAATGGGAAGTTTTGAGAAACCAAAGGGGAAAAGGCAATCTATTATAAGCATAAGGGAGCAAGAAGAAGCAACTGAAGGGGAGAAGACTGAAACAGGAGGGAAGCGAGCAGGTCACAACACTTAAAGAATGACTGAGCCATTTGGATAGGCATAAACTGGTTAGAACCAACTAGGTCCAAGATGGCAGAAGATTTGACTTCCAGTAGACCTTGAGCCTCATTATATGCTCATTGTAATACATTAGCTAAATGACACACCCACAGGCGCCATGACAATTCCAAGGCTAACAATAAAAGGCCAAAAAATGGCTGGTGGCCCAATTCCTAGAAATCTCCACCCCTTCTCCAAAATATTTGGAATAATCCTCCCACTCATTAGCCAATAAAATTACCCAGCCCATAAAAACTAACCACCTCATATTTTGAGGCCTCTTGCCTTCTGAGATGGTCCACACTCTGTGGAGTATCTTTCTCCCATGGCTGCTGCCCTCACTCTCTGAGACAACCCCGTGCCCTGGGGCTGCTCTAGCCTTTTGAGACTGACCACATTCTGTCCATGGAATGTGTATCTCTCTAAACAAATCCACTTCTTACCTATCCCTTTGTCTCTCACTGAATTCTTTCTGTGATGTGACATAAAGAACCTGAACTTCAGCAAGTCCTGAGGCCAGGTGTGCGATCTCAATTAAAAGACGGTGGGTTCAAGTCCCAATCTGAGTTGTGCGGTTTCAAGATGCCCAAAGGAAGAAGAGAGGCAGCTTGTGGAAGAGAATGTCTACTTCATGGTTTTGCCTGGGGCTGTGTGACCTGGGAGAGATACCCTTGATAAGGCAGTTAGAGGATGTATGGAGTCACTGTGCTTTTCACGTAGGGAGAAATTCTTTTTCAGTACAAAGATAAATTCCTGGGAACCCCAAACCTAACTAACACTAATTGAACTTTAACCCTTAGCCAAGAAGTCTGATATTGGATTAATCATACTTCTAATCACCACCTGATCAAACCCTGCCTCCCTTCAATCATTTAATTCTTGTCCCCAGACAGCCTGCTCTATCCTTAGCTTCTTTTTTGTTATTTTGTTTGTTTGTTTTGCTTTTGTTTTTTGGAACTTTTATTTTATTTACCTTTATTTTTTATTAAATCTTATCTTAAGCAATTTCTGAATTAGCAAATTTTATTTTATTTTATTTATTATTATTTTTTAATAGATCTTTATTGGAGTATAATTGCTTCACAATACCATGTTAGTTTCTGTTGCACAACAAAGCAAATCAGCCATATGCATACACATGTACCCATATCTCCTCCCTCTTGAGCCTCCCTCCCATCCTCCCTATCCCACCCCTCTAGGTCATCGCAAAGCACCGAGCTGATCTCCCTGTGCTATGCTGCTACTTCCCACCAGCCAACTATTTTACATTCCGCAGTGTCGATGCTACTCTCACTTCAGCCCAGCTTCGCCCTCCCACCCCATTTCATCAAGTCCATTCTCTATGTTTACCCCTTTATTCCTGCCCTACAGCTAGGTTCATCAGTACCATTCTTTTCTTTTAGATTCCATATATATGCGTTAGCATACGGTATTTGTTTTTCTCTTTCTGACTTGGCTTTTGTTCTTAACCCCACTTTCCTATGCCCTCAGCACATAGTCCGAGTGCAAACACAAATTTCTGGGGTTTTTTCTTCTTTCTACATCATGTAATCTACAAAGGAGAGGGGTGTATACGGATTTTTTTTTTTTTTTTAAAGAAGCTTTGCTCAGCTTTGAAGGCACTAGCAAGAACTGTTGTAACATGTATGGAATAATTAAAGCTGCTGTGATCTTTTACGTTTCAAAAGCCTTTTAAATTCATGTCATCTTTGGTCAACTGCTTTACAGTTCTAACAAGCAACTTTCACAAAGCACTATTAAGGGCCGTAAACTTCATTTTCGTCTATTTCTCCTTCAAAAATTGTTTTTTGTTGCACTGTGGTGAGGAGGGATGAAGACAATGTATCTTTAAATAATAAAGAAACCATTTTAATATTATCATAAAATCAGCCCCTCTGCTCAACGCTACAAACTTTAACAGCCCAGCAGCCAGAGAAGCAAGTAGCGCAAACAATACAAGAAGAGTCATTATTGTAACTAAATTAGACCGTTTGTTTTCTTTCCCTCAAATCAAATTGTGTAGGAGCTGCTTTATTGCAAAACAGACATTAAAATTCCAGCAAGACCTCAGAGAGAAAGCAATTTCTATTTTATCAGTGCTGTAAAGCTGTCTTTATGTTCTGAAGCAGGAAATATTGCAAGGATATTTATAGCTTCGGCTCCAAAGCCAGTTTGAATAGAAATGTTACCGCGGTCGCTGGAGCTGTCATACTGCTCGCTGGAGCAGGGAATTTTAGTGAATTTGTGAATTACTATTTCAGTCTTGACAAGTCTCTCAGTGAGGCTGGTGTGTGTCTGGAGCTGTTTGGCGGTTTGGGAGATAATGATTAAAGACTTGGATTTGCTTTGAGAGGAGATTTAAATGATATTCTACAGCTAATCAGTTTCGCTCGTCAAGTCCTTCCAGAACAAAGACAAGGTTTTCAAACTTTGCCATTCTTAGCATTGGGTGGCCCAGCAGTGAGTGTCCCCAGCCCCCTCCCCCCACTTCCTCCCTTTTCTACCTCCTCTCCATTTGTCCTTGACCTGCCCATCAAGGCATCACTGCTCCTCATCTGTCTGAACTGTTTACCAAGATTTGACAGTTATTTACCATCCTGCTTCTTCCCTAGGGTCCGTTGAAATGATTCATCATGGTATCTTGCATTTATCTTAAACCTTCCTGTGAAATGTACCAGGATTCCATGAACATGATCCTCACCATCAAAGTGGAAAGAGCTTTAATTGTTTTACATGGGGACGCACTGAAGTCTAGACATGGGGAGGCATCTGACTAAGGTCACACAGTGCCTCAGGAGAACAGATGGGCCGAGCCTTCAGTTCTCTCATTTTAGCTCAAGTATTTCACCACAGCCATTTCTGCATCACACCAGTAAAAACAGAAGTTTCATGTCTGAGGACTAAATAGACCACCCTTTAAGCAAATGCATCTGAAAGTGGGGCAATGAATAGAGACTTTTAATAGCTCCAGGGCCACCTCAGGCTAGGAGGCAAGACAAAGTTCTGCCGTGCTGGAGCATATTATTGCTCTGAAAGCCAACGGCAATGGGACGGGGACTTATGACTTACATGGGTCTTGGGAATGAAACATACCGTGGAAGTGTGCAGTGTTCTTTTTAATAAAGCTGTGCAAAAAGTAATCATATGGGCTATGCTTTCGGTCTGTGGGTCAAGGGTTTGATTTACACCACATTGCTCATCACCTGACCACTGAGATCAATAGCAAAGTTAATTTCTGATTAAGCAGTCCCTTCAGTGAATTTCTTCTGGAACCACTTCCCAGAGAATCCCTTTGCTGTAGGGAACAAAGACTGTACTTTCTGCTCAGAGCCTGCTGTTCTGGTGAGAGATGAAGATGCTTTTCTAACCTCCCTAAATTGAGATGGAAATAGCAGACTTGCCTTGGGGACTGTCCCAGCTTCGAAGGCTTGGCCGTTATTGTTTCTCGATGCACCCACATCCTTGACTTGCCATTGACTCAGAGAACATAAGGGCTGAAAAATGACTCTAGAGACCCTCTAAAACAATCCATCATTTAAGACCAATTAGAACACAAGTCTTTTTACTCAGACCTTGTGATCTTTCGTCTACACTTGCAGTGTCCAAAGTTGTAGACAGTAGCCAGATGTGCTTATTCAGCAAGTGACTGTGGCTAGTCCAAATTGAGATGTGTTGTGAGTGTGTAGAATATATACCAGATTTCAAGGACCTGGTAGGAAAAAAGAATGTAAAATATTTTATTGCATTGATTCTTAAATTTTTATATTTAGTACATGTTGAAATGATAATATATATTGGATAAAACACGTTAACATTCATTTCACCTACTTCTTTTTTGAATGTGGCTACTAGAAAAATTTAAAGTACATATGTGGATCACATTATATTTCTATTGGATGGTGCTGTACATCTTTCCATCTTGAGTATGGGTTAAAACTATATGAGTGCCTAGAATTTCAAAACCTCCCATGAGGATTCAACTTAGTTCTGGTTAGGCTTCTCTTTTCCTATCAGCTGCTTGTTCCCATGTGCTTAAAAATCCAAGGAATAATGTCCTGCCCTGTAGCCTAGTGCTATGTAGAGTGTTTCTCTTTCTGTTAAATTTCAGAGGGTTGGGGGTGGTTTGAAATGTATCCCCTTTGATCACCACTTCAAATTCCCAGTAGGATATCCCAAACTAGAAAGAGTTTAGATCGTAGAATCGTTACTTTTCTCATATCCAAGTCTAGATTTTTCTAATTTCTCCACTCCTGATTGTTGGCATAAGCTTAATAAAGGATATATTCAAACATAGATTCTATAGGCACTCAGTTTTACGAGATCTCTACCATCAGCTGAAGCCTGCTTTCTATTTCCTTTTATTTCCCTTCAGATAGCACTCTTGTAATGGTTAAGCTGCTATCCAGAGATAGCCTGCATATAATTTAGATTTCCCTCTTTCTTTTATAACTAAAAAATTATTTTCCCGTTTATAATTTAGATACACTTGTTATTGGAGTAATACTAGATGGAGATATAATCCTTCCCCTTTCAAAATTAGCTATTTTGGCCTTAATGACACCAGACATTGGCAAGGATATTGACCTGAGCAGTATCTCTGGCTCTATGAAATTAGAAATACTTTTATTCAGACAGACTCCCATGTCATGGGCCCTTGGAAGTGATTCACAAACTTGTCTACACATTAGAATCACCTGATGATCTTTCAAAACGTCCAGAGTCCAGACTGAACCCAGACAAATCACATCAGCCTCTAGTGGGCAGAACACAGGCATCAGAAGCTTCTCAGATGATCCCAATGTGCAGACAAGTTTGGAAAGCACAGGTTCATCAGACAGCTGGGTGAGAACTCAAACACCAAACACCTGTCAGAATACAAACCCATTTAAATTGGATTAAGGTTATCTCCCCAGAGGGTCACTATGCCTACTTTCTTAATAAACCCACACCACTTATTTTTTTGTTGTAACAATGGATAGAGTCTGAACTGGGAAGAAAATAAAGCAGATTATGAATATGAATTAAGAGCACAACTTCTACTCACTGCTTGCTAAGAGATGTTCAGTCTTAGGGTATTGGGAGAGATATACATTGAGAAGAAGTCTAAAAAGAAGATGAGATATGAAAGTCATTATTTTTATATTCAAGTTTCAAATTTCATTCCTTTGAGTTGGGCTTACCGCCATGGCACTTATGAACATCACGAGTTGAGTTAAATTTCTTAAGATTCTGTTGGCCACACTTGTCTTTGTTCTTACTGAAGTGCTTTGAGGCCTCAGCTGGGATCCCAGAGACAGTAATAATGCTGGAGTCAGGAGCAGCTGAGGAGAACAATTTCCTATAGATTTCCTCCAGAAAGGACTTCTGTGCACAGGGTTGTAAGGGATAATTGGACAACGAGCTCAAGAATATCATAGCAGGGCAGGTACCAGAACCACTTGTCAAGGTCAATAAACCTGGTGGGGCTCTTGATTCCAACTTGTTTTAGCTGCCATTGAAATTGTCTGGATCCTGTAAAATGCAAAACAGAAACTGGATGACAATTAGAAATTATCTATAATACATATTTTAGATAGATGTGTTAGACCTCCCAGCATACTCTAAGACAGTTCCTATTGGTATATATGTATTTTCTTAGGACATGGACCCCAGTTAGTTAAATACATAAGGGAAGAGATTAATCCAGAAGAGGAAGCTCTTACTTTCTAATGTGACACTAAACTATCAGTCTCTGCTTTACTGTAAAAACCTGTCCTTATACAGAGAGCTTGAATCTTTTAAGGAGAATGCATTAAGTGCCAATCAAATATATGTATATTTAATATAAATTACATAATATATTTGTATTATATGTTATATACAATATTATTTATAATGTATACCATATTATATAATATGTACTATTGTATTATATAATACATATGTATTATATATTTATGTTATATATTATATACAATATAATACAACATATTATATATTATATACAATGTAATCATATATATATATGATTGACACTAGTGTAGAAAACCTACACTCTACTCTTCCTGTGTTTCTCCTTTACTCTCACACAGTTACCATACTCACAACACCTCTGACACCAGTTGTGTGGGGTTTTTTCCCGCACCAAGCAATTCTGCAACATCAGTGTGGTCCACAATTTAACTCAATTCTGATACCATCTACCTGTAGATAGCATCAGATCTCACAGGTTAGGGGCTCAGTCCCACAAAACTGCCCCCCACTTCAGATGCCATTAGCAAATCCAGGTTGTTATCTGTGCTTCAGACCTATCAGTGATAAATCAGAGGTTCCCATGGCACTGCCTCCTCAGGTTCAATTAATGTGCTAAAGTAGCTCACAGAATTTGGGAAGAGTTTACTTACTGTTTACCAGTTTATTATAAAAGAATATGATTAAAGATTCAGGTGAACATCCAGATGGAAGAAATGCATAGGGGAAGGTGTGTTGGAAGGGGTGCAAAGTTTCCATGCTTTCCTGGGCAGCACCACTCTCCTAGTATGTACACCAACCTAGATGCTCTCCAAAACCCATACTTTGGGGATTTTATGGAGACATAATCACGTAGGCATGATAGATCATTAACTCCTTTTTCATCCCCTCTACTCTCTCTGAAGAATGTAGGGTGGAGCTGAAAATTCCAAGTTTCTAATTATGGTGTGGTTTTTTTGGTGACCAGCCCCCATGCAGGAACCTACCAAGAGTTCCCTTATCAGAACAAAAGACACTACTATCACTCAGGAAACTCCAAGGAATTTTGAAACTCTGTGTCAGGAACTGGGGTCAAAGACCAAATATTAGAATAAAAGATGCTTCTAGTGCTATCAGATATCACGTAGGGAATTATAAAGGTTTTAGGAGTTCTGTACCAGGAACTAGGGGCAGAGACCAATATATATATATTTTCCATTATCTCATAGCAGTTAATGCCAATCAAATTTTAAGGAGGATGCATTAAGTGCCAATCAAATATATATATTTGATATGATATATAGAATGTATATAATATTAGGTGCCAATCAAATATACAGTATATCATTATATATTATAAATAATTTATATATAACTTGTACATAATATTATATATAATTTGATCTTCATAATTACCTAATAAAGTATATTTTATCTTTCCTGTTTTACAAATAAGCATTGAGGCTCCAAAGGGTCAAGAAAATTGGTCAAGATTCTGTGATTAGCAAGTAGTGTGATCACAGCATGAAGCCAAGTCTCTCTGATTCCAGTACCCATGCTCTTTTTACTGGGTTGTGCTACCTACCAAAAATAGAGAGTGCCTTTATGGGGGAGGGTTGTATGGATGGAGACAAGACACAATAACAGGGCAGTAATGGAGCTTTCCATGAAAAGATACACAATGTTATTTTTTTTAATTTTCAATTTTTGGTTTGCAGTTGTGCATCATCACAAAAGAAATAGAATCAGGATTTCTGTTCTCTATTTACACAGCTTTTTACAAGTACTTTCATGGTTCATGATCTATCAGGTTTCTGAGAGTTAATGTATTTTCTCCTGAGGCATAGGAGCATCATATTGGGACAGTGGGGGAATATTTTTGAAAAATGAAAATGTTAGGTTGTAGGTTGGTGCACATACTCCTTAGCACTTCACTGAAACTGCTTAGGCTGCTGCCTATCTATCAGGGGTTGTATCATGCCCCATGCCCCTTCCAGATGGGCTAAATTCTTAAGGCTCCCTCCCTCCCATTCACTCAATCAATATATATGTTTTAATTTCTCCTATATGCCAGGCATTTCTCCTTTGTGCCATCCCCTTTGCTTGGGGGTGCAGTGACCAACAAAATAGCAAAAATCCTTGCTTTCTCTATTCTTGGTGCTCACATTTAATAAGGGGAGAGGATACAATTTAAAAGGCACGTAAGTTAAATATAGACTATGCCAGGTGGTGATAAGTGCTGTGGAGAAAAATAAAGAAGGGGTATAGAGAGTTGCAGGTGTGAAGACAGTGTGCAATTTAGATAGCTAAGGATGACCTAAAAAAGATGAAGGAGTGAATGGTCAGACATATGGGAAAGTATGTTCCAGGCAGAGGGAATAGCCCAAGTAAAGTCCTTAAGGTGGAAGTTTAGGCTTAGTGATGCCAGATCACGTAGAGCCTCGTATACCATTATAAGGACTCTATACCTTTTATTCTGAGTGAATAGGTTGTGATCTGAAGAGTGACATGATTTGATTTACTTTTTATGAGGTTACTTTGGCTGTTATATGAAGAATATGCTGCAGGTGGGCAAATTCAGACTAGGAAAATCTCTTGCAATAATCCAAAAGAGTTGACAGTGAATTGGGCTAAGAAGATAGCTGTGGGAGTGGCAAGATGTAGTCAGCCATTTTCTGAAGACATAGCCAACAGGATTTGCTGACAGATTGGACATGGACTATGTGAGAGAGAGCATTAAAAATGATTCTGTGGTTTGAGACCTGAGCAATGGGAAGGGTAGTGTTGCTATTAACTAAGATGGAAGACACAGCAAGTGCAACCAAGTTTGGGAAATATCAGGAGTGCAGTATTGAAAAGTTGAAATTTGAGATGCATTTTTTTTTTTTTTTATGTTGGAGAGCTATAGAGAGTTCAGGAAAGAGTCTGGCTAGAGATTTAAAATTTGGAGTTGTCATGATGGCACTGATAGCCATGATACTAGATAAGTATATCAAGAAAATGAATGTAAATAGGAAAGAGAAAAGGTACAAAGACTGAACTATGAACACTCCAATGTTCAGAAGTCAGTGGAATGAGAAGGAACTGACAGAGGAAACTAAGAAAGAGTTGTTGATGCAAGTCAAAGTAAAACAAGAGGGAGTACTGTCTGGAAGCCAAGTGATACTAGATGTTGCTGACAAGTCAAGTAAGATACCTACTGAAAATGGACTATGCTTGTTATGTTAATAACACTGAAGTGAGTCAGGAGACCTGGATTCAAACACTGTCTTCACCATATATTAGTTTGTGACCTTGGGAAAGTCACACCTTCAGGAAACTCAATTTCCCCAACTATGAAACACGATTATTATAAAGGTGAAGTAAGAATGTGGAAACTACGTAGAAGAATTAGAAACTAGCACATAGCAGTTACACAATAAATATCAGTTGACTCTGAATTGAATCTTACATATTTATAGTTCAATTTGATTATTTCATTAACTGACTGATTTCTCATGCTTCTAACCTGGTCTACACAATCGTATAATCACTATCTGACTACTGCTCCCCACCTAGTTTGAACTCCTAAGCACTTCTAGATTTAGCCCTGACACCACATTGTTCGCTCATTCTGTTATAACTAAGTTGATTGCTCTGGATTTCCAAGTCATTCATCCAGTAGTATTTTCGACCACCTACTAATGAGACCCTGTGCTAAACACTGGTCATGACCCCTTGCAGCTCCAACTTTACCAAGTCATCTATGAGTCCTCTCTGATAAATTCAGACTCCCATTCCTGGTTTCTAGAGGTTCAAATAAATCCCTGGTTATCACTTACTAACACTGAAATATTAAAGAAATTACTTAATTTCTTGAGGTTCAGTTACCTTGTCTATAAAGTGTGAATAAAAATTGCTATGCTGAGATAGATATTATTATTCACATTGTGAAAAAAATGATACCAAATATGTGAAGGGTCTTGGTCTTTGTCAGTTAGATAGTCAGTTACATAGTAGTAATATGAATATTAATTTCCTCCCTCCACTCCACCCCATGCTGATGCTTCCCACGACATGGTGCTAAGCTTCTGCAATTATCCAAATGAATCTCGGAGAGTGAAAAATGGTGCACAACAAATTCCAACATACTCTGTTAGGTTGAGATTTACACTGTTGGATTAGCTATATCCATTGAGAACAAATGTTCTCCTCAATCAGTAGTTCTCTTAGTCATGAAGATAGACAGCCTGTATGTGCATGCACATACACACACACACACACACACACACACACAGGCAGACACTGATTGTCGTTGATATAGCTGCAAAAAGTTTAGAAGAAAAATCAGCTAATAATTCAAATAAGTTTTCACTGGGACTCAAGTAAAAAATCCTGAGGAGAAAGCCATACTCCATATCTGGTTTAGCTCTGTGTTTTCCTATCTCTCTTTCTATTTGCTTTCTTTACCCTTGACCTTGGCCAAAGGAAGCTACAAACTAAAATCCGGATCTATGCCTAGTCCTTGTCTACTATGTATACATGTTTGGGGAGGACTAAAGATAGCTCCAGAGTAAAATGATGGGGCTTTCACAAAGACATAGAGGGGAGAAAATACTTTTATTATGTTTTTTTCTTCAGTGATGGAAAGTCATACTATTGCCAAGAAAAGACCCCAAATTTTATTGCAGTGTACTTATGTAAAGATATTCTAAGGAACTAAGGATAGAAAATTGGTAAATAACAAGATATTTATATTTTAAAATGTAAATCTTGATTTTTTAAAAAAAATTAATGATACTTCTGAATTAATTCCTAGTCAGGTTGACTACTTTTGATTGATTTGGTCTAAAAATGAACTTATGGAGACAATTGCACTGTGAGATCAGTGTATGCTTATTGATTGTGCCTTTGACTTGATTAGCTACATTTGATTATGATGGCCTCATCTCCCAAAGATCAAAACTAGGATTGGACTTTCTCTAAGGGCCATTAGTCATATGTTCATGGCACGTGCTCAATTTTTTTCATTATGTAATAGGTAAGGGAGACTATTAAAAGAGCATTAGCTTTATGCCATTCAGAAATCTATCTTAGAAATGTGCCTGATGGAAACAGACCATATCTCTCCTCCTAACCCAACAGAGGTTTAATTGACATGAATGGAATTGAGAAGGGAGCATTTCTATGGAGTGCTTCACTTTTTACCATCCACTATCGTACCACAGTGGGACGGGAGCCCCTTCACAGGTAATCCTAAAACACACATCACCATCTTTGGTCTAAATGCTCTAGTGAGCCACTGAAGACAAGGGCAAATGCAGCTGTGGTACTTTTGAGTCCAGGCTCCAGCCATGTGGCAGATCAAATCTCTGTGCCCTGCGGCCAACTTGGGACTCCATCCATTTTAGTCAGCACAGCATTACTCATAACTAGAAAAACCACAGAATATATGAGAGCTGTGTCAGCTGTGACAAGAGGAATGAGATACAGAGCTATGCATGCTGGGAAGTCTTGGCCTTAATTAGAATGTGCATGCACAGTATTTATCTTTCACTCAAACCTATAAATAAGGCCAGCACTTTGGCGATTACTGATGTCTGCCATCATTTCACAAGGCCTCTGTTTTGATGGAGCACCAGTTGCTGCAAAATAATATTTCTTTCCTCTCTCATTTCCATTTGTTCCTGATGGAAACCTCTCAAAGACTTTGAGAACTGTGATCGCAGAGGAGGAAAGGGGTGGTGGACATCACCTTCAAGGAATCTAAGTCAGAATTGCTCTTTGGGGACCCTTCACTGCAATTAGAGATAATAAGATGTAGAAAGTAGCTTACAGGCAAATAATCAACACTCCTATCCCAAAAGAGGCCTTCATCCTCATCATCCCTGAAGGCATTTTTCCAACTCCTTCTTCAATACTCTTAGGGATAAACCATTCACTATCTCCAAAGGCAGTTGACTCCAATTTTGGACACACTAAAACCTTCTTCTTACTATTGAATAAATCTACTTCTAAGCCATTTACCCCTATTGATCTGAATATATGAACCCCCAAATGGAAACTTCCTAAATGTCCCCAGTGCTTACTGAGATCTCCTATGTGATCCATATAAATAATTATAAAAAGTATTTACTATATAATATTTCTACTAATTCGACTATCTTTTCCTTTCTTATAATAAGAGTATTGAAAATGAGTCTGATGTATGCCTTCAGTAGTCAACTAGAACAGTGTTGATCATTTTACATAAAGGAGAAAATAAAAAGATATACCCTCAAAGGACTCTCGTCTCTGAAGTAAAACTTCATAAGATTAAATTGTCCATAGGAGGGTGGTTTAAATTTTATCACACATGGTCATTCCCTGGACCAATTCAAAGGTTAAGTGAAACTATCATTGTTGTTTGCTGTTTGGGTTCTCTCTGACTAAAGTAAATAGTAAACTCCTTAAGGGTAGAAGCTGGTTTTTCTTTGGTTAAAAGTTCAGGATTTCCCAGTACATATATAGTAGGTCTTCAATAAATAATTAATCATAATTAAATCAATTTATTTAATTGGGGTAGAAAAGTAGTTGCCTTGAATCCTCACTTCCAAAGGCTCATGTCTTCTCAAAATAAATACTTCTGTCCTCTAGCTTGGTTTTCTATAGGTGAGATGTGAGGCTGAATTATACTCACCATCATTTTTAATGAATGCTTATTCAGAAAGTTGCAGCTCGGTGCCAAACACTAAACCTCCTCTCCACTTCCCATGCCTGAGGAGATATCATCAATTTCTCCTTGGAAGACACTACAGGTCCTCTCCTGTCCAGCTAGACTACTGGACAATCCATCTGCCATCCCCATTACCTATTCAAAAAGAAAATAAAACTAGATCCACCAGCAACAAGTCCTCAACCCCAACCTTATTCCCAGTGGATCTTTCATTACCTATCTCAGTGTTTCCCTTAGCAAATTGATATGTCTTGAATGGTAATCAGCCTGCTGTTAAGCCCCAGAGGGTGGGAACCCTATTCGGCTGAGGGCTTAGATTTTCCTTTTCCCCTTTACTGCTGCCATGATAAAATGGACCCCTTTGCTCAGAGAAATGGGAATATAGATATATTCCTCCAGAAGCTGGGAAAGAAGAATTATAAATTTCTCATGGAAAAACTACATATTTGACAATGAAAGACAACTATTTACCCAAAAAATAATCTACAGGAGAGAGGAAGATGACATTAAATGCTTCAAGCTTTCAGATAACATTACATGCTTCTGGATACTAAAATGCCAAACAAATATGCATAAACTTTAGAAAGCCTTTCAAGGAAATCTGATGCAGTACAAAGTGTCTGGAATAAAATCAGGAGAACTGGATTTAATTATTTATTAGTTATGTGGTCTTGAGCAAAAGTCTCAGACTCTTTGTCCCAGACTTAACTCCTCAGTTGTAAAATGGGGCATTTAATCCTGATTCACAGCAAATGAGTGGCAGCAAGGTATGTCCTTACTTCCAGAAGTGTTCAAGCTGAGGTGTTGATGCTGAGGAGATGAACAAATTCACAGATGTGGTTTTTCAGGAGGATGAACAAGTCATCAAATCACAGATGTCACACAGTATGAAGATGGGACTTGAAATTGAAGTACTGTGAGATGGTGCAGAAGTTCTGGTTGAATGTGAGGTTATGGCATGGGTGAGGAAGGTAAAGAGTGATACATCTTGCAAGGATGAGTCTCATAGAAAGAGGTACTTCTTACAGCACAGTGAAGGAGTAATGGCTTGGAGAAGGAACTGCATCATTGAAAAGATGTTGAAAATCTCCAAGAAAATTAATACTGAATTGTTTGGAATGTAGGCAGTCCTGGCTGGACTCACTAAATACTATTGTTTTTTATTCTTCCAAAGTGCTAGACACTGTTCTAAGTGCTTCGTAATGTACTAATTTTATCCTCATAATAATCCTAAGGGAGTTTTTTCTTCCATTTACTGATGTAGAAACTGAGGCTAAAAAAATTTTGTACCTTTCCTGCCCAAGGTGACATACTTGATGAGAGGCAGGAATGGGATTTGAACCCAGAACCTGAGCTCTTTACATCCACAGTAGCCTGCAGTGTTCCTGAGTGATTGCCAGGATTCACTCAAAGCCAGGGAGAGAGGAAATGGGCTGTGAAGGAATTGCTGTGAAAGAGGAGTTTATTTACTTTGAAATTGGGGTTCCAGATGGCACTTGGAAGAAAGGGCAGTGGAGGTAGGACAAATTGGTAAGAAGAAAAAAATGCACAACGTTTCATAATGAAAAGACTGGAATGAAACAGTAAATGACCAATGAAGTTTGAATTTTGGGGCAGTATCTCACAATAAGGATATGGAAAGATGGTGAATTTGATTAGAGTCAAAACTTGGACTATAGCTTCAGTATAAAGTTAGCCGTCTGTTGACTCTTGCTTATCTTTGGTCCTAGTTCCAAACTGAACTCCATGAACATTTGCCAAGATGTTACAAAAAGATCCTTCCTGGATGCTTTAGAAAGAGGAAACCTGGGGTCTTTGTAGCTGAGGAGAACTCAGGTCCTTTCTGATGGGCATGGTGGCCATCTGCAGAGGTCAGGCCACCACTGGTGCTCAAAATTTGTTTCCTTCTGTGATGTTAGACAGGGAGAAAAAAGACAGGATAGGAATTCAGAGAGATGGAAGAACCAGACAAACAAACTTGTGCGCTTTGTAGTCTGCCTGAGATCTTGAAACAGCAGTTTTTGCTACTGAAAATCAATGCCATGGCTTGCACGATGATATCAGATGTAGCGTGGAAGACTACAAACCTTGGCTTCCCCCCAAGCCAGCCTGATATTTTTAGGCCAGAACACTCTACCCTGTGTATTTCACTATGTTTCTTTGGGAGAATTGGGGGAGAAAGGAATGAAATGAAATGTACATTTCTGCCCTTTGTCTGCTCATCACCCACAACACACACAATATATATATATACCCAGTAACACACAAATCCTTTTACTCCCTCTATATCTGCAGTTGAGAACAAAGCAATAGTTGGAGATGTTCCCATTTGTTGGAACTTTGGAACATTTACTTTGGCATGGCTGTTTCACATAGTGGGTAGTAAATTGCAGAATTCTTATTTATTTACTCACTTAGATTATTGATTATTTGCTTTCTTCTTTGACTGATTGTAATCCATTACAGGCTGAACATAGTTAGAAATGCAAAAAGCTACAGAGAAATTCATGGATGAAACATCTATTATATATTACCAAGATGATGCAGGATATTTGAGTGAGGTCCTTTAAAGCTGATTGCAAACTGGATCTTCCACAACCTTACTGTGAAAGATATATCCAATCTTCTTATCTTGTTGGGCAGGGGGCTTGGAAGGGAATTGGGTCTGAAGGAGGGACTCGATAGTCCCATCCAGATTATCATTGGCCACAATAAGCCATTGAAAGCAGCAGTGTTTGCAATGAGACTTGAGGTCAAGATGCAAAGGTCAGCGGGGATCAGAACTCTGGGAAGTGCCAACATGAAGTACCAGGTCTGGGCAGGTAAACTGAAGAGGACCTGGGTGAGTTCCAGAGATGGGAGGTCTTGTCAGACATCATGATCATTTAAAGATGCCAAAAATAAGATGTTCATAAATACTTTCTCTAAGTAGATCATTAAATAAGACCCAAGTTGACAAATCCTATATTTTTAATGAACTGAACCAGGTACTAGACCAAGAAGGACAAGAACATTTCTGAAGGCATTAGCCTGGAGTACCACACCATCCAAAAAGGCCACTCCATGTAAAAATCGCTAAGGAAGTTAAAGAAAAATAAGATAAAACATTTTCTGTGATCACCTCAGGTGGTAGTTGGTAGGGATGGCCAAGAAAAAGGGGACACAGCACTCTGCTATGGAAGAGAAGACTGAAAGAGTGAACAGATTCAAGCAAGTGGAGGAAAGTCCTGAAAAGTCAGTTAGAGTGGGCTCAGCAGGGATACAGTGCTGGTGACAAGGACCTAACCTTTGTGGGAACTTCATAGTTTACAAAGCATTTTCACATACAGCTGCTACCATGTGTCAGCATGAGCCAACACGACTTACGGGCATGGTGGTGTAGGAAACGCAATGGGGAAAAGAGGCAGAAGGCCTAAGTTCTTTTCCCAAGCCTGCCACTATTTTGTGTTAAATCTATTTCATCCTCTTTTTTCTGTCTCAGTTTCTTTATTTAAACCAGGAGTTCTGAACCTCAGCACTATTGACAATTTGGACCAGGTAATTCTTTGTTGTACAATGTAGAATGTTTAGCAGTCTCCCTGCCCTCTACCCACCAGTTGCCAGGAGCACCCCTCCCCTCTCCCTAGCTGTGAAAACCCAAAGTGTCTCTCCACATGGCCAAATGTTCCCTGGGGGCAAAATTACCCTTGTTGAGAAGTATTGATCTAAACCAATGAAAACAAAAACAAAAACAAAATATCTTTCCTGGTTGCCCTTGATGATCTCTGTGTTTGCTTCCATCTTTCAGGAGAGCCCTCAGCAGTATTTTATAATTGCACAGACTTTAGTTAAGGTCACTTGTCACTTGCTAGACGCATAATCATAGGTAAGTCACTTAGTCTATCCGAGCCTCAGATTCCTTGCGTATGAAATGGGGAGAATAATAAGACCACCTCCAAGGTTGTAGTGAGAAAGTGATATGAGGTAATCTATGCAGAGTGCTCAGAGAGACAGGGATATGGGACCTGTTTATCAGTGTTAGGTATCCTTATTATTGCTAACATTGTGTGAGAAGGTAGTTGTCCTTGACCATTAGCTATGTCACCTTCTCTCCCTTGTGGGAATAAGAAGATGAAGATGATAATTGCCTTCCCCTCAGGAGTCTGCAGTCCATTAGGGAAGAGAGGCCTGCCCGTGAATCACTATCACGCAGGGCATCAAAGCAACGGCCAGCAATGAAGTAGAACTTGCTGCCGCTGGGTTGAAAGGCAGAGAAACAGATGCCAGGACTACATTGATATGTACAGCTGTGGTGCAGTGTAACCTGGAACATTCTCAGCAGTTCTGCATGCTGCATCTCAAGATCAAAGTGGTCTGGAGAGGGTCCAGGGAAGGGCACCAAAACTGATAGAAAGTTTTAGGACTCTGCTAAGGCAAAGGCAGAAAGAGTTCAGGATTAAAATCTACCGAAGTATGAAGAGTAGATATTTATTCACTCCCTTATTTCATTAACAAAAATGTGTAGAGTATCTACAAAAATATTGGCTCTGTGCTAGGGTTATAGAAATGAAGTAGTGTAACCCCTGCACTCAAGGAATTCAGATTTAGAGAGGGAGACAAGTCTGTAAGCAAGTACTTCCAAGACATCAATGGAATATCTAATGGCCTTATGACCAAACTGCAGTGGGAAGTCAGAGGGAAGGGGCAGGGCCAGAGAAGCAGACTTTACAGAGGACATGATACCTGGTTAGTGCCTTAAAGCAGCGGTCCCCAACCTTTCTGGCACCAGGGACTGGTTTTGTGGAAGACAGTTTTTCCACGGACTGGGGCAGGGGGAAGGTTTGGGGATGATTCAAGTGCCTTACATTTACTGTGCACTTTATTTCTTTTTTTTTTTTAATTTTTATTTATTCATTTTATTTATTTATTCATTCATTTATGGCTGTGTTGGGTTTTCGTTTCTGTGCGAGGGCTTTCTCTAGTTGCGGCAAGTGGGGGCCACTCTTCATCGCGGCGCGCGGGCCTCTCACTATCGCGGCCTCTCTTGTTGCGGAGCACAGGCTCCAGACGCGCAGGCTCAGCAATTGTGGCTCACGGGCCCAGTCGCTCCGCGGCATGTGGGATCTTCCCAGACCAGGGCTCGAACCCGTGTCCCCTGCATTGGCAGGCAGATTCTCAACCACTGTGCCACCAGGGAAGCCCTTTATTTCTATTATTGTGACATTTTAATATATAATGAAATAATTATACAACTCACCATAATGCTGACAGGAGGCGGAGCTCAGGTGGTAATGTGAGCGATGGGGAGCAGCTGTAAATACAGATGAAGCTTTGCTCTCCCGCCTTCCACTCACCTCCTGCCGTGCGGCCTGGTTCCTAACAGGCCACAGACCGGTACCAGTCTGTGGCCAGGGGGTTGGGGACCACTGCCTTAAAGGATGAGTGGAATTTCAATAGAGAAGAGAGGGAGGGCATTCAAGGGTGAGAGAGAGGAAATTCCAGTAGCATGAATGTTGTGGACATTGGAGCAGATGCCCTGGAGGCAGCCACTGGGACAGTCGCATAAGAGCACAGGATTATCATTCTCTGCCCTTTCCACTTCTGGGACGAGTTTGCTCACATCTTCTCCCTCCTGCTTCAGGATTTTCTCCCATGAGCACCCCGCTCAGCCTGTGTACAAGTGGATAGCAGAAGTTCAGAGAGCTACGGCCACCAGAGGCAACCCTTAGCCAATGGAAACATGCGAGTAACTGCTCAGGCCTCCCTCTGTAGGGTGGATGTTTGCATGAGGCATTCTGTATGCTCCTGGAGTGAACCACAGAACAGAGCCTCTGCCAACGGCAGCAACCTATACAAGCCTCCTTCCCTGCCTCACTCTCCCTCCCCCACCCCCCGCACATCCATTTCCTTTGCTATTATCCCCCAAATAAACAGCTTGCACCCAAGTTTTCATCTCTGGCTCTTTTATTGTAGAGCAACTCAGACTAAGATAAGGGCAAAGTGTGACTAAGGAGAAACCATAATTTTTCACCACTTATTGAATTTCTCAAATTATAACAACACTTTGTGGTCAGAGAGACTTTTCAACACTGTTTAGCCAATTACTAGTTTTGTGATCCTGGACAGGCTACTTAATCACTATGAGACTCAGGTTTGTTTTTTGTTTTTGTTTTTTTAATTAATTAATTAATTTATTTATTGGCTGTATTGGGTCTTTGTTTCTGTGCGAGGGCTTTCTCTAGTTGCGGCAAGCGGGGGCCACTCTCCATCATGGTGCACGGGCCTCTCACTATCGCGGCCTCTCTTGTTGCGGAGCACAGGCTCCAGACGCGCAGGCTCAGTAGTTGTGGCTCACGGGCCCAGTTGCTCCGCGGCATGTGGGATCTTCCCAGACCAGGGCTCGAACCCGTGTTCCCTGCATTGGCAGGCAGATTCTCAACCACTGCGCCACCAGGGAAGCCCCAAGAGACTCAGTTTTTTCATCTACTTCTTATCTTCTAGAGTTGGGAAAATATGTGAGATCATTATCTAATATAACTAATCTAGACTGAGCGGTCAATGCACATTAACTACTATTAATTACCAATAATAATAATAAATTGAACATGGACAGGAGCATCCTCTTCAAAACCTGTTTTACCTATTATAGTAAAGAGGTTTGATACTACTTTGCACAGCAACTGCTTTTTGACTTTAGTTATAAGAAATATTTCTGGCTTGTTACATTCAAACAGCAGTTTAAAAAGTCCTAAAAAGTTATGACACTATTTTGAATTTGGCCCAACCTATGACAACATGTTTGGCCAAAGGAAGGATATTTTCTCTTCAAAGCAGGCCTCTTAAGCTGTCAGTACTTGAATTCTTTTTGGAACTCATCTTTGGGCTAGGCTCTCAAAGTCGATTTACATGACACATTGAGAAAACCAATCTTATTAGTTTATGGTCACAGCTCATTTTTGACCTAAAAGGTTCATAACCAGCTTGATCAAGCACTTGAATCCCTAGGCTCAGCTCTTAATGATCTTTAGCTGTTTCAAATCAAATTTGCTTTCAATGGGAAAAAAAATGTTGCAACTACTGAGGAAATTCAGAAGAATATATCATAAGGGACGGAAGGTAAATTTCTAAAAGTTCCCCAAGACTTGGGACATAGAAGCATAGAATCATATAATTTTAGAGCTAGCAGGGATTTGAGAGATCGTCAATCCTCCCTCATTATAAATGAGAAAACAGAGTGGGACAGGGGAAGTGATTTGAAAAAGGATACAATTTATAATCAGTAGTGTACTCACATGTAGGAGCCTAATTGCCTTGCTCTTAATCCAGAATTCTAGCTACACACCATGAATTAGTAACATCATGAGAAGATGTGCAGTTTTTCAAAGAAACTACCCCGAAATGGATAATTCCCATTAGAATACATAAATTCATAAAATATTGTTATATACGGTTCTAAGTTGGAAATGGGTTGAAGAAGAAAAACACATTTGTCACTGATAAAAGCATATCGAGCTGTGAGCAAAACAGATGAATGCCTTTCCTTTAGGGCTGGAATCATGGGTGATAATACTGTATACTTTCTTAGCACATCCCTAAGGATACAGATGGATAATGGAATGCTGTGATAGTTGGTTAAGGATTTGTTGGAATACGGCAATTCCTTTTTCCTGTATCACTGTATTTGTAACACACACACACACACACACGCACACACTCAAAACCTTCTCCTCTCCCCAATAAGAAGCCTTGTCTTCATTTTGATAGAGAAGAAAGGAACAGTAACTTTAGATTTTAAGTTTTAGATGAAGTTGCATGAAAACACAACCTTTGATTATCACCCTCAGAAATAACTTCTTTAAAAGCCTAAACACATACACACGCAAATACATATTTTGTCCAATCTCATTTAAAGAAATCTCAGTCCCAGCTGCAAAGACACAGAAATAATCGATTAGTTTAATTGTGATAATTTAAGGTTGGTGATACACAAATCATAAAACAAATAGATGATTGTGTTATTTTTCATGGGGATTATCTAGAAAAATAAGTGCTCTGGTAAAAAGTGGAGGTGGGGAAGGTTAATTACCAGCTAATGATTTGGGGGTACAAATCTGGCCATCTCCGTTTTCCACTAATTGACCAGATTGTCAGTCATTATTTGATTTTCATATTTTCTTTGTTTCTACCACAAGCGGACATAATTTTCTCAGGCTATAATTACTAGTTACCCAGGCCTCATTCAATTTCATCTGAAATCATACCCTTAGCTTAATTAAAATCAGTACAGTTTTTAAAAAAATAATGATTATATAATAATATAAAACATTTCTAAAATAATATAAATATATATTATAAAATATATAATATTCATAACATGTTATAATGTTTATATCATTATATATAAAATGTTCTAATGTCAGACATCATATAAGGTGTCAGGAATATAAAAAAATGTCACCGTCTAAGCATCTGAGCTGGCACTGTTTAGCTATGGCCGATTGTGAAGGCTTCAGGTATCCCTGAGAACAAGCTGTCTTTGAGAAAGGATGCACTTGCCTCCTCCAAAACTCCTCCTCCTCTAACCACCCACTGTCTCTAAGCCATGAATTTCCGTGCCTAGTGGAGCCGTTTATGAAATAACTGTCTCTATTGATTTCTACATCCAATACAGGTATGCTGGCTCAGCCGCCCATCTGTTTTCTGCCTAAGGCAGGACCATTGAGAAAAATAAAGAGACGTGTGTGTGTGTGCGTGCATGTGTGTGCATGTCTGTATGTGTATGCACGTCTGTGTGTGGAGGTGTGTACACGGAGGTGTGTGTATATAGAAGTGATGTTAAAGGGAAGAATAGGGATTCAAATTATTCCTCTCTGGTAGGAGAGATGCTAAACTGAAGCATGGCATGTGGCATTTCCCCTCAAAAGTCAAGTGTGAGCTTTGCTTCCTGTTTAGGGGTTATCAGGGAACAAAGTCCACTGGCCTTATGGTCGGGAGACCCTGTTCTCCTCAGGTGCCACCACTTGCCAAAGCTGTGAACCTTGTGAAATTATCTGACTGCTCATCATTATTTCCCTCATCTGTTAAAGTTAATGGCTCACCACCTCTCCTACTTCATAAGAAGATGTCCAGAGTCATGTGGGAGAACTCCCAGGAGAGCTTCACAGAAATTATAGAGCAATACGTAATTAAAGGCTTAAGTGTATTAGAATATCTGAGATGGAGGCCATGGTCTAAGAAGGTGATCAAGGCAATCTTCATCTAAGGACCATCAAAATCATATGGTTCTTTGAGCTGTCTCCAACCTCTGGCCTGAGTTCTCTTAGGGTTATCTCTCTTCCTTTTCAGGTGACTACGACTCTTGCAGACTTTTTATTTTACATTAGACCCTAGTAGCTTTCTGCTTCTGGAGGATTCCACAGACACCATTTCTCCAAAAGACTTTGAAGAATGATCTATGAAGGATACTATAAAACATCTCAAGATCAATTGCTGTAATTATCCTCTGAATAATTTTCTGCCATTACTCTGGCTGAACATATTGTACATGAAAGGCTGTGTTCAGCCAAACCAGAAGCTTGCTGGGTCCAGGATTTACAGCTTACTGTGTAAGAAGATTTAGAAGGCAACCCCTAGGAAATCCATCTGGAGATTGTTGAGAGGATAAAGGAAAATATAAGTTCTTTTAATCTTAATATTATTATGCTCTGCTCATTATGATTAGATATATCTTCTAGTTAAGCCCTAAACAAAAATAGAACTGGCAATGAAAAGACTATTTTCTTTTCTATTGCTAAGAGAAATTAACATACATAAAAATAATAATAACAATATAAATGCTCCAATGATTAGCCGTTTAGAGAGACATCCAACGTATTTCATTTACTAAGTTTAGAGAAAAAAAGAATCTCTCTCTAGACTAGACCTGAGGAATGAAAAAAACACAAGTTGACTTATAGTCACTTCCAGTACTTTGTAGGCACTCAAATACTCCCTTTCTTTTCAATATATAAGAGAAAGAAAATCATTGTGTTTTCTGTTTTTGTCTCCCTTGAGCTCTCAGGGGAAGGGAAGGGAACTATCTGCAAGAGGCAGGAACATAGGGCCTCTGAGAAAGATCATAAAAGCTTCTTTTCCCATTAAGATTATTACTGAGGCAGATTAAAGGGGAGAATAAACCCCAGTGTATTTGCTGTTGCCTTGATCATTAATATAAACCAACTTTGGCTCAGATTAGACAGTAAACACAACTTTTCCAGAACTTCAGCGCCTGCCTGGGTGATAGGCCATCAGTGGCTAGACAACAACACATTTTAACAGCAAATTTCCTCTGAGTAATGGTTGATGGTTCTTTCCTTGAAAGGCCTATATACAATCATATCAAGGCAAGAGTTGGAACATAACTAAGGCACTCTCTGGTATTTTTGCAACCAGATCCAGGAAAAACAAAATAAAACTTCAGGTTGTTTAGGCAATACCAAAAAATGATGTTTCCATAATAGGACAATTCATTTCAAAGCTTCCATTAGTGTCCCTAGGGGTTATTTAGTTGACAACATTGGTCTAGGCAAGGTTGCTAAAACGCCCTGAAATAAAATGGCTTAGAAATAGCAGCTGAGGGTCATTACTCTGCAGCCAGGGATGTATGTTCCGGGTATAAATTCAGGTGGGTACCCTGCTGTCACTGGAGGAATGAATGATCTGGCTCCTAGACACAGGAAAACACTGAAGGTTTAAATGCATAAACTCAGCTTTTCCTAGTCCCTTTTCCAGGCTCACAATGGGTGAGATTAAGGTTGATAATGGGGAAGGGAGAAGAATATGGCAAAATAAAAGTCCATGACATTCCTACTCTTCTGAATAACCACTAACTTTATCTGGATTCAAACATTTGGTTCACCTGGCTTCCCAATATGCTCACTTTTCCTCCTTACATCCTGGGGGGTCTTGGGAAGGGAAAAAGGAAAAGGGAAAGAGTGGTTCATGGTAGAATCATATGGTTGCCTAGTTTGAAAGGATCTTAGAAAAATCATTTAACCCAACCTAGTGAGACAACAAGCTTGGTGGGCTGAGTCTTTCTTCCATAGTCCTGATGTCTCTTGGTTAGCACAGGCCCAGTTCACAGTAGGAGCTTAAAACATATTGACTGATTGAATGGGATTTCTCATTTTGTAAATACATAAGTTCAGTGCCAAAGAGGTTAAATGTCTTGCCCAAAGTCACAAGGCTAGATAGTGGCAGGATGGAGATGACAGCCCAGATCTCTTGGTTCTTTGCAGAAAGAGAACAGATCTTTAAAGGACCAAAGATTTTGTATTATTTCCACATGGCAGTCATAGTTGTCTGCTGTGAGGAATTTTCTTTCTAGTTTGGGGTATTTGGCTAAATTCTAGTTAGAGTTTTTATCATGAAACCTGGAGATTCATGACTTCAGCCAAAATGGAAAGTTCTGGAAGTACTTCCAGACTTCATCAGCTGGATTGTTTATGTGTATGTGTGTGTGTGTGTGTGTGTGTGTGTGTGTGTGTGTGCATGCTTGAGAAATTTCTGGCAGTAAGAAAGTTCTTAACAGATGAACATCAGATAATTCTATTGCCAGGTAGGCAGTCATGCTTTCTTGATGTGAAAAGACCTGGGAATTTTGCTCAATCATCTCTCAAAGGGCCAGGGCACTCCAAAGCATTAAACAGGTACCAATGCTCTCAGACTGGGGGAAAAAAGCCCTAAAATCTGAGTGCAATTGCACACATCAAGCTAATTACCCAGAAGAACTATTAGCTAATGAGATTAGCCAGGAAGCCTGTCCAGCATTGATTAATCAAAGAATAATGCCAGTGCACCTGAAGTAAAAAGGCACCTGATCTCTAACAAAAGAAAGGTTTGTCCATGTTTGGAAATACTACTGCACACTTATTTTTTGCCATCCTCTTGTTTTATAAGAAATCTCCTTGGGTTAATGCTCCACAGAGGGCTACGATTAACTGTAAATCCAATAGTTCTGTCACTCTAGACAAAAAAAGCTCAGCTGGTGACTCAATGTCTTCATTAAAAAAAGTGGAAACACTCATAATCTATGCCCTTCTAATTCACAAGATTGTGAAAAGGTATTTGTGGAGCTATACACAGCCTTAGCTCAAAGCAAAATCTTTGGTGCTTAAAATAGCAGAGTAGTCAAATGGCCCAATTATGAAATGTCTAGCTGGCATTTCACTTGTCTTTCATCAAGGAAAATGTTCACATCAAGGAGAACAGATATCAGTTTACAAAATATAAAAAACCTGCAAGAGAATGGCAAATAATTGAACAGGAAAAAATACAAATAACATACAATATATAAAAATATTTCACCTTACTCTTAATTAAGGAAATGTAAGTCAAAACAAGACAAATTATCTCACAATTAGAGAAAGAATGTCATTCATTCAACTATTTACTAGACACCAATATGCACTATAAATATGCAATGATCACTGTTTTTTTTTTTTTAAGAAAAATTACCCCCAAATCACTATGTAGTTTAAAAATTCCTATACTAAATTGAATTACATATTTTTTTTCTGGATGACTCTGCTTGTTCTAGGCCTCATGAAGGGATCTTTCTGACATGCATAAAAAAAATCATCAGTGTGACTCTATTATAAGGTTGTGGTATTATGCTAGTGAAAAAAATTTCAGTTGATAAAATGCTGGGAGACAGAGTTTGTTTTACCACTTATTGGAAGGCAAATTCAAATGCTTTTAAACTTCAAAGAATGTAGGGAGAATTAGCCAAGTTTCCTTCTCCTTGGATGAGGGATTTTATGTTGTATCATGAGGGGCATGGTGGGAAAAGCTGATATATGAATAGTCTGGTACAGTTCTAAGTTTGTTGAGACAGCATCAGAATCAGATATCTCTTAGAGACCAAGAAGATGCCATGATGGGGGCCTGTGTTTCTCTTTTCTTTGGGGCAGCAGAAGACAATTGGCATCTCAGGTTATTTTTTTCGAGGAGCCAATTATTATGGGTGTGTTCTCAGAGTCCATTATAAAATGAATTTTATCCTAGGCAAAGGAATCATGGAAAAATAATTTAAAGCACTTTCTGAAGGAGATCATTTTTGTTTACCTTTGTGATGGTCTTTATTACACTGTTGAATAAGATTCTGTTTATTTGTATCCTTGCTCAAGTGTATGTTCCTTGAGAGTAACAACCTGGTCCTATTTGCTGATGTGTTTCCAACATGTAGCACAGGGCCTGGAACAAAATGAGGCTCAATAAATACTGAACACATGAGTGACCGATATCTAGAAGCTACCACTGAAGGTTATTAAGTCCTGTTCCTTTAAGCTACACCTCTATTTATATATTCCTTAGCAATCTCTAATAAGTTATCTATTCATTCAACACATATTTACTGAGTGAGAACTGTGAATTTGCCTCTACTCTAAGTGCTGGGGATACAGTGATGAAAAAGGAAACTCGACATCACTGCGTTTATGGAATTTCTGTTCTAGTTGGAGAGACAGATTGGGATAAGTGCTACGGAGAAAAATAAAGCTGAGAGACAGGAGTATCACTGTGGGGGCATGTGCAGTGAGGGATCAAAATATCCTCCTTTCTGTCAGTCTTCCTTTAAGGAAAAAAAAAAGGAAAGCTTGGCCATCTAGGTGGATCAAAACAAATTTATACTTAAAGGACATGGTCGAATAGAAAGACAAGAGCAGCCAGCCAGTAACACCATGAAGAAATGTGTGAGCCATCAAACTTCTGTCTCTCCTTCTGTTGTCTTTATATCTGGTCACTATCCTTAAGTTATAGGGAATTTTATCCATTTGGACCTGCAAGTTGCTTCTTTCCCCTGGAATGCTCTTGATGTCTGGGCACATAGATTGCACAGCCCTTCTGTGCAGAATCTAAGTTTTGAGACAATCTGTGATGACAATTGCAAACATAAAACAAAGGTATTTTTTATTATTTATTTGACCCTATCCTTCAGGTCTCTTCAGATATTTTACAAGGAAGAAATTGGCATGTGCTTACTTTCGATCAGTCTCTAACCCCATTGCTTGTCTCCAACATCTGCATTTACTGTACTTGAAGAAGAGGCTAAGAGATCAGAAATGTGGAAATTAACCTGCCAAGAATGTAAGGTAAATACAATCAGTGCTGGTAAAAGAAAACAAAGAAAAAGTCAAACAATGGGAAAAGAAGAGACCTTATTGGGTTTTTTTTTGCTGCCTTCGAAAATTTGGAAATACTATTTGGAAATGTCTTCAACAAGGGCAATAAAAACATGTCAGAAATGTAAAACACCAGCCCTCTCCCCATACCTGCTTTTAAAAATTGCTCTTTGATTGAATACACAGGGAACAGCAGAACCAAAGCAAAAGGCCTTACACTATGAAATATTTAAATATAATTGAGGAAAGTCCAGCGTTCGAGGCTCTTCACAATGTAGAGAACAATGTATTCACAGTGTTTTAAAAGGTGGATAAGGAAGTGAGGTGGTAGGAGAGGGGGAAAGGAAGGAGAAGGAGGAAGTGGGTTGGAAAGGTGGGGTTGGGAGTATACAAGAGCAGAGAATTGAGAAAAACATTTTAAAAATAAAGTAAAATACCCTCAAGTCAGATTCCATTATATAAACCTTTGGGGACCCAATAAAAAGCTGTGACTAAATGAAAGTGTTACCAAAGCAGATGGAGAATAACATCAGAAAATCAAATGACACATGTAAAAGGGCAAAACATCAATATTTCCTAAAGAACTGATGAAATATGTCATTTAGAAATGCACACCAAAGCAACAAAATCATGAAATGCATTAAAACGGTGAACTGTGGAATGGAGAGTGGGCACTTGGTTGGCTCCTGCCATGCAGAAAATCAGACGTTGTGTGCTGGAATACATGAATATAAAGGGAGCCAGCTTGTTTCTATACACGTTTAGAAATTGTCAAAAAAATATCGAAATGACGTGCCATGTTAAGAGATGCATTTGTTCCAGCCGAGGGGACTTCAGTGGGTTTCCTGAGCAGACGTCCTGATGCTCTGCCTTGTCAAATATTCTCTGCCTCTGAGCTATGGTATCTCTTTGGAGGAGGCTTCACAGGTGGGAGGACCCCAAGCTAAACCTATGAGTTCAGGGCTAAGACTATGACGTGTTTTTTTTGGTTTTGTTTTTAAGAGTGGACACGCGTTGATGACCAGCTTATCTATGGATGCCACTCAGCCCTAGTGAACTGGTCTACAGTAAATGTCTAATCATATTTGCCAAAAGAACTGGTTTGGAGCAGCTAAAGGCAAGCTCTGTGTTGTCTGGATTAAGATAATGATTGTATGCTAAATCAGCAAGCCAGCCACTTATCATTAAGTATACATGGTCTCTGAGGAGTTTGAAAATGTTTGCAGAAATCTCCAATGGGAATCAGGAAAACTTAGAAAAGTCTTTGTTGGGTGCAGGCTGGAAGGAGTTGGGAATGGGTCTCCAGTATGCAGTTTTTATGACATGACATACCTTCCTCTGACCAGAGAATGTGGTAGATAAGGGCAAGAACTTTAGAATTAAATTGACATGGAGTTAATCCTGGCTTAGTCACTTAGAAGCTATGAGAATGTAAACAATTTACTAAATACCTCTGAGCCTCAGTTTCCTCATCTCTAAAATAGAGATAATGATGGTAACTATCTCATGGAAGTTGTTGGAAGGATTAAATAAAATAATGTATGGAAAGGATTTAATGTGTGTGGCATAAACACTCAATAAATGTAAGCTATTAAATTAGATCATAAACTGTGGAACTAAAAGGGACCTTCTCATTTATTATCAATCTCTTTATAAGGAATTAGTGAAAGCAGGTCCAGAAAGCTGAAATGAATTGCCAGGGCAACACTGCTGTAGTGGACCAGAGCCTTCAATGCCTTCTACTTCCAGTTTTTATATGTTGACCGTTCACATTTATTCTTTGCCTTCACACAATTGCTGGGAGACTGAAGATATTTTTCACACAGTTCATTAGCTCGACCTTGAATTTCCTTCTTTCTCAATTAAAAATGTACTCTTATTTAGCAAGAATCAACCAATACTCTTTAAGATGTTAATGACTGATACTGGTTTACAAAACCCATACGCATGCCCTCCCAGGGATATTTCTGTTTCAGAATATAATGCAGAATTCTGATGGAGAGGAGCTCAAGCACTGATTGGGTATGGAGGGAATGGAGACATCTAGTTGCATGTGGAAGGCGTTTTCACACCCTCTTTAAATGAGGCTATAGTGTCACTGCAGAGCCCAACTTCAAGGGACACCATTAACCTCTCTGTGAACAATGTTCTGATAGATGTGAAATGCAAAGCCCACGTGTAGCCCACACATAGGTCATGTAGGAGACAGTGAGATACTACCTCTCTGGTGACTAGCTTTCAAGTTATAGAAGAGTGAAGCAGCTGCCTTCAGAAATACTGAAATTAATTCAAGTCCCTAAGGAAGATCAATGGAATGGAGGGAAATAATTTCACTACCTCAATATAAACTAGAAATATTTTTTAGAGGATAGCTTACATGGAAAAAACGTCTCCGTAGGTGTGATTAAATTAGGAATTTTGAGTTGGGAAGATTATCCTGGATTAACAGAATGGACCTTAAATACAATCACATGTATAAAATGGAGGTAGAAGGAGAATTTGACACACGTAGAAGAGAGCAGGTGAAGACAGTGCAAAAAGAGATTTGAAGATGGTGACCTTGAAAGTCAGAATGATATGGCTACAAGCCAAGGAACGCCAGCAGCCACCAGAACCTGGAAGAGGTAAGGAAGGGGTTCTCCCCTAGGACCTGTGGTTAAAGGTAGTATGACCCTGCCAACACCTTGACTTTGGACTTCTGTCTTCCAGAGCTATGAGACAATAAATGTGTGCTGTTTTAAACCACCAATTTGTAATAATTTATTACAGCAACCATAGGAGACAATATACTCTTCTTCATTGGAATGTAATCCCCTAGAGGAAAAGGACTTTTTCTCTTTGTTCTCTATTCTATCTTCTGTGCGTAGAGCAGGGGCCTGGTACATACTAATTGCTTACTATCTACGTTTGATGAATGAATGAATGACAAAAGGCCTCTATATCTCATTGGGATCCTAAGTTTCAGTTTTCTCGTCCCTCTAAAATAAAACAATTTTCAGCAGTTGGCATTTAAGATCCCAGTATCCACCAACACAACTCAACAATTTACTCATGACATAACTAGGCCTACTTAAAAGAATCATTTCAGAAAGATTTTGCCCAATTAGTAAGTGGGACAGCTGGATCTAGAAACCAGGACGTTGGCCCTAAACATAATATTCTGTCCAACTTGGCTCAGATAGCCTCATTTAGACACAGGTTCTTCTGGAGAAATTCACAGGGTTGGGACCAAACCAAGACACTTTTCCACGGGTAACACACACTAACCAGTCTCACCTCTTGACAGCCATACTCCTTCTATCATATCTCCAACAGATTGCTATGGTAATAGTCAAAGCCAGCTGCTACCACCCAAGGCTGAGTCTGCCAATAATAGATTATTATAATATATGTAGCTCATAGGGCTTATGCTGTCATAACGTAGCAGGACTAGATGTATCTCTGTAATAAACACTAAGAATCTCTTGCATTTACATATTGCTTTTACTTTCTAAGTGCAGGCACATCTTTTATGTCATTTTCTCTTTCCAATACCCTTGGGAGAGATGGATCGGTTCAGGATAATGCTCCTTTTATTCAGATGGAAAAACTGGCAGGAGGATTAAAGCGTGCTCCCAATGATCCCTCCCTGGCAAGTGGGCATAGTCTTGCCCTCCTAAGTCATAGGACCATAGGACCTTGTCAGGATCAAATATGTAAGTTGGGGTCCTAGAAAACTATAAAGAGGCTTACACATATTAAGGGTTAGTCTTATGAACCAGCCCTTGGTTTAGAAAGAAAAATTAAATTCTGGGACTCTTGTCTGATAAATTATAATTACCTTTCCCACCTGTCCCCTCTATGTGCATCTCTCTTCTTTCCTCTCCTTGGCATGTAAAAATGTTCCCACCAGCGTCCAACTCGAATCAGGATGTTAGTTTATCAAGCAGATGTGAAAAAATGTCAGTGTACTGTAGCTGTCAAACCACCATTAAAATGAGAACAACAACAAAAATCTCACTTTTATTAGCTGAAGCAATCATAAAGATAAAAAATAATATACTTACAGCCATCAAGTGTTTTCTCCAGTTCTTCCATTATCTGCTCAGAGGAAGAAAAATACATGATGATGACCCAAGGCTGTTGATTATCCTGGCCCAAGATAATCAAACCCAGACTCAAGGGAGATGGTTCATCCCATTTCTAAATAGTTCCTGAGACACATTGATATTGTTTGGAGAAATGTGGGAACCATGCCAATGGGAGAATCTTGGTTACCAAACTTATTAAGTGCAATTATTCCAAAATCATATTCCTCGCTTCTTTTTTAGCACAAATTGAGCACCTTTAAAAAGGAATACAGAACATTTACACCTTGTTAGAACAAAATAAGATGTCACTCTTGTAAGCCATTTACTCCTAACTGCACAATTACTTTATCATGTAGCACTTGCTGAGAAAAGACTATAAGGCAAAGAATAGACTGATTTAAGGTATTTTATTTCTTTCCACTGAAAAAAAATTAACAGTCCAATTTCTTTTCCCTTTGGAATTCAAAAGTGTTAAAGCATATCAAGTGTTTCTTATTTCTGGATAATAAAATAATTATGTAATTAACATTTGGGTAGCACAGCATCATAAAAAATTATTAGCTCTACTTGTGAATAGAAGTAAAAGCCACACTATTTTAAGAAATTTTGGAACTGGAGTTAATTACTATCTAGCCTAAAAGTGGGAATTGATTTCTTCCAAAGTACATGCTACTCTTAGTGGGCTCTTTGGCACTTAAAAAAGCTGCTCTGACTCTGAGACTGCTAAGGCTGTGGATGGAGCCAGTTAAGTTCTGGGAACCCTGCTTCCAGCATCCAGGACTTCACTTTTACTCCCAGGGATGTGCTGCTCTTGCTGCCTTCCCGAGGACACTGCTGGCCATTCAGTTGGAAGAACTGAAGAGTTGCCAGTCTAACTGCAGGCCAGAAAGCACAGAGTGGGCTGGGGAGAAATGGGGTCCATGTCTTCTGCAGAGGTGTATGTGAAATCACATCTTTCCTTGGATGGGATTTGAACCCACAATCCTTGACTTAGGAGGAGACTTGAACCCAGGATCTTTTAATTGAAACCACTCCCCTGGTATCAGAACTTACTGAAGCTCAGGTTCTTTTGTCTCCTCTCAGAAAGAATTCAGTGTGAGGCAAAGCAATAGGCAAAGAATGAGTTTATTAGCATAGGACGCTTGTGAGAGATACAAGTGGGCCGGCAAGGGAGTGTAGCCCTGAGAACAAAGAGGGCTATGGTTTTATAATCAAAGAAAAAGTGGGTTGGGGAGATCACTTTTTTCCTCATTTTTGGGTAGACATCAAGGTTTACACCATTAGTTTGTCCTTTGACCCTATATGGTCTAACCGGAACTGTCATGGTGCTATTTAATCCTATTTATATTAGCAAAAGGGTGGTGACATATACTAAAATATGGTAATTTATTTCAGGTTTCAGAATAATGTCCCCTTTCACCTAGGTTTTTTTTTTTTTTTTTTTTTTTCCCTTTCACCTATATTTCTGTCTTGGCCACATGCAGAAAGTCTACTCTTCAAGGACCATTAATTCCCTGACTTCACATAGCAAGATTCAGACTCTACCTATTGTTTTGTTTTTAACTATCAGGATTTGTGGCTTGAGTGTGCCTAGCACTTGAATGCACCTGGTCTTCCTTCAAGGTAGTGTAGCTTGTTGTTAGGTTACTGAATTCATTAGCTCACAACAGTCTCCCAAACTCCCTTTAAATCCCCTCTCTGTCTTTAATCCCCTAATGGGATTTTTAAACTACCTATTTAATTATCCTACTTTATCCCTATCATCTGGAGCCGTCCCTCACTGTTGAACCAGCCCCTTGATGGTCTCTCTGTCTCCAGTGAAGCCTCCTTTGGACAGGTCCTTCCCACAGCACCTAAACAGGTCCTTCTAACATGCAAATCTGATTGCTTCTTGATAAAAATCCCTTAAAAGGTTCACCTTTCCTCTAGGATCACATCCAAATGCCACAGGATGGACGTTAAGAATCTTATCCATCATGGGCTTCCCTGGTGGTGTAGTGGTTGAGAATCTGCCTGCCAATGTAGGGGACAAGGGTTCGAGCCCTGGTCTGGGAATATCCCACATCCCACAGAACGGCTAAGCCAGTGAGCCACGACTACTGAGCCTGCGCGTCTGGAGCCTGTGCTCCGCAATGGGAGAGGCTGCGACAGTGAGAGGCCCGCGCACCGCGATGAAGAGTGGCCCCCGCTCGCCAGAACTGGAGAAAGCCCTCGCACAGAAGCGAAAACCCAACACACCCAAAAATAAATAAATAAATAAATTTATTAAAAAAAAAAAAAAAAAAGAATCTTATCCATTTTGCCCAAACCTGTCTTTCCAGATCCCCTCCTTTCATTCCTCACTAAGTATCTATTGCTCAAGCCACACGATGGCAAAAGTTTGCATGCCTCTCTACACTCTCTGCCTGGGAACAGCTTCTTCCATGATCTATGCCGGCAAAGCCCACTCATCCTTCAATTCAAATGTCACCTTGGATTCTAAGTCTCCAAAAGCGCAGGCGCTGCCTCTTCTATCTTTGTGAACCTCACAGCATGTAACTTACTTGGCTCACTAGATACATTTTAACTAATTGTGGGGAGAAAAGAGCTAGCGTTTCTTGTGAGAATACCCTTCCTCCTTTATTTACTCCTCCTGCTCTTTTACTCATTTTCCTGTTACTTTGTTCGTTTCTTTTCCTTTCCTTTTTCTGTGTCCTTTTAGCGAGGTTGTGGGGGGCGAGTATGGGGAGAGACTTGCAGTTGGGGAGCCTGTGGTGCAACCAGTTGCTGTATCGGCCGCTACTGGGATTTCTTCTTCACACCCTATTGAGTGCATCTGCATCAGGGGCTTGTGACAGCCGTTTAATAAACCACATCAGCAGCACACAAGGCTTAAGATGGGATGACAGTGAGAACCTCATACTCCATTTCAACTCTGGTGATAAACTCTGACTTCCATTATTCACCATTTTAATACAACCTTTATTATTGGTCCCCCCCCCATATCCCCCTAGTTTCCTTCTTCCCTTTGGTGTAGTCAAATGGCCTTTTGCTCTGGGGTTGGTGGTTTTGTATAGTCAGCCTCTATTCATACGCATAAGCTTACAGCTGCTCAGACACTTTAGAAATCTGATCAGTCTTCCCTTCTCTCCCCCCACCCCTTCTCCACGCTTTGTAAAATCTTTGCTTGGCAGAGAAAAGGCCACATCTCTTAGCTGCTTTTGCCCTGCCTGTCTCCGTTCAATTATGGGGATGCATTATAGTCAAGTGTGGCAGTGGTTATCCTTTCAAGGGCCTTACATAGTCCCACTCATTGCAAAGAGAGGTGGGGGGGGGGTAGAGGAAAGAAGAGGGGGTGGTGCCTGCCAGGACTAAACATTATGGGAAGCCGGCTTCTGATGCAGACCCTGCTTACAACAGCACTCTCTTCCAGCCAGTGAGAAACGCATCTTCACATTTACAATAGAAGGGATGGGTAGCTAATTTCCCGACATAGCATTTCCCCCAAGGGTTACATTTTATCCTGGCATATAAAGGCAACTTTGCTGCCTCTCCTGGGGTGGGGCTGACAAAGCTGAATCCTCCCAGCAAAGACTGTGTGCAGGAAGTGCAGCTTGAAGAAACACCTGTTTCAGCGGCTCCACAGGAACTCTCAGTTATCCATCGTTTTTTGCAGCTCGCAGCTGAACTGGCCAGGACAGAGTGCCAGATTGCTGGTCGAGGCCCGGCTCCAGTCAAGTGCTGGCATCTCATCCAAACAGGTTGAAATTAGGTTTCAAAACTACTTGTGAGAAAAAACGATGAGGTGGAGAGTCGCTGCTGCAAGCAAAAATGCCACAGTGACCACTGATCGGGGAAGGGAGTTGGGGCAGACTGAGCTGTTTAAAACATTTAAAAGGTGCTACTCTTGAAGCCTGTGGCTCCCTTGTCTCCTTCAACTCTCGCTTTTATTAACTTCGCCTCTTTTATGAGTAGTTTAATAAACTATTTTTTACCCTGTGCGGGGAAGATCATAAACACTCCTGCTTCAGAAAAACAATAACTTAAGATTCCTAGGATATCCAGAAGAGAGTGAATAGTGGGCGGGGGGGGGGGGTGCGGAGGAGAGCAATACATGGTACCGCCTAAGGGCTCCTGTTATATGAAGGCATATGTAAGCTGGCCACGAGGGTCCCTTCTGAAAATCCTACTGACACCATGTGAAAGAAAGCATACTTTTTTAGGCCTAGGAAGGAAGATAATCCTTTATGACTCCTAATTTAATGTCTTTATATCCAGTGATTTATCATCTAATCCCTGGGCTTTGCCTGGGGTCACAAGAGTCCTGTCTTACTCCATGTGTAGAATGAGGTTGAGCAGGGAGAGGGAGGCTGGTCTGCAAGCCCATGATCTATTCTGAACTGCCCGGCCACCCAGAGACCTTAAGACCCCTTGGGAGAGTTAACGAAGGAGCTGTTCTCTCTCCCTGCTACCCCATATCCAGTTCATCAGCAAGTCTTATTGGCTCACTTTCAAAATATATTCAAAATCAATCCACTTTTTATCATCTCTTTTGCTATCACACCAGGTATGGTCTAAACCACCCTCATCTTTCATCCATATTGTAATAGGGAAGAACAAATTTGACTCCATGTTGGATCTGTTTCTTTTACTTTGATCTTTGTATTCCATTGCTTTTGCTTCCAGTTAAGAATGTTGCCTATAGCCTGAAATATACAGGATAGCCCATTCTCAAGGCTTTGACCTTTAAGGGTGTAACACTTTTCCATTCATCTAGAGATAAAATGTTGCAGAAGAGAGAATAACATTTGTCTTGTTGGAAGTTAACAGGAACATAGTGTCCTGACCTATGTGAACAGCTGCAAGAACAAAGGATTCAGACACCAAGATGTTTGCAACAACCAACCACACCCCCTCCCCTTTTTAGTATAAAAGAAGCTTGAATTCTGACTTGGGTAAGATGGTTCTTTGGGACAGTAGTCCACCAGCTTCTCTGTCAGCTGGCTTTCTAAGTAAAGTCACTATTCCTTGTCCCAACAATTCATCTCTCAATTTGTCAGCCTGCTGTGTGGTGAGCAGTACAAGCTTGGACTCAGTAACAATATCACTACAGTAGCCCCTACCTGGTCTTTCTGCTTCCACTTTTGCTCCCAGCCCCGACTCTACCCTTCTGTTTATGCTCCACAACAGAGCCCAAGATGTCTCATGAGGTCTCCCACTGCCACCACTGGCTGCCCAGATCTCTCCCTGCACTTCCTGCATGTTCTACATATGCCCCCTCATTTACTGTGATTTAGCTGCCCTGGCCTCTTGGAGCAGTCTCTGGGGAATGGCAGGACTACCCTACCTCAGGGCTTTAGCCATCACCCATCCCTAGGCCTAGAACACTCCACAGATATCCTCATCACTCACTTCTTTCAAGTCTACTCAAATCTCACCTCCTTGGCAATACTTTTTTTGATTGCCCTGCTTAAATTTGCAATGACCATGCCAGCATTCTCTGTCCACCTTACCTACTTTATTTTCTCTGTAGCACTTATCACGGTCTAACATACTATGTATTTAACCCATTCCCTGACCTGTACATGGCATGAAGGCAGGATTTTTTATCTGTTTTGTTCATTGCTGTATCCTCAATGTCTAGAACAGTGCCTAGCACATACTATGTGATCAATATGTATGTTGGGGAAGAATGAATATCATGTCCATTCTTCGGTCAAAATTCTAAAAAATTTGGAGTCAAGTTTACTTCAGCATGCATTGGTTGGGTGGGGGGGTCAGATTTCCAGTGGGCCCCAGCACCTGGCTCTCCCTGGGACATGGGTGTGCGGTGATAGGGTCAGAGAGCTTTTCAGACCTCTCAGGAGTACAGGTCAACCTCTGACCCAGACCTTGGGAAGCTGGTTTCCAAGTTTGAAAGAAGAACATAAAAAAGAATTGTACCCACTGAAGTCCAATCATTCATGCTTAATGAGAGGGCACCTCTCAATAGTTGGGGAGAAACTTACCCTTAACTCTGTGGTACCATTCTGGATCAAAAAGCAGCCAACCATCAAGAAACTAAGTATCACCACTCTGGCTTCTCCACGCTCATCTTTACCACTGTGTTCTTGTCACCCCCGGGGTCCTCAAGGTGACCTTGCAGAGAGCAATGAGGGCAGAATCAGATGATAAAGGATATATGTGAAGCTGTTCAGAAGGAGATTTTACAGCTTGGATTTCCATGGCTTTAGTGGGAAGGCTCAGGAGTCAAAGACTATTAACTATCATGTCTTGGTTGTTTTCCTTATTACTCACATGGCCTGGATAAAAAGTCTCACCTCTATATTCTGCCTTCTGGACCCAGTGATGAACACCACAGCTCAAACAAAATCTAGACCCTAGAGCTGCCCTTGACTCAAGATATACATTGGAGCTTCTCCACTTGCTACTCTTAAAAATTGGAGTTGAAGAGTGGAATTGTCCAAACTCTCTTTCCATGCCAATACAAGATCTCACTGATTCTGCCTGGAGTTCCAGAAGTCTACAGTGGACACAGGAGTGGTATGGTACTGACCCTTAAGGGAAGTGATTAAAACTAAGAGTTACCCCAACTGACAGCCTCTGTGGGTAGGTATGGTAACCAAGGAGAAGGTCCAAATGTAAATGGTCTAGAGGTGACAACTGAGTAAAAGAAAAAAGCAATAAAAAGCAAGTATGTCTTGAAGGGTGAGTAAAGAAAACAGAAAGCTAGAGCCTGGAACTCCTGCATCCTCTCTCTTGGAAGGTAAGGGACCTGTTAAAGGAACTAAGAATATTCAGACAGGAATAGACAACACTTACTAAGTTTGGAACAAATTCAATGAGAGATATAGGGTCTTCATTACTTTAAGAATAGGCTAAAGTAAGTGTCCATAAAATAATTCACCCAGAACTTATCTCAAAACACTCTCTTTTCATTTTTCTAAAGGTAAATAGACAAACGTGTTGTATGCTTGGAGCATAACGAACTTGTTTCTTGTTCTTGGTCAGCTCTGCCTCTCTGCCAGGCCGGATACATTCATGGACACCAAAGTCATGGCTAGCAGTCATGTGGTGGACAAGATTTGGAATTAATGCAGTTGGTGACTTGAGCTAACAGAATTTTAAAACTACCAAATCATGACTTGTCATCCATACTTTAAAAATTGACTATTCTGCTACTCTCAGCATATTTCACCTTGTGTTCTGAGTGCTTTAGTGTTTATAAAACACTTTCATGTACATCATTTCATCTTGTCCCTGTCCCTCTGGTAAGCAATGGGGTAAAAGAAAGGAATTATTTCAGGTGAATCCCAAAACATGACCTACTGGTCCCCATTCCATCTGTTTATGGATTGACCTAAACATTTTTAGCGCAAATAAACAGATTCACTGATTTGCAAAACACTCATTCCTAACTTCTGGCCTTAGGATAGAACGCTTCTGTCAAACAGCAAATTCCTGGGGGCAGGGGGTTGAAGAGTGTGACAAGGACATCCTGTTCATCACAGTAACTCAATCTCTGCCTTTTCCTCCCCTCCCTGTGAGCTCCCAGCTGATACTCAGGGAGCACATCCCGGTATGTTCTTATCTTTCCTCTTCATGCACCAGATAGAATCTAATGGAGGCTCCCCTGGTTGAATTTTGTGCATATGGTTCCCCGGGTGAGATTATAAGGAAGGAAAACATGAGTAGGTTGAAAAGATACAGTCTCAGGTGCATGTGCCGTGATTTGACGGGATCTTAGAGACCTTTCAGGCTCTTTGTCTACAGTCACGTGATGGTACATGTACTTCCTGCACTCCTCCTCCCATTCTCACCCCACACCAAGGCTTCCTGAAACCCTCCCCACTCACCATTGTAACCCACAGGAGGGTGTGACTCAAATCTCCACGGGCCTCCCAGCCTTGTAGACACACACGGGGCATCTGCTTTCCTGCAATGCCCTCCATGTTTGTCTGGCAAGAGCAGGCTTCCTGATCACTGCAACCACCACACAGTGGTCTCAGGGCTCTTCCTCTCTTGCTCACCCAGTGCCCCTTGTCAAGGTCCTCAGCTTTGCAGGCTGCTTCACTGCTATTTCAGATGTAGACACCCACTGTGGAACGCCAGCATCTATGCCAGAGGCTGCTTCCCCAAGCAAGGCTGAGCTCTGCAGGAGTCAGGACAATGCCTGTCTCCTCTGTTGACTGTGATCCTTTCTCATCTGGGGATGCTGAGAGAATCAGAGCCCATATCAAATAGTCTCTCTGAACTCAAACACAGCCCAAGGCATTGGGTGGAAGGAAGACACCAGCTATCACTACCACATTGCCCATGTCCCTCATGTCTGACCCTGGAAACAGCTTTCTCCTTAACAAGTAAAGGGGAGCAGAATTTGCCTCCCCAAAATATGTCCCTTTGGTATAAGAATTATCTTGAGCTGATTATTTTCAAGAAACTACAGACACAGGAAAAGCTCTGAAAACTGGGTAGAAATTACTCTTTTGTAAGACATTTATATTTATAAAGAAAGTCACCATCTGTAAGGGTGTCTCCCTTTCTGTACTAGAAGAGGAGAATGACGCTAACCCTCTAGAAACTCTTATCCAGGGAGAAGGCAATGACTAAAATCTGAATGACAACCTTACCCCATTCACTGTGCTTTTCCTGGTAGCCTCCCATAAACTAAATACCACCCCCCGCAACATCTCTTTGGGGTCTTTAGCTGGCAATGTTATTTAAGGTGCTGACATGGGCCCTTTCGGGGAGTTACTCAGTTTTCCTGGGGATCTCCCATGTATACAGGAGGTATACATGTCCTTTAACTTCTGTTTGTTTTTCTGTTTGTCTTTTATTACAGGGAGTTCTCAGACAAGGACCTAGAAGGAAGGAGGGAAAATTATTTTCCTTCCCTACACAGGCCTCCCCTTCTTCTCATCAAATCACTCATTGGAACTGCTGTCTGAGGATTAACCAACCCCATATACCCAGCCAGGGAACCAGTGGGCTGCCCCACCATCTCAGGCTTCTGGTAGTGACTCATACACTTCAAACAGCAAAGCGTTCATCCTCCCCACTCCTGTCCCCTATCCCGATATGACCTACAAGAGTACTGAGGACCTGGCTTCAGGCAGGTGATGGATAAACGGTACCCTAAGTCAGCAGAACCTCCTCACCTCTAACCCCCACCCATGATTCATAAGTCAGTGGACTTTCAGATGTAGGCACCAGCTCTCCCAAATATCCATTGCTTTTCTTAGGCATCCTCAGAGTTTTGTCAGTAACCTAACCACTCTGGTCTCCAGGCTTGTCCCTTTCTGAAAGGATCAATCCAGGGTCTGAGTTTGGGCTTGCTCAGAATAGCAAGTTCCATCTCCTGGAAGTTGTTACCCTGAACAAAAAGATAAACTTATGTATTTTCAGTTCTCCTTGTGTATGAACTCCTGTCTTGCTTAAGGCTCTCTTGAGAACCCTCCATAAGTCCTGGCCCATTTCATCTTCAGAAGTTTCCAAGACTTTGAGAATTAATCACTTTTGGTGTGCAAAGGAACACAGGAAAAACTGGGGACATGCTAGGCAAGTAAAAAGTTCTGATATTCCCAAAATGGAAATTGTAGAAAAATCTCCCCAAAGCACATGCTTCCTCTGCCACAGAAAAGTCCTCCCATCCACAAGGTGCCTTGAGTGTGGGATAATTCGCAATAATGATATTGTTCATTTGAGGCCAAGAGGAAACAAATGGGCCAACAGTGAGGTGAATGACTAAGGAAGACTCCTTCCTCATGGTCCTATTACGAAGTTGGTCCACCAGACCCGTGCTGGGGTCCTAGTCCGGGCTGAGACCCCCTTGTCTCAGCCAGGGAGGTTGTTTTTCCTATCAAATTCCCTCAGCCAATAACAAAACCGATTCTGAGACTGGAACAGCACAAGCTGTATTCAACGGCCAAAGAATGGAGAAGTGGGAACCTAGTGTGCAAATCAACTTCTCAACCCAATTTAGGTGAAGACACCAAATATATAGGAGAGTCGAGGTAAAAGGGAGGGAATTGGAAAGAGTGGGAGGAATACTCATGAGTTATCCGAGAACAGGGTTGTGGTTTGGATCCGGAACTGATGAAACTCTCCTTTTCAGTCTTTGTAAGGGCTTTTCTGGTTGTTGTCATGGCAATTGGCAACTGTCATGGCTCTGATGGGTGTATCATTTAGCATGCTAATGTATCACAATGAGCATATAATGAGGCTCAAGGTCTACTGAAAGTCAAACCTTCCACCATCTTGGGCCTAGGTGATTCTAACCAGTCCTTGTTTTTTTTTTTCTCTCTGCAGCTTCCTCCTGAAACTTGGATAAGAGTAATTGGTTTCTATTTGAGGTAGAGGCAGGGGTATGATTCTGGGGCAATAACCTCAATAACAGTCCTTCAGAAAGATGTATTTCTGCTCAGCTGTGGCTTATCCACATAGAGTCAATGTTACCTGGAAAGCAGATGAGAGAATGAATAGCATCGTTTCTATGAAGAGGAAAAAAGAAATCAACAGATCAGTTGTTGTACAATTGCATTTCTGCCTTCTGCTTCCCTAAAAAAAAACAGCAGAAAAATGGCATTGCTTATTCCTCCATGTAAGTCCTAGAACAGGAAGCCCTCACTTCCCAAATAGAGCTCCTGTACTTAAGTCCAATGTAGAAGTCACTTAAGAACTCTCTGCCCTTGATTCTGATCTTTTCTCCTGTCAAAGTGATGGTGACATTAACAAGTGTGCACAGAAGGGGGCTTTGTGCCAATTAACAATTTCTCATTAGCTTAATCAGGGGACACATGTTTTTAATCACAGCTAAGAAAGTGGAATGATTGAAGAATTGATTCTGAGCTTTTGAAAGCATCCCTGTCAGTGCATAGAATTTAATTCTGCAGATGTGCTTGAAAAGAGACAGAGGTAGAAAGAAACAGCCTTAAATGGCATGGCCTCACTGAACATAATAGGAGAATACCAGATAAACAGAGTAAGTGTTTCCATTTTGAATCTGAGACAATGTTTTTCCGGCTCTCTGAAGAATGAAGGGTCTTGCCCTCTCTGTAATGTTATATGAGATATCTGAGTGGGACAATTTTCTTTTCTTTTCCACTAACTCTTTATCCCTAGGTTGTGAGTAAACAGATCTGATGGTTGTGGAGATGTTCAGATAATGTGGGTGGTTTAGATGCAGCTTGGGGGAGCTGATAGCAGTTCTAGTTGAATTGAGTGTAAAATTTGGACTTCATGGATTACTTGGGAAGACTGAATTTGCAGAGCCTGTTTACATCAGAAAATAGTTTGACTTATGGTTTTGCATGCTTGTAAACTGAAGATGGGTAACTGTCATGGTCCATATATAACCCAAAAGGCCACTCATTCAGACCATGCAATCCATGGGTGCTGTTGAAAGAATTTGTACTATACATGACATTGATTTAAGTGTCTATCTTGGTTTTTGCTCTACACAATGCAGTGAAGTCATGATCCTATCATTTAAAAATGTAGTAGACTAATGCTTCACTAATTATGATATTTTAATAAAGTATGCATACAGTTTCCTTCTTTGTAAAATGCAATCTTTATTAGTATAGTCCTTTTGAAGTTTATTTTTTTTCTGGTTTCAAAAAGCAATATATTTTAATTGCAGAAAAATTGGAAAATACAGTAAAACACAAAGAAGAAAAAAAGTCACATAACTCCACCTACCCAGATATACGTGCTATTTACATTTTAGTATATAGCCTTTTTACTCTACATATTTTCTAATAGAATGGGATTATGTTGCACTTACGGCTTTAAAACATGCTTTTTCACTTACTATATCATCATTATCTCCCCACATCTTTAAATATTCTTGTACAACATGATTTTTAATGACTGCATAGTATTCCAGCTCATGAATTTGTTGTATTTACAATCGGACTTTATGGATATTTCCATTTTGGTTATTATAAGCAATGATAAAATGGCTGTGCTTGAATATAAATCTTTTCAAGCAGCCATGATCATCTCTTTTGAATAAATTTCTAGAGGTGGAATTGCTGAGTTAAAAATTATGTACATTTTAAAGACTTTGGAACATATTGTCAAGTTGTTCCTCAGAAAAGATTCCCAGAACCAATAATTTACATACCCAGAACCAACAATACGGGAAAGATAAGTAAAGTTTTTAACAAATAAATTACAAAAAATCATATCTCACCATTATTTTTATTTGTAATTCTGACTACCAGTGAGATCAGATATTTTTTCCTATAGTTATTGAATGGATTTCCTTTTGTGAACTGTTAAATCATACCCTTCTCTCAGTTTACTCCTGGGATACTGATGTTTTGAATGTTTACTTGTAAGAGTTATTACATATTGAACCACTTCCACATATCCTTAACATATCTTTTTCCCAACTTGTCACTTGCTTTTCCCCCTCTACTTATGATATGCTTTGTTGTTGTTATTTACATAAACTTTTAATGTTGTCTAAGTTAAATTTATTATTCTGTGATGGTTCTTTCTTTGCTCTAGTATTTGGAAAATGTTTCCTGTTCTGAGATTTTATAATCACTAATAGTTTATATTTTCATTTATACTTTTAAAAATGCATCTGTGATTTAGTTTTGTATGCTGCACAGGTAGTAATTTCTTTCTATTTTATTTTTTCTTTACAAACTGCCAATTGGCCCAACATTATTTATGAAATTATTCAGGATTTCCCTAAATATGTTCCAGGGAACACTAATACTTCATGATTTTGAAATAGACAAAAAATTTCTTTCAGATACATATATATTTGAGACATGCTGAATAATCCAGTTCTTCATTAAGATTCACATAGCATATTTCCATTTAAAGGCTTCAAAAAGTCCTGCAGGAAAAAAAAATACCTATTTTATCTTGCATTACCTAGAATTATGCATTTAGCCATGTAATCCTTGTACAAACACCATCTGTTAGCATCAAAGGAACTAATACTCCATAGAAGACATGGTGAGTATATAACTTGGAAGGTCAAGAAGCCACCTTTATCAAATGCTTGGAGAGTTTGAAGAGGCCCAGCATGTATGTAGTACCCTTGGGGTCTCAATAAATTGAGAATAAGGATCAATAGGGCAGATGGGGGTCAACATATTACCTTTATTATTGGCAATAGGTGTGTAAGATGTAGCTCTGGAGAGCCAAATGGGCCCTGCTAACTCAACCCTAAAATTCAAGGTTAGTTGCTTAGTCATAGGCAATTCCTCTCTCCAAGGACTGCCTTCCCAGCTCAGACTTACAGACTGGAGGCTGTAGCCAGTACCCAAGAGGAAAAACGGACAGTGCTGAGTCTAGCAAGCTTGTTTCATCCTTTCAAATTCTACTAATTATTAAGTTACTCCCTTTTCCCTTGGTGTAATGAGGGAGATGCTAGAGAAAATCCTTTCACAAGGGATCCTGGGAGTGGAAAAAATACATTCCTGTCTCACATTGCTCTAAATCCATTGGGTTTCACCATAAAGAGTAATGGGTGTGGCTACCTCCCCAGGGAGGAGATATATCAGGAGAACTCTTGTGTCTACCTTCTTTAGGCTATTATCTCCAACACTGATCACTACTCTTTTTGAGTAACTTTTCTGAAGATAGTTTAGATTTTGTTTCCAGAAAGCTCTGAAATGGATCAAAACAGCACATGAATCAACAATTTCAAGCCACCACCCCCACTCACCAAGTTGAAAACTCCCTATTTTATTTCCCATCCTAAATTATATCTAGCTACATTGTCCCATGTACATTATCAGAGATTCTGCCAGGAGACTAAATAAAACATAAAGACACAAATAAAAGGATTTACAAATAAAAGGCTCTGATAATAAAATACCAACAGCATTTAGATGGCCCAAATTTGATTGTAAACCTTCTCCTATTTTCAAATTTCCAAGGAGTTAAATCCCCTTGCAGATGAAAATCCAAAAATGTTAAAACCTAAAGTCAGAAGTAATGTAATCTTCCATTGTTCTTTCTCTTCTTATGCCATTTTTTTGTACTGTTTACTTATTAAATTTTATGGTATGTTTAGGTAACAGCTAGCATAAACCTACCTTATTCTTCTTCAAAAATTATTTTAGCTGCAATTCTGTTGGCTCTTCTTGAAAAATGTTAGGATCATTTTATCTAGTCAAAAGCACAAGTTTGATTGGAATTGTATTCATTTCATAAGTTAATTTGAGAAGGATTGACTGTATTGGATTTTTCTATACAGAAACGTGGACTAGCTCTCAGTTGAAAAATGTTTAACTACCATTAGATGATCTGATATATTAATTCAAACAAATGTGTTAATAACAAAATAGCATTCCCAGGGCTAGTTTCTTTCCTTTATTTTTAAAGATAATGTCAGCAAACATAAAAGGAAGCTAGTAGGTAGGGATTCTCAGCTAGTAAAAGTTACATTTGAAGCAATGTAGAACCAGAATAGTGATAACTTAGGAAGGAGGCCTTAGCAGCATAAGACAAAAATCAAATCACAGAGGTACCTGAATAGTCTGTCCCAACTGGATGATTTTTTTAAAATTTTAATTAAACTTAATTCCCTTTATATATGAGAAATGAGCTAATTGGTTGAAATGAAAGCAGTGACATAGATGGTATATAATCTAGTCCCTGACTAAAGAAACATGTTATGGGTTCCTTGATCTGCTTATCTGCCGAGTTGCATGTGGCCAGGCCTTTATAACAATCTGTTTGACAGATTTGTCAGTCATGTACCTTTGTAGGTATCTGCAATATGAAGAGTTGGACTAGATGACATCAAATTGCTTTCACTATCTTTTGATGACACCATACTAGTTGTATGCATGGGGGTGTAGTAAGAGCATGGGTTCTAAACTGTGATATTCTTATTTTAATCTCAGCATTGGCACATATTAGTTCTAAGACCTGGTGAAATTCACTTAGCCTCTCTGTGCCTCAGTTTCCAAATCTATATAATTGGATAGGAAGGTGAAATAACACCTACTTCAAAGGATTGTTGTGATGATTAAATGGAGCAATGGATGCAACGTGCTTACTTAGAATACCGTCAGGCATAGAATATTTCCTCAAGAAATGTTAGCTGTTATTTCATTTTCATAATTATTCTAACTCCTAAAGAAGGGAAAACTTTTCCTGCATTTCAGTAGCTGCTGAATCTCAATATTTTTTTCATGTCTTATTAACTCCTATGGTATCTTTCCATACTCCCTCCAAACAAAGGTGACTACCCTTTTTAGGTACCAGCTGCCTGTGCAGGATGATAGATGTGTGCTAAGTATTGGACAGCATCTAGAATAGTTGCTCAACTTCTTCCAATTTATCATGCAATGGGGGAGTTGAAAAAAACTTTTATACTAAGTGCCAGGTTCTGATACACATATTTTGCATTAATTTGGGGTGTGATGTTTGCTGTCAGACAAGTATAGACAGTGAAAAAGTCTGTGATGGGTCCATAACTCTTTGGTGGCTTGGTATTAGCATTCCTCAGAAGAATTTATGTCATTATCTTTGTCAGGAAGTCTGACGTAAATCTCAGGATTTTGAGAATTGCTGGAAATTATAAGGAGTTGGGAGATAATCATGTAGGATGTTGTTAAATACTTTAGCTAGATCAAAGATCTCAACCCCGGCTGCAAGCTAGAATTACCTGAGGAGATTTTTTTAAAATACCCATGCCTGGGCCTAACCCAGACCAATTAAACCAACTCCCTGTGGGGCAAGGTAGATGCATGACTTTTGAATAATCTTTTACTCCATGGGATATGGCCTTGCTAATATCTTTGATAGTTCTTTTCAGGGTATTTCCCCCCAAATCCTGAATCCTTTCACCCTCCCATCTTACCCTGAGAATTCTCTTAGACTCTTAGTGTTAGAAAACTCTAAAAGTTCAACATTTCTCACCCTCTACCCAATGGAAGAACCTGATCTACATAATCCTTGGCAGCTGGACACAACTAGATGGTTGAATGCCTTGGGTGACGGAGAACTCACTACCTCTCAAGCTAGACCATTCTATTATGGATGGTACCAATTGTTCAAATGTATTTTCTTATGTTGGTACAAAAGATGTTCCCTGGGACTAACATCCAGCTGGTCCTAGATTGCTCTCTAAAAATTAATGAAATAAACCTAATCTATTCCACTGGCAGCTCTATAAACACTTAAAGGAATCTATCATGTCCTTCCTTACTCAATTCTTTGCACTTGGCAAATCCAGATTCTACCACTGCTCCTAGAATGACACAGTTTATAGACCTCTCCTAATCCAGGTTAACTTCCTTTGAACATACTGTAGTTGGCCAAAGTCTTTAAATGCAATACCATAAACTGAAGAAAGCATCGTAAGCGTTATCTGAGAAACATCATATATATCTAATATTCACCCCAAACTTAATGGAGCGTCCTCTAGATGAAAGTCTTAAGATAGGCCTTAAAGACTAACCAAAGCATATGCCGAGAGTCTTACATCTGGGAAAATAGTATGTTCATCCATGAAGGCAGGAAAAGAAATATGAATTGTTTAGAGAAGTCAGAAGGGACCAATTTAAATATAGATTTATTTAAAATATACATGATTATTTTAACTTGCCCAGGCTGCCATAACAAAATATCACAGGCTGGGTGGCTCACAGCCCAGATCTCATAGTTCTGGATGCTGTAAATCCAAGATCAAGGTATTGGCTGGTTTGGTTTCTCCTGAGGCTTCTGTCCTTGGCTTGCAGGCCGCCTCCTTCTGGCTGTGTCCTCACATGGTCTTTCTTCTGTGCACCTGTCCAAATTTCCTCTTATAAGGACACCAGCCAGATTGGATTAGGGCCCACCCTAACAGCTTCATTCTAACTGAATCACCTGCTTAAAGGCTCTAACCCCGAATATAGTCACGTTCTGAGGTACTGGGGGCTAGAGCTTGAACATATGAATTTGGAGGTACACAGTTCAACCCATAGCAATGACTATTGGTATACATTATATATCTCAGATGTTATTGTTTCAGGTTATAATTCAGATCTATATTATAGTATTATATTAGAATATATATTATATTAATATAATAGTATAGTATAATATAGATCTAATATAGTATAATATAGATATATATTATATGTGTATATATATATATATATATATATATATATATATATATATATACACATGTATATTTAATGTGTGTTATTGTTTTAGATTTTCATGCGCTACAGTTGAGTAAAGCTCAGGGCCATTTCCCAGACACAGAACAATGCTTGGGGCTGTCATTATTCTTCTTATGTCCCCAGGATCTTGATCTGTTTTCCCATTCCCTTTAAGGCTTTCCTCCTAAGACTGATAGAAGATTGAGACTCATTTTTTGTAGCTTTCTCAAAAAACAAACACAAAAGAGCTTTAAGTTCCTGTTTATTTTTTTTTTTTAATTTTGAAATAACAATTTTAGGCTTACACAAAAGTTGCAAAAATAGTATAAAAAGTGACCCTATATCCTTCGCTCATCTTTCCCTAATGCTAACATCTTACATAACCATAGTACAGGAATTAAAACCAGGAAATTAGCATTGATACAATAGTAACTAAACTACAGGTTGTAGAATTTTGCTATTTTCTTCACTAATGCCCCTTTTCTGTTACTGGATCCAATCTATTGTCCCACATTGCTTTGAGTTGTCTCTTTCAATCTGAGACAGTCACTCAGGCTTTCCTTGTGGTACATAACCTTGATATTTTTGAAGAGTATAAGTATTTTGTAGAATGTCCCTCAATTAAAGTTTGTTTGATGTTTTCTCATGAAAAGCTCCAATAGAATGAAGTTATACATTTTTGGCCAGAATACCGCAGAAGTGACATTGTGTGTTTCTCAGTGCATCGTATCAGAGGGTGGATGATATTGATAAGGCTGACTGATGGTGATGTTAACCCAGATCACTTGGTTAAAATGATGTTTACCAGGGACTTAAATTGTAATTTTCTTTTTCTAATCACCAGAATACCTAGCTGGGGAGAAATTCAGACAAACTTGGAGCAGTTAGAAAGGTTAGGAAACCTTATAAACTATTGATAGTCTCTGCTTTTGGTCTAATGTTCCAGACTATCTATAGAGATGATAAGGGAAATTTCCAGTAAACTATGCTTTTTGTGTTTGTTCGTTTATCGAGATGAAATCTTCCACCCTGAAATCATGGCATTTAATCTCTGTAGAATAATAGCTATTGAATGATAGGACTCCACTCAGATAGACAATTTATCTTCCAAGCTGGTAATTTTTGGGTGGGCTTTAGCTTCCACCATAATCTCTATCAATGACGACCATCCCCCTCCTAATAAGCATGTAGTCTGATTAAAAGTGGTGTGCCTGCTATACTAACACAACTTCAAGACACATTCCTTGGGGCAACTGCCCACTTCTCTCTAAGCAGGTGGCTCTTAGCCCCTTGCTATATCTACATACAAGAGACTACCACTTCCCCAGTCAAACTGATTTCTATTACTAGACTTCTCTCCAGATGGAACAGACTCTTGAGGATTTTACACACACACACACACACACACACACACACACACACACACACACACAACTTCTATTGCATTTTCTTTCAGTCTTTTTTGTTTGTTTTTCCCCTTCTGAAGTAGGGGGAAGATTATATCTGGGAAACTGGCAAATTTCCTCAGGCAACCTAAAAGAAAGATTTTAAAGCCACTCCCCAAATCTTGTTGTTCAGAGCCAGAAATTCCTTTGAGAAACCAGTTACCACTTATCATTCCCTCCCTCATTTCTGAATCTCAACTTAAGAGCATTAGACAACAATAGAACTTAAGTTTCATATCTCTAGATAGGAAGGATGAATCCCAAGTGGGCTCTGCCTAATGTCTGACAGAATACATTATTTTAAGATGCAGCCCTTCCTTCAGACAAAGGAATGGAAAGTCATCTCTTTGTTGTAAACCAGTGCTTTGCAAACTCTATAATGTATTAGAATCTCTTGGTATCTTGTTAAAATGCAGAACTGGATTCAGTAGGTCTGGATGGGGCTTGCAATTCTGTATTTTTAACATCCCAGGTGACACTGATCCTGCTGGTCTGTGGACCACATTTTGAGTAATAAGGCTGTGGAGGCTATGGGAGATTTCTGGCCAGGCAAGGGGAGAGGCATGAGGACTGCCATTAGAAATGACACCTTCCTGGTTATGATGGTAATGGTTATGATGGGAATGCAATATTGGATCATCTGCCATACCTTTGGACAAAACTTTCTATTACAAAAAACAAAAACAAAACAAAAGCAACTTCTCTGGTTCTTTTTCTCAAGAGAAATTTAGTGAAATGGAACCACTTTAGACTAAGCCACTACCTCTGAAATTGGATATTTAATGTGATATAAGAAAAATTCCCATTTATAAGTTGTGTGATAAATTTGGAGAGAAGGTTGAAGTTATAGCACATCATTCAGTGTATTTTGGATACTGTATAGTTCCATTGAACTAGAGTAGGAACGGGGGTAGAGGTGGAGATGGGGAATGTTGAGAACAGAAGAACTAGTCAGGAATGACATAGACAGAATGTAGATTATAAATGACTGTTTACAATGGGCTTGAGTATATGGAACACTTTATACATATAAACTCCCTGATTATGAAGGAGAAGTGATTCTTATTGTCCTGTTACAGATGAGTAGTTGAGAGAGGTTAACATAACAAGGGACAGACATAGGTGTATAAGTGATGGAGCCAAGATTCAAACCAAGGCATTCTGATTCCAGAACTTGCTAGCTTAACCTCTGCACCATGGCACTGCCTCTGTGCTGGACTCACAAAGGACTGAAACATTAGAACAAAGACACCTTAGCCAGGCTTCAGCAACCCACCTCTCTAACCAGGAATCTTCCTTTCATGTGGACCTATCCCACCTGTGAAAACATCAGTTCCAACATCTTCCTCTCTGATCATCATTCCTGTATTTTCATTTTTCTCATTTTCTTATTTATATTTGTGCTATTAGACCAAGACCACCAGTTCTTCAAACCCACATTTCTGCCCACTCATAAACACCTTCCTGACTTTAATCCTTTTACCGCCTGAATAAGCTCCATCACCCTAACCACTTCCTCACTCTAACCTTTGCTCTCAGAGGTTCCTGTTCTTCTGCCTCACTCACTCTCTAAAATCCTAGCCTCAGATGAAATGTGCTCAGAAATGAGATATGCCACTTTTAAGCCTGGCACTTAAAAATATCTAGTAAAACCCTTTTTATTCACACCCTCTATATTTGCAAGCTGGATGTCAATGACCGTGGCACTGTTGGAAGCAAGATGGTAGAGATCCTCAATGACTGTGGGCTGGAACCCCCCATGTACCACCACTTGGAATTTATGACAAAAGAAAATAAACATCCATTAGGTCTCATTGAGATTTCAGGTTTGCCTGTTATAGAAGCTAGAGTTACTTAACAAATAGAAAAATTATTATCAGAATTGGGGTATGATTGGATGAAAAACCTAAAATAGGTGGTACTGACTTGGCAGCTGGGGAGATGGAACCAAGAAACTGATATTGAAGGCTGCACGAGTGAACCTGCTGTTTAGAAGAAAAATTTTTATCAAAATATTTGATAAAACATGGAAATAAGATTACAAGCCTGCTGAGCCAGTGATTCTAAGAAAAATGGCTGAAAGAATCAGAAAGAAATAGTTATGATTATCCATCATTGAAAAGCTATTGTAAGAAAGAGATCATCTCAGGAAACAATTGGCTGATTTTCAATTAGAATGAAAAGAAATAAAGGAGACCAAATATTCGGGAGCTTCAAAAGGTTGGAAAAGTCCTGTGCATGTAAACTCAAACCTTAAGAAGACGTAATCTGAAAAATATGCTTAGTAGCAAAGGCTTTATAAAACATCGGTTGAGCAAAATGACTCTTCCCTGTGGCAAAGATGAGATTAAGGATGTCACCTTTCCACGTATTTTCCAGACGTCTAAAGGTAAACCAATACTAAGTTAAGAAAGAGAGACATCAGGTAAGAAGGTAAAGAAATAAAACAGATTGAGAACTTTGTCTAGAAAATAAATTTGGCTTGGGTTTCTGGCACAAGGAGCTGATTGGAAGCAAAAAGGATCAGAAGCCTCCTAAGATTTGGGGGTAATTGTATTGGACCAAAGGTACCATGAGTCCAGACTAAAAATTCTTCAACTGTGTGAAACTAAAAACAGCTATTAAGCCCCTAAACATCACCAGCAAAAAAAAAAAAAAAAGCAGGCTGTACAATCTAGGCAGCTCTCAAGAACCTTTGGATTTAGAGAATAGGCAAAGAAGGGCCCCTCAGAGGGTATCACCAGGGGCTGCAGAGACTATGGGCAAGGTAACTCCTCAGAAAGAGAACAGTTAGAAACTAATCAAGGAAATTTGCACAACTTCAGGCTAGGAGTCTCCATAAGGCCTGCCCCCCAGGAGTCCATAACTGCAGGGAACCAGTGATTGCTATATGTTTTCTGTTCTTTTCTTTCCTAAATGGGAGAACTTTTGCAGTTTTCTGTCCTTACGTCACCATTATTTGTGAAGGCAGTTTACTTATCTTTGTAGTTCAAATTTCTGGAAATAAAGTGGCACCTAATGGAGGGGACTGAATATCACCTGAAGATCTTGGACTTTGAGTTGGATGAGGGATCACACAGGGCTTTGGGTTGCCTCCCTTGGATGGATGGATGGTGGAGTTGGGGTGAGTGAATGTGTTTTATTCTTGGGAAAAAGAGTGGAATGGTTACTTGGTGACTGGAAGGATTGACTGCAGTATAGTCTGCTATATGTTTACAAAATTTTTCCTTTTCTTCCTAGGCCCCCAGCTACATTATTTCTCAGGCTCCCTTACTGGCAAGTAGAACCACATGACTACCTCCTAGCCAGTGGAATGAGAGCAAAACGATATAAGCCACTGCCAAGCTTGGTCCATAAAGACCAGCTCAATTCCCTACACTTGATTTTCCTCTGTCTGCTGGCTTTGTGCCAGTGCCCAGGGCAACCTTGGAAACCACGTGTTGCATATAGTAGAATCCATCAACCTGAGTTCCTGAATAACTGTGTGAAGCTAAGCTCCCAAGCTCCACTGATTAGACTTTATATAAGTTACAAATAAACATTTTTGTGTGTCAGCCCACTGAGGTGTGGGCCTTTCTTTCATAGAAACAAAAGTCATTTAATAGTACACTGTGGGAGGAGCTCTTCAGACAGTGCAAACAGCATATAAGTACCTATTTCCCCTGCTTCTCTGCTAGTCTGTGTTTCAGAATAAGAGCATCATTTCTGTTCTTTGTTTGACCCTGCTGCCCAAAGTAGATACTGCTGCCAATCTCTATAACCAGAAAAAACAAAAAACAAAAACAAAACGCAAGTATGGTTTTCCCTCCTGCTCTGCAGAAGAGCTGGGTTTTTCTTTATATTGGTATATTTTCAGCAAGATCTGGGTTCATATACCAGTTTGTCCCATACCGGCAATGTGATCTGAAGCAATTTAAAATAATTCTCTGAGCTTCAGTTTCCTCATTTATAAAGCTTGGCATATTAATAAGGATAGATCTTATAATGCTCTGTAACTAGCCGAGATCTATGTAGTTTAACACAACAAAGGTTCATTCGTATCCACAAATATCCATGTGAGTCTAGATGACTTTTTAGGGCGATTTTCCTCTGTGTGATGACTTTAAAGTCCAGGCTGGTAAAGAATTCATCCTGTAGCTTCATCATGTAGAATATGTAGCCTCATTGATCAATGAATTTGGGAAAAGAGGCTAGAAAATGACCCATGGTCATCTCATCACCTCCTCCAGAATGAATCCATGTCACTTTCTCTAGCAGCCAATAGGTCAGAACTCATTTCCTAGACTGGCCCAACAGCAGGGAGCTCTTTCATGGATTAGAAGGGCACTAGTATTATCTACCTCATTTGGAAAACAAAACCTTTCCCATAGGAATGTTGTGAAAAATTACATAAGAGAAACAAAACAGAGTTTCTTTTTAAATTCTGAAAAGCTACATCCATTCTATAAAACTCTGATTTTCATTCCTCATCGGGAATATAGATCTGTGAAATCTTAGAATATATTTATTTTAGAGAAATGTTTCTAAATGACATTCTCTCTTATTTACCTATTTTGCTTTAGAAACATATGTACACTAACCTTAATTCAATTCAGTGAACACATATTAAATACCTACTATGTTCAAGACACTTTTGCCAGTGCAGTAGAGCCAGACTTGACTTTTGAGGCTAATTAATGCTAACAATATATGGGTAACGTTAAATAAGCCCTTCGAAGGGTGCCTGTTGAGATCTGATTTTTATTGGGTTCTAACAAAGCTCAGATGCCATATTTCTGCAGAGTCCATCAAATGCCATTCCCTAGTGTCCCTAACTTGCAGGGATTTGTTGATTTTAATCCAGAACCTTTGTTATTTATGTAACTAAGAATTTAAATAGTCTAGGGGAAAATAGTAGAACTTTATCACATCTCTTCTATTTTTTTCCTTTGCTTTACACTGTACAAAACATGTTATCTCTTCAATTTGCCTCACACATTCCCCCCAAGGATTGGTGATTATTTAATATCTTAGGGATTTCTAGTAGCTCAACTCACCATGGGCTGAAATTTTCTCTGCGAAGTTCAATGTTATCTTTGTGCATATCTGTCTTTCTCTTTGTATGGCTCAAACTTTTCTAAAAGGAAGTCAAATTGTCCTTTCTCTGCCTTATCCCCTTTACCCTAATCCATCTGCTATTATTCCCCTGGTTTCTCTGAGCACTAAATGTCCCTAACTTAATTTTGTTGAAGCTAATGATACGGCGATAAGAAAAAAGACAGAGGGAGAAAATGGTAGGGTGTAGATTGCCATTAGTCTATACATTTATAATTGAAGATTTCAAGTGGGGGGAAGTTTGCTGCAGCCTTGTTAGAACTGCTCTTCAGGGTGCCATTGGCAACCAGATTTCAAAATTGCAGAGTGGGGAGAGCAGCCTGACATCAGGGAGGTGGGTAACAGGCTGCTGAGCCTCTTGCCAAGATTTAATAATTATGATGAAAATGCAGTAATCTCACTGGAAGAGGCAGAGGCTATTTAGAATACCCTCCCCCAACCTCTGCTCTGTCTTTGCTGATCAGGGCTCATTGTTCTCTCACTTAATGTAACCATAGCTTTCAGTTTTCCAAGGGCTTCTTAACTCATCCCTCTTTGTCATTCTGCTTGCATCTTGTCTTTGGTAAATGGAACACAACTCAGAGTCATAACATGCACCCATTGTGAAGGAGGATGACACCTCAGACACTTGAACACAGGCTAATAAGTTCTTTCGGGGCTGGATGTAGATGGTGGGTTTATGAAAGTTCTCTAACCCCCAAGAGTTTGGATCAAGAGAGACACAGGTCAGAAGTCTACCACTGGAAGTTGTTTATTTTCCTGGAGAAGTAAATGTATTTTTAAAATATTTTACCATAAGCTGCCTCTGTTTCTTTGCCCTCAGAAACCACCTTCACCCCAAATATTGCTCTTATCCTTCCAGAGCATTTGGCCACTTACAAAGGTCTGTCCCTGACAGCATCTTGCTCTCCAGTCTCCATACTGAAGGAAGGAAATGGCTATGTACCAAATGGATTCTGGGGACCAGGGCCTGTGCTGGGTACTTTATGATATAGTTCCAAACATCTTTAAGGTATTTTATAAGAATACATAAAATGTATGATTACCCAAAACAAAACTGAGACAAAACAGAGAGGAAAAACAGAGGCAAAAGATTCAAATATAGCCAGGAATAACGCTAGAAACATTATTATACATTCTTGCCACGGAAGCTACCAGTTTGGTTTCCAAGTTTGATAGCAGTCAATACAAAAAAGGGGAAAAATTAATAACAACCAATGCAGAAAGGGAACCAAATGATTGTACAATTCATAATATGCATCAGATAAAAGCAAACCAGTGGCTTAGGAAAAAACATGTCTATTCTTTGTACAAAAAATAAGCAAGAATTCTCCTGGCGTTTCTCATAAATAGACCACTCTGCATTGGATACAGAGCAATATCCTCAACAACATCCTTGAAGAAGAGCCAATTACAAGTAGAATTGGGTTTATCCTTGTTAAAATATACGCTAATACCACATGCTACACGGTCAGAACAAGGGAGAGGCGTGCGAGGCTCTTAGGGCACAGATTTAAGGAGGCACTCACTCTCAGGATTGTGCAAGTGTCTTCTGAAATTTTGTGTCCTAGGAAACCACCCTTCTCCCTCTAGTCCTGTCCCTGTGATCACAGCATTCAAAGCCATATTCAGTAGAAAGAATTCTCTAGGGCAATGGTTCTCAATAGAGGGTGAATTTTCTTCCCAGGAGACATCTGGCAAAGTTTGGAGATATTGTCACTACTGGACAGGTGGCACTGGCATCTAGTGGGTAGAGGCCAGGGTTGTTGTTGAACATCCTTCAGTGCACAGGGCAGCCACTGTGATGGTTAATTTTATGTCAACTTGACTGGCCATAGCTGCCCAGATTAACCATTCCTTCTGGGTGTGTTTGGGAGGGTGTTTCTGAATGAGATTAGCATTTGAATTGGTGAACTCAGTGAAGCAGATGCCCGTCTCCAGTGTGGTCATCATCATCCAATCCCTTGAGGGCCTGGGTAGAACAAAAGGTGGGAGAAGGGAGGATCTGTCCCTTCCTCTCCTGCCTCACTGGTTGAGCTGGGATAGCTCATTTTACCTTCTCCTGTCCTTGGACTGGGATTTATACCTTTTGCTCCCCTGGTTCTCAGGCCTTCAGACTCAGGCTAGAACTACACTTTGGCTCTCTTGGATCTCCAGCTGGCAGACAGCAGATTATGGTGATCTCAGGTGACTGTGGGGTGGCCCCGATGTACAGCAGCTTGAAGTGGGATCTCAGTTCCCCAACTGGGAATTGAACCCAGTCCATGGTGGTGAAAGTGCTGAATCCTAGCCACCAGACCACCAGAGACTAGTGGTTAGGAGCAGGGCCCTGGCTCTTGCCTGCTTTGAAGAAAGAATTCAGCAAAGAGACAAAAAGTACTGAGGCAAGTAAAGTGTTTATTAGGAGAAAAGATACACACAGAGAAAGGATGGGCAATCTCAGAGAGAGAGAGAGAGAGAGAGAGAATGAGTGTGACACACGCATTTAGGGTGGTTTAAGTCACTTATATGGGGGCAGTTTTCTGGTTTTCCTCTGGCCAATCATCTTGCTTTGTTAGGCTCCCAGTCCATATTTGGTCTGGCTCAGGGCCCTCCCGTGTGCATGCATGTTTTAGCCAAGATGGATTCCAGCATGAGGGTCTCTGGGAGCTTAGCAGAACATATTATGGTATAGAACCCTCTCCCCTGAGGATCCTTTCTGTGCACACATAACTTGGGGGGGAGGGCTCTCCTTGACCTTAAGAATGAAAAATGTATGACATCCTTATCTTTTACCTAAGCAGGGCTTAGTCCCTCTCTTTTCCTGCCATTCCTGTTATCTTGAAGTGTTCACAGGAGACAAAGCCCAGATGCTTATCTTGTTCCTGTTATTATCTTTGTCTCAAAGCATAAACAGGAGTCTAGCTGTAAATGTCTAATTTGGGGCCCATTTGTCTCCTGCCTCAACGGGACTTCTCAGCCTCCTTCACATGAGCTAATTCCTCATATATAGGTTCTGTTTCTCTGGAGAATTGAATACAACCACCCACAAAAATAATTATCCAGCCCCAAATGTCACTAGTGTCTAGGCTGAGAAATCCTGCTCTCAGAAGAGCCGTGTTCCTTACCTACATAACCCCCTGCTCATATGGCTACTTGTTCTATAAGAAGATACCACTTTCTTAACCTCCTGGTAAATTAATCAATGAACCCTGTTGTTGTAACTTCCTAAATGTCACCCAAAGCCTGCTATTTTCCATCTTCTGCTTGGACTATTGCTGCAGTCTCTGTGGCAGACACTTTTAATTGCCTACCCAACAGAATTCTTGCAGCAACAGCTTCTCTGCTTAGAAAACTCATATTTGACCTTGGAATAAAAGAAAGAGCTCTTTTGATTTAGACTAGTCATGTTGGTCCCATTCCTCATTGTCAAGGATTGACCTAAGTGTGAGCATTTGCTCAATGAAATATAAGAGAAGTCTGCTGTGGAGCTTCTGGGAAAGTCTTTAATTTCTGATAAAAGAGACAGACAAAGCTAGTGTTTCCCCCTTTTCCTTTTTTCTGACTCCAATGTGGACTCAATGTCCGGAGCTTTGGTAGCCATCTTACTACCATGAGGTGATAAGGAAGAGGAAGAAAAAACAGGAAGCAAAGAAAAGGGTGGGGAGGGGAAAATTCACTCTTGCCTCACAGCCTTTTTGCTTGCTATTCCTTCTGTCTGGAATGTTTTCCCTCCCTCCTTCACAGGGTTAATTCCTAGTCATAGTTGACATCTCAGCTTAAGGGTCTCTCCTCAGGAGAGCCTTCCCTGACCTTTCTGACTCTGTCCAATCTTGTTATAGGTTTGCAATGTCTTACTAAAAAAGCCTCCTTCACAGCATTTGCCACAGTTGCAATTTTACATTTGTTTGTGGTATGATTTGATTGTTTTTTCTCCTGACGAGACTCCAAGCTATAGGATGACTCAAATCATCACAATATCTCTGGTCCTTGACATTTAGATGTTTGATAGTAATTTCCTTTTCTTTTTTTCTAAAAAAAAGAGAAGCATAAAAAATCTGGAATTTAGCATGTTTTCAGTCTTTTATGCAATCTTCCTGGAAAAGTATTCTGCTCAACAGAATGTTTGATATATAGTGAGCAGATATGAGCTCAAGATCGTACTTCCTGGAAAATGCCTAGAACCCAGATATTCTGTGTGTCCAATTAAATTTAAACCCAATGACATAAGAGATCTTGAAGTGGGGCAGGCAGGAATACATTCCTTTCTGAAAGCTGAACTGGATACAAGGAGAATGCTACAAAGAAGATCCTTCTACCTGCCTTTAGAGGTGAGCTGAGGGAGGACTGTATGTAGAATGAAAATTCTCAACAGAACGTCATTTCAGATGCTTCAATAAGCAAGCTAATGAGGGACTTCCCTGGTGGTCCAGTGGTTAAGACTCTGCATTTCCACTGCAGGGGACGTGGGTTCGATCCCTGTTCGGGGAACTAAGATCCAGCATGCTGTGTGGTGCAGCCAAAATAAATAAATGAAGTTCATTTAAAAAAATAAATAAATAAAATAAACAAGCTAATGTATGAATGAAGCTCTAAAGATGTTTAGCATATGGCTAAAAATACAAGTGCTTTACATATAGAATTTTATTTAAGCTTCACAATAATAATGTAATAATATGAAGTAGCTATGATTATCTCCATTTATAGAAGAGTAAGCGTTTCTGATATGATAAAGAGGCAACATTGGAACCCAGGTTTGTCTAACTCCTCAGTTAATATTCTTTTCTCTGTACCATGGATTTTCAAATTTGGCTGATATTGTGATCATCTGGTGAACTTTGAGTTCCATTCTCAAAAATTCTAATTTAATTCGCAGTGATTTTATAAGCTCTATAGGTGATTTTAGTGTCCAGCCAGGGTTGAGACCCACTACACTCTCCCATCTTAAAGCAGGTTACTATGCTTGTCGTGGGTTAAACCATAGCCTTTAAAATGATATGTCCAATGATATGTCCCAGAACTTATGAATGTGACCTTACTTGGAAAATAGGTCTTTGCTGATGTAATTAAGTTAAGGATATTGCAATGAGATCATCCTGGATTTAGGGTGGGCTCTTAGTCCAATGACAGGTGTCTTTATAAGAAAAAGGCAGAGGAAGATTTGAGACAAAGAGACACAAGGGAGAAGACCATGTGAAGATAGCAGCAGATATTGGATTTATACCCCTGCAAGCCAAGAACATTTGGACCCACCAGAAGCTGGAAGAGACAAGCAAGAATTCTCCCCTAGAGCCTTCAGAAGCAGCATGGCCCTGCCAACACCGTGATTTCAGACTTCTGGCCTCCAGAATTATGAGACAATAAATTTATTTTGTTTTAAGCTCCTAAGTTTGTGGTAATTTGTTACAGAAAACCTAGGAGAATAATACAAGGCCCCACCTCCAGAGTTTTGCAGTCAGTAGTTTTTGGATGGGACCTAAAGATTTGCATTTCTGATGAGTCAGTAGGCAATGCCGATGCTGCTGGCCCAGGGTCCACACTTTGAGAACTACCGCTCTGTGTCACGCAGTCTCAGCCCGGCTGCTCAGGTTTCACAGCCTCTCTTTGGAATCTTTCCAGAGAGGGAGGTGAAGAATAATTAAAGAAAAGGAGAAATTTGTAAACCCTCTAGATTTCAATTATCATTACTACTAACTTCTAAAAGTGGACCAGGACTTAGATATCAGATATCAGATCTCCCAGAAATAAACTGGATAGATATTTAGAGACTAATCGATAGAGAGCTGAGGGTGTTGGTGTAAGAAGTATTGATTTGAAGTGATAAGTAAGAACATATCTCTGAGCTTTATCATTTAAGTAACCAAAGGAAAGTAGAATGTAAGATAAATATTTTTGGAAGCTTCATGTAGGACAGATTTGTTAGAGCCAAGGAGTGGCAAAAAGACGTGCTCAGAGATGGTTGTAGGAATTGAGATGTGAGGTACAGAGATCCTGGCCTGGGGTGGTGTCATTGGGAACAGAGAAGAAAGTTTGAATCTGTGAGATTTTTCAAGAAGGAGAAAGAAAGGCAATAGTGGAGATGGGAGAAGGGGGAGGAAGGGCAGGGGAGGGAACCCAGCCCCTGGGAATGAAAGTGAGTCTCCCTTAAATGCTAATGGCTCCTCTATAGCCAATCAGCCATCCCAAGATCACCTTGGCTGCTTTTATTTTATCTGCACAGAGTCGGTGAAGGGTCCCTCCCTCCACACAAATGTCTCTCTTCTCTTTCTTTCTCTTCATCCTATTACTGCCATCCCAGCTAAAACAAAAGATATCTGTAGGACATTCTGCTAAGTCTGCAGTGACCTTGTAATGGCAGATTTGCCTGAGTCGGTTTGGGACAGATTTTCCAAAATGAAGCACAGTTCTCTGTATAATAAATGCGCACACAGAAATCTTTATTACTCTGTGAATTGTTTCTTTTTCTAATCCAATAAATATTATGTAAAGGTCAGGGTCGGAGGGAGCTGGAGTCTCCTTGCCAGCAAAATGTAAACACCCACACAATGAAGCCAGGAAAGGCAAAGGAGCACTAATGGTCTTCATCCTTCAAATCTGCATTCCTTCACTAATGCTTGCATTTGGTAAAACTGAAGTTCAAGACAACTTTTTCAATTTATGAGCAATAAGGAGCAAATGGAGAAGATCATTCATGAAAATGAGAAAGTTTTCCAATTATCAGTGACATTCATCTTTAAACCCCCAAAGCACAGTTTTCCAGAAATGTTGCAGTCAATGTGAAAATGTAACTATTGATTTTACTTTTATGGCAACATCGTAGGACAAAACCTTAGAAACTTAGCATCAGAAAGGTTTTAGAGATTCATTTTCCCACTCCATTCATTTTTAAAAATGATTCCCAGATGGCTTTGGTGACTTGCCCAAGGTCACCCAGGTAAGGCCACATATAAAAGTAATAACGTTAACATTAATAGCAAAGAATTATTTTGTGTTTACTATGTGCCAACCATTGTTCTAGAAATTTACAAGTATTAACTTGTTTCATCCTAACACTATAACATAGTTACTGTAACATCCCCATTTCACAGATGAGAGAACTGAGACACAAGGAGGTAAAGTCACCTGTCCAAGGTTACATTACTAGTAAGAGGTAGAGCCAGGACTCAACACAGTTACTCTGACCTCAGAGCACTCATTACAGGCTTAAACATTCTGGGTGAGAGGACAGGAAGAGAAAGTCTTTTCCAGGCCCCTGTTTAAGATAAAGATAACTGTGGCCACACAGAAGAAACGAAGTAAAATGCAGATACACAGGTATTTCCAGTGGCATCTAAGAGAGAAAGATATTTCTAGTTCATTCTCTTGAGATGTTTATTCCTAACAGTGAGCATACATGTGACTCTACTTTCCAGAATTGCTCCTTATACCAGAAAGAAAACCAAGAAGAACTTGTTTAAATTATAGTGGTTATGTCTAAAAGGCTCTCTTTCTCGTCTCCAGCCATTTGAGAAAAAGAGAAAATCTAAATCAAGATACAGACCAGCAGAGAACTGCAGCTGTCTTTTTTCTTTTCTTTTTCAATTTTTTGTAAACCAAGTAACACCTCGGGATCTCAGATCCCTCCTCTGTAAAAGGAAGAAGCAGGAATACATGGGGTCTAACGTCCCACCCATCTCAGACCCTATAAGTTCATCCTCTCCTTCGTTTCACTAGGAAGATGAGCTGCTTTGCATGAAGCAACTAATTTTTGGCCAATGTAGGTGGCCTGTGGTGTGGCAGGAGCCAGGGTGCCTGGTGATAGGCCTGGTCCGTGGAGATGGGCAGTTTTCTTTTCTCCGTTTTGTAGATCATGTGGTTTAGCCTGCATTTCAGTAATTCCCAGGTCATGCAAGAAAGCTCATGCTGATTCACTGCCCCTTGAGTTCTCTTCATAGGCTTTCTCTCCCCACAGCTCACCAAGGGGGGCACTGGGGACAAACTCAGCCACACCCCAGCCTTGGGGCGATGTGAGGGGTTTGCGGAGCTTGACCTCAGCATCCCATACTCTGAATTTGGCTAACCTTTTCCCCACATTATAATAATTGGGGAGCTGATTTGTTTCCAAACCCTGAACCCATATTATGCTCAAGTATTTTTTTAACTAACTATCCTATCCCCCTGTGTAAAAATCCAAAATCCTTGTCTGATAATAAGCAGGATATATATCACCCTCAGGACCATGCCTTATTCTTGCTTATCACTCGTCCCTACCATCCCCATGGAATGGAGTCTTTCCCCTGAATCCCAACACTATGTCTGGGCTCTGCTACAGTGAAAACACTTTCCAGATGTCCTGCCTGTTTTTCTGGATCTTCCAGCACTTCTAGAATTCCCTCCGGCATGCTTTGTTCACCTGTAACCCGCCCCATTTCAACTTTCAACTTTCATCTTCCTGACAGCCCTCTTGCCAGCTGCCATACTGAGCTGCTTAATACCTGGGCCTCACCATATGTTCTCCGGGTCCCATGTTCCTCCTGCCTCATGTTTTCTCCAATCCCAGAGCAGAATGAATGAATCTCCTTCTTCTGTGTTGTTTCTTTTTTGTTCACACACACTGGGAATTGCTTATAGATGGGGCCAGATCTTGTTAACTTTTTAGTATCTGGTGTTTAACCCAAGGATTGCCATGCAGGTCATGCTCAATAAACACAGGTAGAATGAATGAAGTAATGTCCCAGCACTCATTGTTCTGCCCAATCCACTGTAATTAACACTGCCATGCTATTTCATGTCCTAAGATTGGCATCTCCTCCTTTCCTTCAGCTCTTCTGTTCCTATCACTCACTCACCAATAACCCGGGTATCTCCAGCAACTGAAGCTACTTCCAAGACTGTCCTTTTATCTTGCCTGGTGAAACTTTTGTTTACCTCTCCAGAACTGGTCAACTAGCTCTGTGAGAGCTTATCTTTCTCCAGACAAGCCAATGAAATGCATAGGCAAAGCAGAATCAAAACTAAATGAAGAGAGACATCTAAATAAATCATCCTCTAGTGTGTGAGACCTGAATAAATGGCATTTGGGTCATGCAGAGAGAGAAGCTTTCTGTCACTGTAAACTTCGAAGGATGGCAATCAGTGTGAGTGTAAGTTCTCAACAGCACACAGAGCAGGAACAGCTGCATAAATAATGAATATTAAAACACTGCCTTCCCACCCCTCAACTAGAATTTATCAGAAGTGAAGTGGGCTAGAGGAGTAAAAATAATCATTTCCAGTCAGGCGGCACTTCACATACATAATTTGATAATGTGAGTCAGATAACAGCCCCCCTCAATTCAAAGCCCTCTGATGGCTTTTTCTATATTGAAGAGTAAAGGCACAGACCTGAGGGTGGCCTGGTCTGCACCCCCGGCCTCTGTCTCTTCATCTTTTACTCCTTGTTCCCCTGACTTGTACCTCTCCTGGCACACTGCCTTCTTTGCTGTTCCTCCAATGTTCTGGCACACTCCTAGCCCCAGGGCCTTTACACCTGCTGTTCTCTCAGCCCAGATGTTCTTTGTATTAGTTTCCCAGGGCTGCTGTAACAAAGTGCCCATGACTGGATGGCTTCAAACAACAGAAATGTATCACCTCACAGTTGCAGAGGCGGGAAGTCTGAAATCAAGGCGTCAGTGGGGCCACGCTCTGAGGGCTCTAGGGGAGCATCCTGTCTGGTCTCTTCTGGCTTCTGGTGTTTGCTAGCACTCCTTGGCTCTCTTTGACTTGTAGATGCATCATTCCAGTCACAGGACCATTTTCTCCCTGTGGTTCTTCACATCATCTTCTCTCTGTGAACATCTGTCTCTGTACCCAAACTTCCTCTCTATGTAAGGACCCCATCATATTAGATTAGGACCCATCCTAAGACCTCCTTTTAACTTGATTACCTCTACAAAGATCTTATTTCCAAATAAGGTCACAGTCTATCTTTAGGGGGAGGCATGCAATTCAGCGCATAATACTCTTCTCCCAAATATCCCCATGTCTTGCGCTTTCACCTCTTTATTTATCACTTCGTGTTACTGAAACCTTCTCTGACACCTCATCACAAATTCCACCTCACTTTCCCACTGTCATTTCCTGTCCTTCTTCTGTGTTTTATGTTTCTCCCAGAGTTCTCACCACCATCTCACCTGGTATTTATTTTCCTTATTAATCTTGTTTTTGTCTGTCTCACTCAGTACTTTAACAGCTCCACAAAGGTAGTGATTTCATCTCTGTTAGTCACTGCTGTTTTCCCGGTGCCTAAAACAGTACCTGATACATGGTAGGCACTCAGTAAATGTTTATTGAATAAATCATCTTTAATCCTCATAGCAGTCTTGAAGTTATCAGAATGATGGTCACCCCCCCCCCCATTTTATAAATACAGCAACTGATGTTTGAAAAGATTAGGTATCTTGCTCAAGAGAATATACCTAAAGAGTTTTAGAACTGGTATTTGAACCAGGTCAAATTGACTTGAAAACCTACAATCTAGACATTACTCTGCACTGCCCAGGACAGAAGGAAAGACTTCCTGCAGGTGTGCAAGGAACTCTGCAGCTCCTGAAATTATTTCTTTTTTCCTCCAGGTAAAAACAGCACTTGAAAAACGTCATCAAAATGTAAGTCTTCAACTCTAGGTAAGTGGTCTGGCTCAGCTCACAATGTCACTCAGACAACTGCAACATTAGAATAGACTTTGTGTATCTCTTAAATGAAAAAAAGAATCCAGTTAAGCAAACTACTCTTTGGCTCAGGTGATGGTTTCATTTCTCTGGGCAGATTAGAAAACCAAGAAGCGTATGCAGTCTGAGTTCCCAGACATCTGGAAGATAGGTATGTATTGCTGCTTTAAAATTTTAGGCACAAGGGCTTCCAAACCAGAGTGAAACTTGAATGTTAAATTAACAGATGCTGTGATTATAACCCCCAAACCCTCACTTAACCAGCAAACACATGTACTGCCTTTCCACAGGCAAAGAAAGTTAAACAATGATCTCACTAAATCAAGTCCCAAACCTGCCAGTGAGGCAAAAGAAGTTGTTTCTATTTGAATTATCCAGATTGGCTGTCAACATGGATCACATCCACGGCATAATTGCTCATCTTTCCTCCTCGCTCTGCTTGCAAAGCCACCGTCTAGGAGTCACTGTTCAGTGGAAATCACCCACTGCTGACATGCTCCTGTCGTGGCAGAGATCCTGCAATCAGGGACATTAACCAGAGCTGATAGTCATGTGAAGCTGTGTCCACTATCATCAAAGATGGGGCTAATCATTGGTTCAGGGACAGAAAGAGATGGTCAGTCTGGACACAGGACAAGTTCACTATATAGAGCCTTATAGTATTTGGATAATAAAAAGAAAAAAATCTTAAAAGAGGAACCCAAGTACCAGAATCCAACATAATCATCCAACTAAGTCAGAAAAGAAATAGAATACCATTTCTAGCCTTTGGTTAAGGAGGTTTGGGGGAACTGTGGGCATAAGTGCTTTAGGTTGGCTGGATGTGTTGATCAGATCCTTTGGATAGCTATGCGTGTTTGATTAATTTTTTTTTTTTTTTCCTCTCTAAGCCTGTTGCATGGGGACATCCTTAGTGCCAGTAAATTGCACATTGCAAACATCTCATCATGGGAAAGAGTTGACTCTCATACCCTAAACTATACCCCATGGAAAGGAAGATCCTTGGTCTCTGCCATGGAGACCTTTTAACCTACAGAGGTCCCAAATCCCCAAGGATGGCTGCAAATGTTGTTTTGCACAGCAGATGGAATTTAAGAAAAGGGAAGACAAGCTGCTGCTGGGGAGACTGTGAGCCATTCTTATATCAGCACTGACCTCTCACTGGTTCCACTAACAATAGACCATCACTTTTCTTCCTGACATGCTCCTTCTTAAGCCCCTCCAAGGAATCTGGCCTTGATATTAGTCATATTTCCCAATTCTGTGTGAAACTGGTCAGAGGCCAAAAATGACTTTTAGTGTGGCGGGTGTTAAATTTGGCTTTATAGCTCTCACTTTGCACCTCTCTAGCTTGGGTAGGCCTTAGAGATTACTGTACATTTTAGTTCAGTTTCATCATTCCCATATACTGCAGTTCCAGGAAATATTGCTTTCTTAAGCTTACAAACTTTTATTACTCTATCCAAAGATAAGGATAAAGTTTCAAAATGTATTGCCCAACCTGCTTCTGTGAAATACACCCACATCAGCAAGCACGCGGCTGAACACACCAAATTGCCCCGACAGGTACGAATCAGCCAATCACCACCTGTGAATATGCAAGCAATTGACATATCCTGAAGATGCAGATGGTTGTGCCTGGATGCATATTGCAACCTCATTTTAACCATTTTCGAGACAAGTACTGTGTTACAGACAAAACATTTGGACTTGCATGTCTGTTCACAAAGGAATTCCCTCCTGTTGCCCTTAATGGATAGAAATGTTTTAAATCTCTTTTAGACCCCTCTTATGATGCTGAAAGCACTGGTAAGACAGAATCAAATAAAAAGTTACAGTTACAAAGCCTGTAGCAATTTCTTCTATGTTCAAGTCACATGAAATGATATAGAAAGGAAATGATATTCACTAAACTGTTTTGTTTGGAAAACACATGTGTTGTATCTAGACCAGCCAACTCCCAGTCAACAAACAGAGCCTCCAGTGACTCACTTTGTAGGTGCAAACACTATCTCAAATGTAGAAATATTTTAAAGAAACGTGAATTCCATACAGAATGTTAAGGAGAAGACTTATGATATGAAAAGCACCATTAAATATTAGCTAAAATAGTATCTGATGTGCCAGAACACATCAGTTATGGGACTTCATAGGATTTTAATATTGTTTTAAAATACATACGAGGTGAAAGCAACAGTTCTGTATCAATGCTCTGTTTGGAATACACTTGACCCTTTAAGGATTGCAAGGAGTGAGGCAAGGGGCTGAGAGTTACTCAGTGAAACAGGTGCACTTGGGTGGCTGCCGTGGCTTTTCTGCTTCGTTTCTTACCCCTGGAGTTGTGAGGAATTTGGCCATATCTAAATAGAGGTCTGGCCTTTGTCCTTGGCTCCTAACAAGAGTGTTTGTTATTTATGGTGTCCCCCAAACACACACCTGATAGTTTATCTCACAAAATAACTCAAGGTGGGGCTGGACACCCCTAATAGTCTTAAGGTGGGACTGGCTATGCCAGAAAGACCAACAGTATCATTAGAGGGTGGAGGCTTTTGGTCTTGAGGTATTAGTTAAACTAGAGACTGAGTTCAACCACATGGGCAATCAATCAATCATGACTGTGTAAGGAAGCCTCAATAAAAACTCTGCACACCAAACTTGAGGGGGCTTCATGGGTAATGCATCCTCAGGATGATGGAAAATTGGGTTTAGAACCTTCCTAGGCCCCATCCTATGAGTCTTTTCCTTTGACTGATCCTTTACCTATAATAAACATGGATGCATGAGTACAATAGTTTTCAGTGAATTCCCTGAGTCTTTCTAGTGAGTTACTGAAATTAAGAGTATGTAAAATAATTATATTTATATATGTTTATCTGCCCCTAGTTCTTGCTAATACTTGATCTTTGATCCCAGTTTATGACACAGAGTTCCTAAATCCCTTGGAATTTCCTGGGTGACAGGACCATTTTTTGTTCTAATGAGCCAACTCTTGGTGGGCTCCTGGATGAGGGCTTTTCACTAGAAAGGCCAAACTATGCTTAGAAGCTTGGGACTTCCAGCCCTACTTTCCATCCTCTAGAGAAGGGAATGGGGCTGGAACATAAGTTAATAATCAATCATGGCTACATGATGATGCCCCCATAAAAATCCCTGAACTACAGACTTCAGAGAGTTTCTGGGTTGACGAGTACTTCTCTGTGCCAGGAGAGTAGCTTACCCAAACTCCACAGAGACAGAAGCTCCTGTACTCAGGACCTTCCCAGACCTTTCTAGCCCTTTCTCAATGTATCTGTTTATCTGACATTTCACTTGTATCCTTCAAAATATTCTTCGTAATAAATTGGCAAGAGTAAGTGTACTGTTTTCCTGGATTCTGAGAGCTGCTGTAGCAAATTATTGAACTCAAGAAGGGGGCAACGGGAACCTCTGATTTGCAGCCAAGTCAGATGGAAGTTGTGGGTAACCTGGGGACTTACTACTTGTTACTGACATCTAAAATGGGGAGCAGTCTTATAAGACTAAACCCTTAACCTATGGGGTTAGGATTGAACTGAACTGTAGGACACCCAGCTGGTATCAGAGACTTGGTTAGTGTGGGGGAAAAAAAGATCTACATATCTGGTATCAGAAGCATTGAATGTGTGAGAGTAGAGGAAACGGTGAGTGTTTTCCTAGACAGGGTGGTTTGGGGAAACTCCCAAACTTGTAGCTGGTGTCAGAAATTTGGGGCAAACTTGGCAGTCTACAGGACTGTCCTCTTAACTTCAGAGTTTGCTATTTCCTGGGTACCCCTACATATCTGGATGCCCAGAACTTAGCCAGACTTACAAAACCTATTCAAAAGTTGTTATTTTGAGGACTGTGATGAAGGTCATTCCTTAGATTCATAGTGGAGGTGGCCCTACACTTGAATCTGGTGGGAGAGAGCTAAAGAAAAAAATGCTCTTGTCTCTTTGCTGTTTTTTTTTTTTTCCTTACCCAAGGCCCAGGTAGCACAGGAACTCACCAAGCCCTGATTGTGTGGAAGGACTAGGAAGACAAGTAACATGGGAAGATGAAATAGATGACAGAAAGGAAAAGACAAGAGGATGAGGAGAAAGATGCTTGGGACCTTGTATTGAGTGATCCTTATGTTGCCAGATCCATCAACCAGCTAGAGAGCTTTCAGCTTCTCACAGCCTCATAAAGCTCTCCATACCCATGTGGTAAGACACCCACTAATTACACAACAGATTATTTTTCATAATATTTTCACTAAAATATTTCAGAGGGCCATATTGACGGAGGTAATATTGAACTTCTAAGTGTTAGGTAGAAACAGAAGTTACGTATTGCTTTGGGGGAAGATATGGAAATGAAGTCTAGCAAAATCAAATCGCTTGTGGTTATATTCTCCTTTTCATACAAAAGTTTTGGAGAATAAAATATCAGAAGAAATTCCTCATCACTAACAGCAAAAAATTCCAAGGAAAAGTGAGCAAAGAGGAAATGAAATGATGTGAGGAAAGCAATGAGGGGTAATGATGTTTTTTAAATTAAAAACTGAAATATATACCTGCTGAAAAGGGAAAATTAAACAAACATTGTATGATGGAGGGTAGTAAAAGAAAATATTTCACCAAGAAAAATTTTCAGGATTATATCAAGTGTTCCTCTGAAATTGATAAAAATCCTTTCCTTCATTTCTTCTCTCTCCCTCAGAAACTTTACCTTTTCATTAGAAGTCAGCCATGTGCAGGAATTATTGATAGCTGCAATATTTCATCTTGTATTTTTTAATCAGTCACTGCAATGCATGTGCAGCTCATGAACTGTGCTGTGGTTTCTAAGAAATGTTCTCGATTGTTTGCTGCAGCTGTTCCATGGTTAGGCACCAGCTGCACTGGCAATCCTGGGAGAACAAAGTGAATTGCTAAGAGTCAGCTGGGTTGACCGGCCACTGATGGTGAAGGGAAAGCTGGGGAAATTTGATGAACCAAAATTTTAGCCCTTTACACTTTCCAAAGCATGATTACATGTATTTTCTTATTTGCTTGCATGATAATCCAGCAGCAAGATAGTATTCTTATGACTATCAGACAGATGAACAAATGAGGGATTGAGAGATTTACTTACACTCTACTGGTAGTAAGCGACAGAGCTGATACTCAAACATGCTTCCTCTATCCATTGTTTCCCAGAACTTCTGGGTCCCTGCATCTGTAGATGGGGAAAGAAGAGTGTTACGCAGCCCTGAACTGTCCACTATTAGTTCTGAGCAGAGTGGACACCACTGCCTTTCCTTTTACTTCAGGACAAAAGCTCTAGGCCATATGCCAAGGATCTCAGTGGAAAAGCTTGGTGTATGAGCAAAAAGACCTCTCCGTGTAAGGTGAAGCGTTTTAAGGCTGACTAGGCTCCTCACTGCCTTTTGGACCCACCGTCTGAACACACTCTGCCTGTTCCTCTGTGGAGTCCTTTCTTTTGTTTCTCTGTACTTAGATAGTTCTTCTTCCTTCTGGCTTCATTTCCAAATCTTTTCCTTAAAGCCTAATTGAAATGCCACCTTTTCCATGGAACCATTCCTGAATCATTCAATACCTACCTTTCTCTCTTGTCTCTGAACCTTGTTCTATAACATGTAGCTGTCGTGCACTGGAAAAAGTGTCAGGTTGGGAATCAGAGTCCCTGGTTCTGGTCCCTTTGTATTAATGAGCTCTGGCTCCTTAATCAAATCTGTAACTTCTCCAGGTTTCAGTTTCTGCTTCTGTAAAATGGGGGCATTAGAATGGATGGTCTCTAAGAATGAAAATTAATAATGCACAATATTAGGCATGGTTAGATACTGTAAACATTTATCAAGATTGCTTCATTTTTATGTTTTGTTTATACAGCGAAATTTGTAAGCTATATTGTATATTTCTTTCATAACCCCATAAGGCTTAGTCCATTAATATATTTGATTACACTTTTTTTTTCCTGCTCAACTGATTGGTTGAAAACTCACCCTGTGGATCTTGCGTTCAGTCTTTGAGAGAGTGTCTAAATGGAACTCACCATGACCATGGACTTGTAAGTGCATTTTCTCCTAGACATAAAATAGCATGTGCATTGATAATAATAATAGCTAACATTTACTGACAACATATTAACTCCCGGGCTCTGTTCTGAGTGCTTTTTGTGTATTTACTCATTTAAGTTCCATAACAATCATCTGAGATAGTCAATATCATTTTATCTGTTTTACTGAAGAGGAAATGGTAATGTACGGAATGTGAATATGTCACTCAAAATTTCAAAGCTAGGAAGTTTCAGAGTCAGGATTTGAACAGAGGCAGTGAGTCCAGAACCTGTGCTGTCCTGCCCTGCACTCCTGTCGTATTGTGCATAAAGGAGCACCATGCAAGCAAGGAGAGGCCCATGTGATGTTAGCAAACAGTTTGTTTTCCTCATCTATGGAGTGGGAAAGAGAAGCGAGGTTTAGTAAATAATTTCTAAACTACTTCAGTCTGCGGCATTTTATTAATATCTCACTCTAAATTGTCAATGGCAACATTTCTATCACTGGATAAATTTGTTTTAACCTCATCCAAGCCTTTGTCATAATCCAGGTGAAAAAAGTAGGATACAGAACGATATACATGGCCTTGGGATTATCTATAAAATATATTTACTTGCAAAGGTATATGAATATATGTGTATCTATTATATAGTGGCTACATCTCAGGTGGGATTATGTCATGGCATTATCCCCTCTCTTTATGATTTTCTCTAATTTTCAGATTTTCTACAATGTGAATGTGTTTTCAGATGAACTTCATTCTGAAGAGTGGAAAACACTGCAGCTACATTAAGTCTGAGTTTAGTTTTAGCACCTCACATATGGCAGCTTGTGTCTCTGGCTCTTTGAAAGCCAATTTCCAACCCCTTCCTGAATTGAATGTGCTCAGTAAAATAAAACAGCTTCTGTGCCTAAACCATGTGTCACCCCTCTCAGCATTGGGGTACCATGGACTGTGGTTCCCAGAAGTTTGAAGAAGCCAAGAAGACAGGGCAAAGGACAATAGCCTGGTGTTGTGTGAAATTGAACAGGTGTTTTAAAAGACAAAACGATACGACTTTCACCCAGTATTTTCCTCCTTCAGTGACAGTTTTACATAAAGGAATATTGAGAATTTTTAGTGGAAAGCTATTGACATATGAAGACCAATTAACCACATGAATGTTCACCCCTGAGTTGTACAACATGAAGGTTCATTCACTCAGTAACTTCTTCTCCCCGAAAAGAGAAAATCCAGGGTCACAGCCTGAATTCAGGACTCTTATCTCAGAAGAGATGCCTTTTGCTAATAAGCTTAAAACATCTGAAACTGCACCTCTCCAGTTAATAATTGTTATTTTAAAAAGTCTGATTTTTTTCAGGCCAACACAACTAGAAAAGCCATTCTTTGAAATAGACACACTATCTCTACCCATTCAAATTTGTGATTACAGGATAGGTTAATGGACTCAGGTTATACTTTGTTCATTCATTACTTAATTTATCTACTCAACAAACAGTTATCGATTACCTACTATGTGTCCTGCCCTGAGCCAGGTATTGGGCACACAATGGAAAACAATGCATTCCTCCTGATTCATGAAGCTGAGGGTCTAATGAGGGTCTACAGTCAAGTACATGGGCAATTGCAGTGGGACAGGCAATTGCAGTGCTGGATTTGTGAACCAATTTCTCAGATAGTTACTAAATATTTCAAGGTGTACAGGACTTTGCACAAAAGTACTTGTGCAGAAGTACGAAGAAGTTTACTTAAATGAGTGCTAACTGTGGTGGAGACCAGTTTATTTATCTTCCAAAATAAAGCATTTGGAAAATATATTCTGTTTAATAGAGGTCAAATGTGCCACGTCACGTCTCTACACTCGGTATACTAGGGCAGCAGATGCACGTTCTAAATAATAACAACTTTATTTGCAAAACATCTTTTATCTTGTTAGTCCATAATGTGCTTTACAAACTTAATAAATGGCTGTGATATATTTTTATAAACATTTGTTAAAACCCTGACATTTTAATATATTTCATGTCATAAAGTATATTCGTTTTCTAAAAAGCCCTCTAAGAACCCTCTTGCACTGTTGGTGGGAATGTAAATTGATACAGCCACTATGGAGAACAGTATGGAGGTTCCTTAAAAAACTACAAATAGAACTACCATACGACCCAGCAGTCCCACTACTGGACATATACCCTGAGAAAACCATAATTCAAAAAGAGTCATGTACCAAAATGTTCATTGCAGCTCTATTTACAATAGCCAGGACATGGAAGCAACCTAAATGTCCATCGACAGATGAATGGATAAAGAAGATGTGACACATATATACAATGGAATATTACTCAGCCATAAAAGAAATGAAACTGAGTTGTTTGTAGTGAGGTGGATGGACCTAGAGTCTGTCATATGGAATGAAGTAAGTCAGAAAGAGAAAAAACAAATACCATATGCTAACACATATATATGGAATCTTAAAAAAAAAAAAAAAAAGGATGGACTTGAGGACATGGGGAGGGGAAAGGGTAAAAGGGTAAGCTGGGACTAAGTGAGAGAGTGACATGGACATATATACACTATCAAATGTAAACTAGATAGCTAGTGGGAAGCAACCGCATAGCACAGGGAGATCAGCACCATGCTTTGTGACCCCCTAGAGGGGTGGGATAGGGAGGATGGGAGGGAGACACAAGAAGGAGGAGATTTGGGTCTATATGTATATGTATAGCTGATTCACTTTGTTGTAAAGCAGAAACTAACACACCACTGTAAAGCAATTATACTCCAATAAAGATGTTAAAATAAATAAATAAATAAATAAAAATAACAGTAATTTCATTAGTACTTACATTAAAGGCTGTCACTTGCACTTCATAAAACATGTTAACCTACTGACAGACATAGGATGGTGATTGTTTTCTCTTGATAGGGACACAGTTTTTTTTGTTTTTTGGTTTTTTTTTAAAATTTATTCAAGAAATATTTATTTGGTTGCCTATTATGTGCCAGATACTATCTCAGCACTGAGGACTCAGCAGTGAAAAAAATAGACCTGTCCCCCATGGAAAAAAAAAAATGTCCTCTAGTGGGGGGGCGAAGCAGGTGAGAGGAGATGAAGTCTAACACATAGAAGGAAGGGTTGGCCTTTGTTGAATGGCTCACGTGTTGTGAAAGAAAGAAGGCAGAATGTATGGACAGGAATATGCAGGTAGATGGATAGATGGGGACACAGTTTTTTTGATGACGTCTTAGGCATGGGTCTTCTTTAGGGTTCTACCCTCCTTTTCCCAGACCTAATTTTATAAAAGTGAAAAGGGAAGAGATAAAGAGAGTAGAAGATAAGCAAAGGATCACCTTTCTGGGTGATAATCCTATTGTGGTCTTAATGTAATGTTAATGAGCCCAAAATGAATGTGATGTTAATTTAGTGACTTGTGAGAAAGCATCTGGAGTTTAATGTAGCAATGTCGACTATGCAAAAAATGTAATCATAATGCCGGCAGGGCTCAGTGCTCTGGATGAAGACCAAATTGTGAGGGCATTTAAAGCCCAGCTGGAGAAAAGGGAATTCACAGGAAATGCCACGACATGTTCCCTGATGCCTCTTATCTGATACTCTACCATTAGGTTATGATACAAAAACAATTTGAGGAAGAGTTTTGTAGGAAAAGGAGCACATCCTGGGGGGAAAAAAGGAAAGGAATAAAGAAGTTCTTTGTTTTCCTTTTTTTTTTCTTTTATGTCATTTTACATGTGCCTCATCTGATAGGTCATAAGATATGTAAATAAGACTTCTGTAGAATGCGTACTCATTTTGCATGATGACATCACACTTAGAGACAGCGAGACATTTGATAACCTAGAGCACTGTGCATAGGAACAATAGTTGGAACTTGAAAGTTGAAATGGTAGAATGGGTCCTGTCAATAATAGGGATAAGGTATTTTTGAAAAAGGAAAATGTTACTGAAGTGCTAGGTCACTGTTGTCATTATAAGCTTCTATGATAGATCTGAGTTGGGCTTACTTGCATCCTTGTTTCCTGGAAAATAAGTTGGATAAGGAGAAGACAGAAACATACACGAGTGTTTGGAGCTGTATTTTTCTCTCTTCAGAATACAGAGAGGCTGATGGAAAGTATTTGATCATTTGCTTGCTTAAGCTATGCCTATGATATTTTGACATTTCCACTTTCGCTGTAGATAAATAATTTGATGTCTAAAATGTGTATGTGTTAGAATTCCCTGGAGCTAATGGCTGAACATATTAAAAATTTATATCCTCAAAAGAATTTGTTTGGCCTAAGTTTTATTATAGTTATGTAAGTAATAACTTCATAAACGTCACAAACCATTGGACTGGTTTTGTGAAGGAAGTGGAAAGTGGTCCCTAACATTAGGGTTGGGGTAATATTCACATGTGTCTGAGCCCAATATTCTATTAAGCATACATATCTCAATTCTAGACCTAGTTCCATCTTCATTTGGTAACCTTAGGCAAGTGACTCTGATACTTTGTATGTCATTTTTTCCATCTGCAAACTGTGAACAGATAGTACCCACCCTATACATATATATTTTTGCAAGATTATAAATAACACCAAAGGAGGAAATGTATGCAACATTATTGTGAAAAGTATTAGGAATTACATACATTTAATAGTTTGTTGTTTTTCGAAATGATTTTAGTACAGCCATTCCTTGTCTTAACGATTTCTAGGGGATATGAAAGCTCTATAGAGGAGCTGCTTTCAATGACTTTCTAGATAGAAAATAGACACCCTGGAAAGGACAAGGAGAAGTGTATGAATAAGTATATGGTCAGAGTTGCCAGTAGCCAGAATCGATTTGATAGCAGTTCATTCTCTCCCTGTAAACTACAGGAGGGTGGGAGAGAAACTGATTTCAGTGTCTTCCTTTTAACCTTCCTCGACACACAATGACATTATTTTATCATATGCAGCAATATGCCTGCATGCAAGTGATGATTTCCAGACTATTTTAAGTATCTCTGCCTACATACATAGTTATACATCATACAATTTGTCAGAATCCTGATTGCAACAAAAATTGATGTCTGGGCAGATGTTCATTCTCATGTTCTCACACAGACCATACGTAATTGAAATATAGAAGCAGTCAGGTGGGTAAAAAGGAACATAAAAAGTTACTCTTTTTCCCTTCCACTCCTTACCCACCCCTGTTCTCTTCCCATTCACAAAAGAGTATAGGAAATAAGGGGCATCTAAAATAGAAAGGGCTTTGTCAAATTGCTTTTTATTGTCTCGGAAGTTCTTATAGAAGGGAATCACAAGTCTCTAAAGAAGAACCAGCATCTTCACCTACCTGATGATATGTTTCCTCAAATCCCAATTACACAGAGAGGGAATGCTTTCTCTTTAGGAAGGAGTGATGGATTATGTCAAGTTACCAAATAACTAGGGAAGGAATATAGGATATAACTACCAGTGTTTGATACAGTTGATGTAAAGTGGAAAAATGAGACCATTGATGGAAGAGTTTATGCAAAACAAGAGGGAACTCCCAAATATTCTTGAGGGGTGTAGCAGAGAGGACTATAAGTTCACCAACACATATTTCTTTTCCCTCTTAGGCTCACTGCCGTACTCCATTCTCCTCCATCCTTCCAGTGATATGTGCCACACCAGATATGTGCCAAATTGGTTAAGAAGTGGGTGTGCTTTCCCCTTACTCTCTTTTCCTACCCACCAGCTGACGGGAAAAGACTACAAGGACATGGAGAAGGACAGAGATAACACAAGATAGGACACCGCAAAGGAATTTATGTTAGTAAGAATATAACCTACCCTGACCGATGAAAAGGGAAAGACATTTTCTCTCTACCAAATTTGTAAGGTAGTTCAACTGATCAGGAAAAGCACTGACTTGAAGCTGTGACCCAATGAACACCTAGAGTCTACGCTCGTGTTCCTCGAAGCATGATCTACAAAGGAGCAGCAACAACATTACCTGGGAACATATTATAAATGCAAATTCTTGGATCCTACCCCAGACCTCCTGAATCAGAAACTCCAAAAGAGGAGCCCAACAATTTTAATAAACCCTCCTGGTGGTTCTGATACATGCTGAAATTTGAGAATCATTGTTTTGAAGATTTCAGTACCAAGATAGATCTTGAAACTTTTTCACATAGGTAAGAGCCTCAAAGTTCCTAATTCTGACATTTTGGTATTTTCTTCAGGCATATTTGAAAACATTGGAAAAACAAATTGGAACAAAGGCAATACTGACACTTTCCTTCAAACCAGAATCAACTTGAAAAAAAAAAACTTGCACCAGGTTAACATGCATCAGGTTTTCTCAGTGACTTGTGTGATCCCAAGCATGTACGCTGCCTGTCTTGGCCATTAGGGTAGTGTTATCTAGAGGATTTGTGTGGAGTTGGAAGAGATAGAATAGCTTCAACATTTACTAGAGAGTAGCTCTTTCTAGGGCATATTTAAAGGAGCTGAGACTCCCCCCAAGAACCTCAAAGCTTAGAAAGCTTTGCATAATTTTCCAGCAGTGTCCTGAGCACTGAGGGGAAGTGGGTTCAGCACCGTGATAGGTGGTTCTATAAGCAAGAGAGTCTAGAAGTCTGTGCAGTCAGCCTCTTGTTTGACCAAAAGCTGCACTCTTTTAGTCTTAAATCAAAAGAACTGTAAGGGATAAATGCTGTGCAGCCCCTACTTCATCATGGGGCACAGCAGAAGACCCCCATAAAAATGCTTAATCCCAGGGCAGATTCTTACTCACTTGGATAGAAATGGGAAAGGAAAAGCTATGCCATTTGAATTTTTCTGTCTGACCCTTCCATCAGCACCAACTTGCGCCCAGAGTGTCAGGTTCATAAATAACCCCTCCTCCTGGCTGGCCCTAATTCATGTTCTATCAAGACTGGCAAGACGAGATTTCATGGATCAGCTGGGAAGATTTGAAGGCCTAACCTTTAGGTCACGTAGATCTCAAATGTGTTTCCCTGCTTGCCTTTCATTTCATGTTCAGTCCAAAGAAATTTTTGCTTCTGGATGAAATTGAGTCTCACTTCCTTTCCTCTGCAATGATCAATACCAGGTAGGTGGCCATTTGTAGAGAAGATATGTCCTTTACAAGGGTCCACACACAGACTAAAAGGAAAAGATAGGGTGACTAGAAGAAAATTGATTTCTGTGACAGCCAGGGCTGGGGCTAAAGTAACACAAGCAAGGTCCACAGTGCACTTGCCTTGGGCACAAAGTAAAGTGTTGTCAAAAAGCTCAGTGATCAAGATAAATGACATTTTAATGTACTACTTTAAAAAAATCAAAATTAAAGCAAAAAGATCCATGATGAACAAAAGATCAAATTTTTAAACAAATACAGGATCAGTATTACTGAGTTTTTGCTTCAGGCTCCGATGGTTCTACAGAGCACTGTCTGCAACTATCAATCAAACAGTGGAAACACGTTCAGTTCTGTGTAGAATAGACGGGTGGGTGATTAGTAAAAGTTAATCCTCTGAGGTCAGAATTCTCAGTGGTAAAAAAGAAAGGCAAGAGAGAGATTGAAAAAAAGACAGGAGGAGTAGGAAAGGAAGAATAAGAAAAAAAGATCTATGTAGTGTTTTAAAGTGTGAAGTGTCGTATTAAACACATTACATGTATTAATTCATTTAGTCCTCAAAACAGTATGAAGTAAATACTATTATTATCACTGCTTCATAGACAAGGACACAGACACAGATAGGTTAAATTCGTTGTCCAAGATCACGTAGTGAATGACAGAGCTAGTATTTCAACTAAGGCTTGAGAGTCCTTATATGAAGACAAGGAAGAGAGAAAGGAAGCAGGGAGGAATTTAAAGAGAGAGAAAGCAGTGCTGAGTTTTCAGTCCTTTGTGGTCCCAAATAGCAAAGGAAGCACACGGAAATGGTGGCTGTTTGATGGAGACCAGTTTAGCATCTTTGAACAGGAGACAAAAGCATATTTGAGACACTTGCTGTCGTGCTGGCACAAAATATCTACTTAATGTTGGTTGTTTTCACATCCTGACATCTCCCAATTGACAAGGAAATGCTTAGCATGCCATGAAATGAACAGGAGCCAGAACTGAGCAGACGGCAGTGGCAGCGGATGGCGAGGGCTACAGCTTGTCTGTGTTCGGCTCCCTCCCTCCGAAACAGGTCCCACTCTGCCTCCTCGCCTCTAAATCTTCCTCCACAGAGCTCCAGAAATAACATCCAGAGATGGCTATACATTATTTATTTACTTACTTATTTATAGGTTATATCTATGTGTATTGTGTAAGTATTTAAAACCCAACTGGATCCAGCGCAACAAGAGTGATGTCTCAATTGCAGGAGGGGCCGTGTGGTGCAGGTTTAACCATGATAGATGGGACGTCCTCCCTTGCTTAGTAAATTGTAGAGAGAGAAACAGAATAATCCTGAAATTAGAACGGGGTGGGACGGGGAGGGTCATGCTGGTGTAATATGACTAGAACAAGATGCAGAGAAAAGTAATTTACTCTGAAGTGACAGTCTGAAGGCGAAAAATAAACGAACAGGAGGGAGTTTAGGCTCATTAGCAGCCTGATCTCAATATTGCATTATTAATGATAATAAAAAGGGGAAAGGAGGGAGGAAAGGCATATGAGGTGTGCGCCCCCCTCCCACCCCCCACCCCCCCACGCCACCCCCCCTCCCACCCCTCTCCAAACACACACTGGGCGCCAGCTCAGAGGCTCACAATAGCACAGGCTCCAGAACTCCGTTTTAGTCAGGGCACAACAAAAGGCACCTCCAGGAGAAAGGCAGCGTCAGGCAGGATGAAGAATGGGTTAGCGCTGTTTCTGCTCGCCTCTCGCCTAAATGTCGGAAATGGTGGGGCCCCTCTGTGGGATTCTGCCTGATTTATTAGAACCTCTGCAGCAGGCAATGAAGCGCCCCTACCCCCCAGCCCCAGTGCTCTGCAGACCAGCCTGGACCAGCAGCCATGAAACGCGAGACTGCGGCCAAGTCGCCTCTGGGATTTCTCGGGCTGCACCCCTTTGAGGGGCAGGCAATCCCTTCTTCCTGAGATTGCATATTGTCTGCACCTAGGCGGGGAAGCAACAAAGATACTGGAAATTAATAGCTGTGGTCTGGATACAAAAGGAAACGGGATACATCTTAGAGATTGTAACTAAAGCCTAAAAATAAAATTCTACAGTAAGCAACCATGCTGGATTCAATTTAACTTAAAATGGCAAAGGAGCTATTAGGTTCTATCTATCTGTTGTCCAAATAAAGAAAATAATCGTTGTCTTCTATGGCACTAGGCAGCCTCTCCCGACAAATATTTTGCTGTGAATAACTGATACGTTTTCTTCTTGACCTTGACCTTCACAACCCAGCTAGCCTGGCCTGGTCCATTTTTGTTTTCTTGGACCATTTCTGAACATTCAGAACATATATGCTTATATTAACGTTAATATTGTTGACTAAAACAATACTTCCTCTGCTACTATTACCCAGTGGCCTTGAGCAATTGAAAACATACTCAAGATCATCTTTTCTGTCATTTATGTCATTTAATTTATTAACATGACAGAATTATCCATTCATCCAGCAGATATATAAGGTTCTACTACTGTGCTGGTCATGGTGCTGGGTTAAATTTTTTATAGAAGTGAACCAAATATGTGCTACCTTTCTTCTGGTTGTTTGTAGACTATTGAGGGAGGCCAATATGAAGCAGTAAATGCACAAGTAAACAAGTAATAACAAATCGTGTTAAATGGCATGAAAAAAATGATCAGGTGCTCTAATAAACCTGGAGGATGGGAAGCTACTTTCCATAGTGTGGTCCAATCAGCCTTCTCGGAGGAAGTGGCATTTGCTGAGACCTGAAGGAAGCACAGCGGGCCCAACAAATCAGAGGAGAAAGAGAATTCCAAGCAGAGGGACCGTGTGTGTGAAGGCCCAGAGTCAGAAAAAAGCTTTCCATTTCTTGTTCAAAAAGGAAGAAGGTCAGTGTCTCGGATCATGATGCTGAAGGGAGAGCAACACCTTGTGTGCCTGGAGAGTGGGTGAAGACTGCCATGAAGTGCATTAAAGGTCAGCGAATCAGGTGGAACCTTATGCTGAGGTTCAGGGGAAGATTTTGGGGTTGTTTAAATTGGAGAAGAGACACGAACAGATTTACCTTTGAAAAAGGTCTCTGGCTGCAGTGTGCAGGATGAATTGGGGGGTGGGAGAAGCCTAGAAGCAGGGATAACTACCAGGGGGCTTCCAGGTAGGACAGCAGGGAGGTGGGATGGAGACATAAGGAATGAGAAGATCCAAGGTAGTTTTCGAGGAAGAGGATACAATGTGGTAAGAGATTCTGTGTTGGGTCCAAGGGGAGGAAAGTGTCAAGAAAGCCCATGGATGTCTAGATACACCCTCTGAAACTAACCTTTAGTGTAACAATGAACACTGCAGTCAGTGCATCTAGACTCAGATACGCATCCTTTGTAAGGCAGGTAAAAATCTGCATTCTGATTTGTCTTACTGTGAACAGCTAGGTCCAGGACCCAGCGACCATCCTACTCACTCCTGGCAGGCAGAGAAGCTGATTTTCTTTCTTCTGGTTGAGCTTTGTCCCCCTGCATTCCTGGGTCCTCTTTGTTTTTCTCATTTAAATACAGAACCTTATGATTTCTAAGGGGCCAAGGAAGCTGTAGAGCAGCGATTCTCAAAGCGTGGTCCTGGGGGCAGCTGCAGCAGCATCATCCGGGAATTGGTTAGAAATGTAAATACTTGGGTCCCAACCCAGATGGACTGAATCAGTAACTCTGTAGGTGGAGGCTCGGCCATGTGTGTTCACACGCCTTCCCAGTGATTCTGATCTGTGCTGAAGTTTGAGAAGCCTACTCCATCACCACTCTACATCTATACAATCCAGTAGGGCCATCACTAACCACGAGCACATTTGAATCCATGAAATATGTCCAGCCCGAACTGAGATGTACAAGTGTAAAATACACACCAGATTGCAAAAGACTTAGTCCGAAAAACAAAGAATATAAAATGTCTCACTAATCATTTTTATATTGACACATATTAATATGATAATATGTTCAATATTTGAGGCTAAATGTATTAATAAAAGTAAAACTAATTTCACTTGTTCCTTTTTACCTTTTAGTGACTATAAGAAAACTCGAAGTACATATGTAATACATACTATATATTTATTGAGTAGCGCTGCCCTAAAGCATTGCTTCTCCAACTTCAGTGTGCAGAGGAATTGCCTGGGGATCTTGTCAAAATGCAGATTCTGATTCAGTATGTTTGGGGTGAGACCTGAAATGCTGCATTTCTACCCAGCTCCCAGGAGATGCCCATGCCACTGGTCTGTGGACCGTACTTCGAGAAGCAGGGCACCAATACATGTTGGGAATGTTTCTGAAAGTAACTCTGGTGTCACTGAACAATCACTAAATGTGAAATCAATACACGTGGTTTTAAGTTCCATCTCTGCTTCTTATTGGCTAGATGACTTCAGACAAGTCTTTTTTTTTTTTTTTTTTGGCTGCCTCAGGTCTTAGCTGTGGCATTCGGGCTTAGTTGCCCCATGGCATGTGAGATCTTAGTTCCCCAACCAGAGATTGAACCAGAGTTCCCCTGCATTGGAAGGCGGATTCTTTACCATTGGACCACTGCGGAAGTCCCATGTCTTTTTTTTTAATGAAAAATGTAGATAATAGAAATAACCATACAGGGTTATTGCAAAGTTTTAATAAAATTATGTTGATGGAATTATTTTTATACTATCAAAGCCAATTAGTCTAAATAAATATTTACACCAACACACATGCACACAAGCACTGAATATACTGGAATGAATGATGCAGAGGCAATTTTTCCAGTTTCTGAGATAATTCAGGACTACAAACCTACAAGCAGATATCATAATTATTCGGCTATTCCAAATTGCCTCAAAATTATTTCTGGCTGGATTATATGAATCATTGTGACCAGAGAGAAATCATCTGGGAGGGACAATAGTACATGGCAAGCATTTCTCTCAGAAGCATTTGGTACTTGGGGTCGATGTTGACTTTGTTACTTTCCCCAAGGCTGAGGGAGACATTACCTTAAATACCCATCTAAATACTCAGCTCCCAGGTCTCAGGGAATCAGAGCATCCATAAGGCTGGGGGCTCTATTAGAACAGATTTCATCAGTAATTAACAAGCAACCAGACTCCTAGAAGAAGCCACTTTGTGACTTGAGGGAAAAGAGAACAGAACTGGCCTTGTGACTTTGCCATCATTAGGAAGATAGGGAAGGAGGAGAAAGATGCATAAAGCAGTAGTCCCCTAAAGCATAAATGCCATGCTGTGGTGGCAACATCCATATGGTCAAGATTAACTCAGCTCTTCCTCTAGGAGCGTAGGGCTGGGAATACGAGATGGCAGGGGGGGGAAGGGAGATGCTCAGAAACTGCGCCTGTATTGTGCCAAGCCCTGTGCTAGATCCTGGGAATGGAAAATGCTGCAATTAGCTTTCACAGGAAGAGAAACTGTTTTGTTACCTACTATAAGCTCCAAATTCTCCATCACCTACGCGCGCACACACACACACACACACACACACACAGAGTTCACTTATTCTATCCCCCCTACCCAGAGAGGAGGGGTATGTAATACAGTTTCTTCTTTCATGAAAGTTACTGATACATAATTTGGAATTTCTGGACTGGAAAGGGTGGGTCATCCTCAAGCTTTCTAAAAGCAGTTTTCTCCAAAAGGGGAAAGGCTAGGCTGTTCAGAGCAAGCTTCCTGACCTGCAACGTCCATTGCTAACCTCGTTGGTGGCACACTGCATGCACAGTGCAGAAAGCTATGTAAAACCAGAACAGAAGACCCAGTGCACCCTAACCTATGGACAAAGGATAAGTCACTCCTCTTCCCTGGGCCTTAGGTGCAACATCTTTAAAATGAGAAGGTTTGATGAAATGGTCTGGAAGGTCCCCTCAAGCCATAATATCCTGCTATTCCAAAGGGTCATTTTGCTTATACAAAGTGATCCCTTCCCCTGGCAGGGGCCTCTTTGCTGAGAGGTGCATGTGGATGCCCTGTGGAGAGCAGGCATGACTGCAGAAGGGCTGGGGGAACACAAACACCTTGAACACAACACAGAGTAAGTGTCTGAGGAGCCCGGAAACAGGAGGCTCTCAGGGACCGCAGATGCATTGGTTCCCTGCTCCTTTAAAGTGAGATCTTCAACATGTGAGGAGGAAAAGCCACTGGTGGCCTCCAGTGAACCAAGCAGAGCCTAAGCAACTATGAGTTTGTCAGACCCCTCCTGGTTCCCTTTCTTGTCTCTCATACCTAAATCCAAGGACGGTAGGTCTCTGCCATCTCTTCCTCGTCTTGTAATCAGTTGTGTTCCCTAGGAAAGATCTAATAATTTTAGTCTCAAGAAGAAGAAGGAAAAGCATATTCAAGAACCTATTATATGCCAGAAACCTGAATAAAGGATCTCATTTAACCTCTGCTCCTAGGGCCAAGACGAGGATGAGGTTAGTGAGGTGTCCAGTTGCTTGGGCCACAGAACATAAGGAGGCACTGGCTTCCAGGGTCAGAGTGCAGGGCTGCCTCATGCACTACCCTGAGGGAAGCACCTCCTTCAATCTTGTACCCAGACATCTCCCTTGCCTCCACCTAATTCTGGACCTCTTGACTCGATTTGCACTTGTATTCTCATGTCAGAGATACGGAATCAGCCATAGAGAGGCCCATAGTCACACAGCCCTAGGATTGACATAAAGACCCATCTGTTTGTTCTACCCCGGCTACATGGTGGTTAATGGCAAAGACCCCAGATAACTTAGAAGAGCTCGTAGTTTAGAACTCTGGCACCTATGTTTGCTTGCTTGTACAACACCTATGTTTGGTAGCCTGGGCCAACTTACTTAAATACTCTGTTCCACTTTCCCTGTCTACAAAAAAGAGGATAATAGTGACGCTGACCTCATAGTGTTGTAATGAAGATCAAAGGAGTAATGCACTGAAAGTGCCTAAAATGGTCCCTGTAACAAATATATCTCAATACAGTACACGTTAATGGCTTGATGATGACGGTGAGGATGATGATGACGATCCTGGTGATGATGATAACATCTTGATAGATGGTGGTTGTTATTGCTATTACCCTAATCACATTATTGACTTTCAATGCTCAGTGCGTTATCCTTTCCATGAGGTGTTTGCATTTTAGCAGGAACTAATATCTTACATAACTGGATCTCCAACCATGAATTACTAGATACTATCACTGAATTCTGGGAAATGACTAGATATTATCACTGAGTCCAGGCAAATTATCTTCTGCAGGAATTTACAGGAGTGGCCCCAGATCACACAATGAATGTCATTTCCAGCTCTAATGGCCAGCCTGTGAACCTGTGGCTTTGCACATTAAGGAAATGACTCTCCCTTCAGAATCAGAAGCTTAATCCAACAAAGAGACTTTGTCAGGCATTGCAATTTTATGTTCACTCCAGCACCAGGCCAGCATTTCCTAAATTTTGGCCCCATGGAACTCAAGATGTGTCTCCTCCACAGCTCAGTGACTGCTTGTTCAGGAGGTAGTCTGCTCCCTTGGGAGGTCCTGGCCCCAGGAATGTAAGGTTAGATGGTCCCTGCCACCCTAACTGGCCTCCTTTCACAGTCAGTTACCCCTCCATTAATTGTTGTTGGTGATAAACTGCAAAGCACCTTTCCCTAGCAGTGCTGAGCGCCATGGGGAAGAAAAGCAGTGGCTGGCGTTATTTCATTGACGTCCCCAACAGCAGCCCTTGAGAGTGTGGTCATGAAGCCAGGATCACACAGGGACCAACAGCCAGTCCCCGAGTAGAGCTCTCATCCATCAGAATTAGTTCATGAGAGGGCATTTTGCAGAGCTGCGCAGGGTGTGAAAAAGTCGGCAAAGCCAAACTGGGGTCCTTCTGGTGATGCATGAACTTGGCCTCCAGCCTGTAGAGGAGGGCCGTCTCGCTCATTCCTCAGCTCTAGACCACCTTTAGGGAGGACAGACATAAAACAGGGGTGACAAATGAAAAGTGAAGGCTGAAGCACTGCCCTTGGGGCACAGAGCCTGGCACCCAGGGAGACTGCCCAGAATAAAACATGCACTGTGGCTTTCCTTCCTCAGGCTGGTGTTCCTGGTCACGGCCACTGTGGAGCTGCCTGTCTCCACAGTGACAACTCTAATTTCATCAGCCCAAAGAAGATCCCAAAGGGGCACTTGATAGATGTCACTCTGGATGTCACACTGGATGATGCCCAAACGCCCACTAAATCCCTGAGCTGAAGGGAGCCTTGAAAAGATCTGACATTAAAAACACTCCCCTGGTGGGAGGATACTGAAGCCTGGGGGCTGTGGCACCATTACCAATGGGTTTCCTGTGACAAGCTCCTCCTCTCTTCCTGTTTCTTCCCCTTTGTATTCTGTCTCATTTTTCTCCTCTTATGAATTGCGCCATGCCCTATCCCAACACACACACATTCACTCCATCCTAAGCCCACGAATACTGGATCTCTCTATGACATTATGTTTATGCCGCATGCCTGAAAGCAGATAGAAGCTCAAATAACGCATCTGATTGTGACTCAGAAAACCGAGAGCCTCCCCCCTGCCTCTCTGAAAAGAGCTTTCAATGCTGACAACTCCATTTGTGAGAAAAACAAAGACAGCCCCATGCGGTGGGCCTTTGGGAACAGAGAGAACAGTTACAGAAAAGACTTGAGGAAGAAAGGGATGAAACCAGACCTCATTGCAACCAAAGGAAGGCATGCTCAGAACCAAAACAGAGAGAGAGAGATGACATGGAGCCCAGTGGGGCCAGAATACAGGCTGTGCTTTGAATTTAGGAAAAACCATAGGCATTGCCTCCCAGTTTGCATGTGTCCCAGCTGTGCTTCTACCAGTGACGTACACATTCTTCCCTAAGAAGAATCAGGAGCTGTGTCTGCAGGCCACGTGGTGGGCTGACAGTTTTCCATGGCCTGATGCTTTCCAGTAAAAAGGAAGGGGGAAGAGTCTAAGGAGACAGAGGCTAGATTTTGTGCTTCGGAAACTGAGTCCACAGAGGATCGTCCTTTGCACAACTCTAAATACAGAAAGTGGCAGATCACCAACAGTGGGCCATCTTATAATACTTGTTCTTTGTTCATTATCATGATCTTTCCACTGCTGCTAACTACGTCTTCTACACCACCCCCATCCACACACACACAGCTATGTCTACCTGGGTACCATTTTGCCCAGCAATAACTGTTGCCCGTGTGTCTGCACTTGTGTGTGCTGAATGGCCAGGCATTCAGCTGAGCAGGAGGAGAGGCTATTGCAGAGGAAACTCTTAAGCACCAAGGGCCTGCCACGCCCACTCTCCTCATGAGGAAACCTGACCCTGCAAATGGACCACTGGTCTCTGTTTGGCCATCAAGCTGTCAGATGGCCTGGCTCAAGCGCTCTGTTCAGCAGGAAGATAAGGACCCATTGAACAGTGAGATTCTTTCTCAGGGAGTTTGTATGTGAGCCAGGCAGAGATAAAGAGAGGAAAAAAGGAAAAAAAGAAATAAGGAAAAAGACCTCTGAGTACCTCTAATAATGAAGACAATGTAGGATTAAAACTTCTGTTGGACTGTTAGAGCTACACAGAGTCTTTGCCCATGCTGATCCCTCTGCCTGGATTACCCTTGCTTTATCTGGACACAGTCCATCATTCCCAGAGCTTATGTAACCTGAGAAATCATCAGGAGTGCAGACAGGAACACCTAGGGAACACTCATGGAATAACGGGTGCCTGGAAAAGTGTGGAAGATTAAAGAGAAGGCAGTGTGTAACCTGGAGACATGAGCTCTGAGAAATGCCCCCAGTCCCTGCGCAGTGGCAGTGTGGTTTGGTCCTCTGAGTTTCACTTCAACCCAGCTATGCCAGGAATCAGTAGTTGGCTGTCTTGGTTGCAGAAACAGCTGAGCTCCAACCTAAACAAACTCCAGTCTTGCTTTTAATCTCTTAACAAGGCAGACAAACTAGTTTCAGAAAAGAAAGAAATAACAATAAGTAGGGCAAACTGACTTAGATGAAACAGTGAATTAACACTTTTTTTGCTGGACCTTCCCTTGGGAGACACAGAGCTGAGATGGAAATACTTACGTTTTATTGTCAGACAAACCTGGCACTGAACCCATCCTCAGCAACTTACAAATGTGAAGGCTTGGATAAGTATTTTAACCTATCTGAGGCCATTTTCCTCAGGTAAAATGCATATATTAATAGCTGCCTCATAGATGTATAAGGAATAAATGTGATACTATGTGTAGAAAAACTTGAGCATATTTGGTTGTAAATAATTGTTAGTTTTATGTACTAATATATTGAGCTATTAAAATATACCCCTGCCAGGTATATAGCTTTCTAGTTCCCTCTTTCCCATTCCCTATCCTAGCAGGTAATTTTCCTTGAGTTCCTTCAGTCAATGAATATTTACTAAGAGCCTACTCTATAACAGGTGCCTAGAAGGTGTTAGCAATATTGTAGCATATAAAATATACAAAGTATTATTTCCCTAGAGGAGAGACACTAAAGAATGGAAAATATAACCAGTGGAAAATATAACCAGGCTTCAAAAGCAAAACAAAGAAATAAAGAACATAATGGCTTTTACCTTCAAAAACCTAAACATTTCTCTGTCTGGCTTATTTCACTTAGTATGATAATCTCTAGGTCCATCCATGTTGCTGCAAATGACATTATTTCATTGTTTTTTATGGCTGGATAATATTCCATTGTATGTATATATATATATACCACATCTTCTTTATCCATTCATTTGTTGATGGACATTTAGTTTGCTTCCATGTCTTGGCTACTGTAAATAGTGCTGCAGTGAACACTGGGGTGCATGTATCTTTTTGAATTATAGTTTTCTCTGGATATATGCCTAGAAATTATCATACTAAGTGAAGTAAGCCAGACAGAGAAAGACAAATATCCTACGATATCACTTATATGTGAAATTAAAAAAAAAAAAGATGCAAATGAACTTATCTACAAAACAGAAAGAGATTCAAGGACATAGAAAACAAACTTATGGTTACCAAAGGGGAAAGGAGTGGGGGAGGGATAAATTAGAAGGTTCGGATTAACACATACACCCTACTACATATAAAATAGGTAACCAACAAGGACCTCTGTATAACACAGGGAACTATACTCAATATTTTGTAATAACCTATAAGGAAAAAGAGTCTGAAAAGAATATATATACATATATATATATATATATATATATATATATATATATATATATATATGTATGTATGTATATATCTGAATCACTTTGCTGTATACCTGAAACTAACATGACATTGTAAATTAACTATACTTAAATTTTAAAAAAAGCCTAAGTCACCAATAGGAGAAAAGATTGGGGTCTAGACAGAGCTCTGGCAGAAGCAGTGGAGTAAGCACGGCTTCCAGACTAAAAAGAGACCATGTGGGCAAGAAATCAGAGAGGCAGAGATGGATGGGGAGGCTGTGCAGTCTTCCTGGGTCCTGGGAGGCTGCAGAACTGCAGAGATACGTGGCTACACGGTCCATCCGGACAGTCTACCAACTGGCCACCTGCATGTATGTTTTGTTTGGCCTGCAGAATTGGCCCGTGTTTGGACTTAAAAAATAATCTCAGCTTGAAGCACTTAAGAGGTCATTGGGTCCACCTCTTATTTTATAGATGAGGAACTTGAGGGTGAGAATAGTGAAGCGACTTAGCCAGTTCATCGAGTAAGAGAGTAGGACATTGTGTGAATAACCTAGATGTAGACAGTACTGACTATGGGAGGCCAAGTTCAGACAAATGGTCTAAACTGCCTGGGGCGGGGGGGAGGGGAGCTTATTAAAATGCAGGTTCTCAGGCCCACTCGAAGGGCTTCTGATTTTAATGGGTCTGCCAGAAGAAACTGCATTTAATAGGCACCCCAAGGTAATTCTGATGCAGGTGGTCTGAGGACTAATTGCCACCTTTGCCGTCTCCAGTGCTAATTTGTATGGAAACCCACAGCTTCTGAGATGTAATGAGATGGTATCAGTTGCATAAAATCCCTGGCTAGTGCAGCTCCCTTCTATAGGTGTAAGCTGAACCTCTTCAGCTAGGTTATGGCATGTATTTGCATAAATTACCATGCGGAACTTGTTCATATTTCCTAGATATGCTTTTTCATTGCTCCATTAGACAAGGCTTTGTGCTTTTGTTTGAGGCTGAATGTCAACCAATACGTATCCACAGCTGTGATGGCATAGAACCTGAGGTGGTAATTTATTCCCCTCATAGAACCCCAGTGTCACCTATCTGTCCTAAGCAATGCTGTCTGAAATCAGTTGAATTTTATCATGCAAATTATGGGAAGTGTTATCATTATAAGCAGCAGGAGGTTCCTGATTTGCTATCATTTACACTTTAAATGAGTTCGACCTGCTAGGTATAGAGGATGAGTTTGGGAAAAAGAAAGGCAGGGGTAAGGTGGGGAGGGAGTTCACCAGGAATTGTGCCCCCAGGACTTTGTGCCTTCAGTAAAACAAGGCTTCAAAAAGATGCTTGGATTTGTTTGATATAAAAGACTCAAAAAGAGTTTGCCTTTTGGAGGAGAGGCATGCAAGAGAAGAGAAAGGATATGACTCAGCTTCTTTGTGGAGAAGCCAAGAGAAAGTTACACCCGCACAGGTTGGTCAAGCAGAGCTGCAACGTTAGGGAATTTGGGCATCAGTGGAATTGGAAGAAATCAAGACCTTGGGATAATCAAGTCCAACTGACTCATTTTACAGTTAAAGAGACTGAGGCCTGGAAAGGAGAAATCGCATGTTCAAAGTCACATAAGAAATTTGACAGTAAAACCACATCTCCTAATGTCCAGTCCTGCAGTGTTCCATCCCCTCTTTCTTTAAGTCTCTCTCTGACTCTCCAAACCACCACAGTAGCATTAGAGCTCTTGTATTTACCTTGGTTCCTAGGGGGCCTAATCACTACCACATTCTTCTAATCCAGTTCTATTCCTTTTCTTGAAACAAAACTTACTCACCTGCCTTATTTTCCGTCTGTACTAGAATACCAAACCAAAGCTGGAAAATCCTTTCCTCCAACTGGTGTGGTCCACCCCCACCCCCCACCCCCGCCCAGATTGTTCCTCCTCTGGCATCTTCTCTGTCCACCCCTTTCCCTATACCCATCTCCATCTATTTTGTACTCCTGGAGTCCAAGATAGCACGTTTAGATGGTTCTTCATCCTGCAGTGAGACCTGGGTTGGGAAGTACTGCATTGAGCATTCCTCCTTGGATATGTTCTCCTCCCAGGGTAACTGCAAATAAAAGAAAGTGAAAGGGAAACCATAATACTTTAAACTTTGATATTGAAATTTCAGCCACAATTATAACAGGGACATTAGAAACATCTCTAGGAAGAGTTGCTTCTTAATAACTTCCCTCAGGCTTCACTGACAAGTAATAACAGAATTTATTTTCTATTCACCCCATTCTGTGTGTCTTCCTAAAGGTGACTGAACAACAGAGAGCAATAGTTAGGGTGGGTTGGGGGTGCAGAAGGAGGAAACATGGTAGAAGGCACAGAGATTATAGAGAACAAGGTGGATAAAAAGTGAGATGCAAAATTCTCAAGCAAATGAATATAGGAAAACAAGAGAAGTTTAATCATGGAGTATGGAGTAGAATCATTGAGAAGAGTTGGTAAGGAACTCAATGGCCAGGATGATCAGTGAGCTTGGAGTTAGAACACCTGGATTCTCATTCCTGTTCAGCCACAATAATCCATTTGAACTTGGGTAATCCATCACAACTCTCTGGCCTCTGTGTCCCATTCTATAAACTAGGATGTAGAAGCGAATGATCTCTATCATTACATAATTCTAAATGACCTTATGTCCACAGGAGTCATCGGCAACAAGCCTATATTAATGTTAGTATTTCTGGAAGAGTCAGCCCCAGTGGTGGCTAAAGATTTCAAGAAACTGGCCAAAATAAGGAGAGGATCATTAATAACCAACAGCAAGCAGAGCAATGCCGGGTAGTCAAATGACAGGGATAAGAAGAGAACAAGTGAGGAAAAGATGTGCTGGTTTCATATCTCAGCTTCTCTCAGAAGCAATCCATATCATCACTCAAGGAAAGTAAGAAAGTCACCTTCTGCCTGCCCAGCAAGGTGATAGAGCACATGGGGACAGGCTTCCCCAAAGACCTAAATTACTGTGATCAGTGTCCATCTGAACAAGACCAATTACCTCAGTCCCCCAGGTCTGTCATTTCCTACTATTAGTTTTAACAACAGTGATAAGAGTTTTCCTTTAGATGGTACCACTTCTTCTCCTCCTGAAGAATTTTGAGCCCAGTTGGCAAATGGAGAGGGAATACTTATTTGGGCAGTGACCCCGGGCTGTGAGGCCATGGGGGGTTGGAAGAGGTGGTGGGATAGGAGAGGGGGATGCAAATAACAGGAATTAAGACCTGTTCTCATCCCAAACCTGGGGCATGTTCTTAACTTCAGCTTACTGGGCTGATTTAAAAAAAAAGTAGTGGGATCCACAAAGGATGTGGGAGGTCTTTTCCCCCAATCTAGCTCCATTTGTGAGCTAGATTATATGAGCAAGACCTATATTTTTCATTGAAGCCTTAATATTCATCACGAGCTAAGAGTTAACAATTGAAAGTCAAGTGTTCCTGAGGATAAAACGTTCTTCTGAATCTAACTTGTTGAGTAGTAAAAAAAAAACACACGTATTAATCCTACCTATAAATTCAGCGGGCTGATTCTTCCCTGTCAGTGGCCAAACGCCAGTGTGTTCTGACGGTTCCAGAAACTGCAATCACTTGTTTATCTTCCTACTTCCTTCTTCCTCATATGTCCTGTCAAACATTTGGTTCAGGAAGTTTAATCCCTGGACTTAGATGAGAGTGTGTTGTATGTCTACAAGGCATCCAGCTGGGTTTTGAGGTTATAACATATTTAATTACTGGGAAAAAACCTATCAAAATAAAGGAGGTAAGGCAGATGGGGTCCTTTGCTTTCCACCAACATCTTCCTGGCCAGACAGACAAATGTAAGGTGCTCAGGGAAGCTAGCCTACAAGTGGGCCTTGGTGCTTTGTTTCTGTGATGCTCTTCATGCACATTGCCTAGTAGCCATCCCCTGACTGCCATGTTTGACAATATCTCAGACACACATCCTGAGCATGGGCTATCCCTGGAGAAGCTTCAGTACTTAATCCTGTCACCATGAAGCATCCATGCACAGCCAGGCTACAGGCAGACTCGATGTTCTCAGGGAATGGCTGTCAGTCATCAGTAATCCTATAGCAGGCAAGATTACATACCGAACCCATGTGCAGATGGGCTTGAGCAGAAATAGGAAAGGACTCGGGCTGTAAAGTGTGCTGCCAGCACAGCGAGAGTGAGATTCTCATGTGCTTTGAAGAGTTTCAGATGGAAATGATTTCCAGGATGATGTCCTTCCAGGTAGTTTGCTACTGTCACGCTTGGAAAGGGTCACCCCCATAGTCTCTGAGACATAACCTGCTATGGTTGATTAGGCCATCACTTTGAGGAAAATATCGAGTGACTCCTTAAGGGAGTCCATCATTCATCCATCCATTTATCTCCCATGTAACCTTTAGTGAGCAACAGTTACATGCACAGAATGCAACAGTGAACAATATGAAGTTGAGTTCGAGACAATGTGCTTCATGGAAGTTCAAATTTAATATCCTCAGCCACCAAAATAAAGAGACTACTGTACAGGGTTTAGGTAACTGTCCTGAAGCCATCACTCTGTTCTGTCTTTATTTTCTTTGACCCACTTCTTCCCTACAAACTCCTTTCTCCTTGGACAATGGGGTACGTAGATTAAACAACTATTTCCTGATATGCTGTAACACAGACTATCTTAAATATCCCAACACCCATGGGTATATGTTGCAATATAATTAGCACCATTTAAAGATAATGAATCTGAAGGTGAAGAAGCTTAAATGACAATGGCACATCTCCAGCTAAAGCTCTGAGTCTTCTGCCTCAGAGTTCAGCACTGGAGTCCTCTTCCCACGACTCTGTGTGCCTGTAGGGCTCCCTGCTGCCTGCTGGTCTCTAGCTGGATGAGTTAGTCATGGGCTGGGCTGCATAAGGGCCCCTCAGGAGCAGCCTGGGTTGGCGATTGTGTTCCTTGTCACAGAACTCAATTCACCCTAAGAGGGGAATTAAAGGCTCTTGAGAAAGTTTCTAACATACTGTAACAGAGAACATGAATCAAAGATTGTTGGCAGTTTCTTTGCAGGGACTTGTCTTCTGGCAAACTAGATGCCTTGAACTTATCAGGTGACAACAGGAAGGGACACAAAAGTGACTTTGAACAACTCTTTGTGAAACATGTATCCTGAAAACTGTCTAGGAGATAAAATCTCTCCAGGTCATCATGTTGGTTTTCCCTCTCTCTGTCATCTTTGATTCGAGATAGAGGGCATTTATGATGGCCTAACTTTTTGGTCTCCTAGGATCTGTGTTTGACATTTGACTGAAGGGTAAAAAAACCAAAAAATCGGTGCATATATTTCCATAGCCGTGAACTTTTCACCAGGTTTGAGTCCCTGGCAGGATGGTGAAGTAGGTATGATTTACTTCAGGGCTCTCCATCTGCATTTTGTGGATTCGGCCCTTCAAGTCTCTAGCATTTCTTTCCCAACTACTCTGTTTTCAGCGCAAACAGCAGTTATCTTACTTTGTATCACCCACCCTTCCTCATCCGGCCCCATAAATACACCCCTAGGCCTTTTTAAGTAAGAGATTGTATAACACAGGAGTCAAGAGTATTTATATTTTAAAGAGGTCACCTAAGAATGTATCTATAAAGGTGCCCCCACTACCTGGGTGGGAAGGGTACATCTTGGTGCTAAGAGAGTGCTGGGAAATTTTCCCATGCTTCCTCTGCCACCTCCCACTCACCCTGAAGTCTACCACATGGGCTGAGGTGTAGGAATGGTCATGCGCTCCAGTCCCAAGAGTAATGTGAAAATACCTGTGGGTATGTTTTCATCTCCTCAGGGATATCAGAACGAAGAGTACATTGGGACAGCACTGGTTTTTCATTATTGCCTGGGAGTGGTCCAATGACCTGAAGAAAAGGCTCCACTCATGCAGGAACTCAAAGGAAAGATTCTCTGGAAGCATATTGTTGAATTGTTTTTTAGATGCCACCTTGTCTAAGAAACATCAATGCATTCAACATGTACAGCCATGCTTTGCGCAGAAGCAGGGAAAGGATAAAAGGAGTGGGGAATAGTATTCTCAAGGAAAGATGAGAAGATTTATCCTAAACAAAGGATTCCTGAAAGGCCTAATGATGAGCTTTACATATATGAAGGTGTATTATGCAGAGAACAGTGACCATCTGCTCCCCATTGCTCCCTCATCTGAAAGTCTCCAGCACATATTGTCTGTGACATTCTTTCAGCCATTCATCATATCCTGCTTCATGACATGTTTTCCATTGTTGTCTGGAAAAGCCATTTAACTTCATCAGGAGCTTCTCTTTCTCTTCCCAATTAAGATCATCACTCCTTGAGGGCAGGGACCAGTTCCTATTTAGTTTTCTATCTCTTTACCTTCTGAGCACTAGACTTTGCACAGAGTAGATACTGAAAAATCATAATAAATATTTTTGATTTAGTGATTGATACTGAGGGAAAAAAGATAAACTCTACTATGGGGATCTAGGTTAGACATAAGAACATAAAATCTTGACTGGAATGAGCTCAGGAGGAAGCATGATGGGAGGGAAAGGGAGTACTCTAAGATGTGGAGTACTCTATGAGCCTGAATATAGATTCAAAATTACCATTTACCATCTATATTAGCTTAGTCAAATATTAAACTTCTTAAACTTCAGTTTGCTGACCCATAAAATAGAGATAATAATGCCTACTTTGAAGAACTGCTCAGCAGTTGAATGAGGTTAGTGTGTGTGAAGAACCAGCCCACAGTAGACACACAATACCACGGTTCAGTTTCCTGGTAATAACACCTACTTCTCAGGATTGTTGTACATGTTAACTGAGTTGATGTATGCAAAATGCTTAGCACAGTCTTTGGCACACCTTAGGTGTTTAATGAATCTTAAATACCATTAGATTCTTTTCATAGAAATTTCTCTTTTGCCCCAGGACAAAGCCTTAAAAATATGAAGGGAATCCCACCTCTCTCTTCTTCTCTCTCTTTATCTCTATGCATATCTTTCTTATGAAGAGCAAGAGGATGGATGATACTACCTCTCAAAGTCCTTTCCAGATTGAGGTAAATTCTCAGCTGCTATAAAAGTGCCTTCAAGTAGATCATCAGAAAGACATCAGAGAATTCTGTTGCATAGCCAGAAGTAGCTAAGAGTAAAATCTAGGTCTGGCTGGTCTAGTATAGACTGTTAGACAGAAATTATAAGCTGATTACAGATCATCTGTTATATCCACTGGAATATAACATTTCGGAGTGTTAGTTTATATGACACTTCCTGCTTATATTCATTGAGACAATGGAATTAAGAGCTTTGGTTTGGGTTTCTTTTCCTTTAGCCTGGCATAGTATCTTGAAAAATAGACACTAAAGTAGTATTTCATTAGAGTGTAAAGGATTATATGGTCCGTGAAACAGAGTTGATCCTCCTTTAGGACAGATACACAGGCCAGATACTAGAGATAAGGCAGGTTTACAGAGGAACAACACAGAAAGACCAAAAATAATACGGAGACAAAGAAATGAAATCAGAGGTAAAAGTAGAGTTAGGAAGAGGGAGAGATAAAGAGACACACCGAAGGAAAGTAGCTACTGCTTATGTTTGAAGGTCCCCTTCTAAATGTAAGGGATTTATTTCTGGAAATTCATTTGTCTTCTCTTTTAATTGCTGACATGTTTTTAAGCAGTACCATACCTGTGAGCTAGTCCCAATATATCACCTGCACATGCCTTACTGAGAGAGAAAACAGGAACTTTCTGGTTACTTAAGAGTCTTTGCCTGAAGCCCATTAGAGTTATAATTACACTATAATCTTCTCAAAAGATGCAGAGTGCCATCGTGCTGGCCTCCAAGGTCACAGTCCTCATCATAAACAAACCTCTTATGACAATTGCTAAAATGCAATATTTCTCTCTCAAAGGCCCACCACTTCATTAATAAACCTGTAATCCCGTGCACACCTGTTTACCTGATTTATAGATGTTTCTGTCTCTTCAACAGACCCATAAATTTCCATGCCAGTATCAGGAATATCTTACTGTCTTAAGGTAATAGGTTGAGAATGGTGCACCATTGTTCTCCAATTCCACACTGTGAGACCCACAACAGTCTCTCTGGGGTGCTGGCCATAATGCTCTGTTGTTTTCAAATGTTTCTGAAATGTACAGCCTTTTGTGACAGCCCCATGCCCTCCTAGGGATCAGAGTGGTGCTCCCTGAGTCAAGTCACATTGAATCAAGACTCTGTATTAAGCCTATAAGCTGCATTATTCTAGGACCAGCACAGATAAAGGATATGCTTGGTGATCTTGGGGGCCAGATATTGCAGATGGCATATTGAAAAGGTCATGGGCATCATCACCTGGGGGAGGTGTGACCAGGAACAGCCCCTCAGTTCACATCAAACTGTGCCATAAAAAATAAATAAACATTTATTGTGTTAAGCCCATATTATTTGGGGTTTACTTGTTGCTGCAGTTAACATTAATTACTCTGATCAATGTACCTATCCATCCTTTGGGTTAAAATCAAGTATTACCTCTCTCAAGACATCTTTCTTTAAATATATAACCATCTAACACATTTCTGCATTCATCTAACACTAAAGCTCAGTCATTTTCCTTCAATGATGTACATTTTAGCTTTAAAATTAAATTTTAAGCACCTGGGAAAGTTTCTTTGAAGTTTGTTAAGTCTTATACATTACCTACATGTGGTCTTTAGGCGGACAATAAAGAGAAGGGTGGAAGAGTGGAAGGAAGGAACTGGTTATTTGACACAAAGCACTAATCCATTCACGATCAGTTGAGCAGCTGGAGGTAAATGATTACTGTTGGCTTAGCAAAATGAGTAGAAAATATAAAGTAGAGATGAAAATACCCAAGAGCAGGAAGTAGGATGGGAACCATGGAAGAAATAAAGTTTGCAATTTGCAAGAAATTTGGGTAATCTCTATTTAGGAAAAATAGATTCAGTGGATGTTTATTGAATGTATATTTCATGCGAAGTGATACAATAGGTTCTTCTGCATACATTAATCCTCAAAGCAGTACAATAAATTGGGTTTTGCCATATGATTGAATGGGTAAGGAAATACAGTTGGAATGTTCCAAACACTTGCCCAAGGTCACACAGCTAACACCTATTTGTGAAACCAAACTGTGTTCTCATTTAATCATTTATTCAACAAATATTTATTGAACACCTGTTACATGCCAGGCACATTTCTATGCACAGAGAACCAAATAGACAAAATCCTTGCTCTTATGAAGCTTACATTCTAGAAGAAGGAGATATAAAATAAATGAATGCATTTATAAAATATTATGTCATGTGTTGGTAAGTGCTATGGTAAAAATTAAGTTTGGGAGGGCATAAGGAATGGGAGGATGTGGGGAAATGGTGGCTACAATTTTAAATAAGGTGGTCAGGGAAGACCTGTGAAAGTGAAATTTGAGTTACCTGCTTTAGTAGCTGAGGAAATGAGCTACATAGATATCAGCAAGGGCAAGAATGTTGACATGGGTGTCTGTCTGGCCCAACTGAAGAATAATGGGGAGGTCGGTGTGGTTGGAATGAAGTGGGAAATGGGGAGAGGAAGAGGAGATGATGAGATCATGGAGATAATGTGGGGTCTGATCATGCCAAGCCCTGTAAGCTTTTACTGAATAAGTGCTAAAATTATTAGTGGGTTTCAAACAAAGAATAACTGATCTGACTCATCATTTTAGCTCTGGTGTCAAAATTAAACATCACAGAGGAAAGACCAGAAGCAGAAGACCACTTAGGAGTCTATGACAGTAATCCAAGCAAGAAATAATAGCAGCTTGGACCAGCCTGGTTGTTGACATCTGTATATAGTTTGAGTGTTGGAGCTTATAAGATTTGCTGATTTGTTATAAAATGTGAGAAAAAGATAGGCATACAGATGGCTGTACGGTTTTTGGATTGAACAACTGGAAGAATGGTGTTGCTGTTTATTGAGATGGAAAGACTGAGAAAAAAGCAGGTTTGGATGAGAAGATCAGGTATTTGGGTTTGGGTGTCAGAGATTTGCTATGCCTTTTGGATATCCAAATAGAGCTATTAAAGCTGGAGTTGGGTATATGATTCTAGAGATCTGGGAGAGGGTTAGATTAAATATATAAATTTGGGCTTGCTAGCAAACATATGGTACTTAAAGCCATGAGCCTGATTAAAGACATTAGTGTAGATAAAGAGTAGATGTTGGTAAAGAAAAGAAAAAAAAAAAAAAAAAAGAGTAGATGTTGGAATTGAGTGTAAATAGAAAATAATGATGGTTCCAGCATTTCTAACCTTAGACTTTGTGGAGATAAGGAGGGAGACTGAGAAGGAGAGATCAATGAGATAAGATGATAACCAGAAAATCATATTGTCCCTGAAGCCAAGTGAGGAACATATCTCAAGGAAAAGAAAGTGATCAACTGACTCAACTACAGCTAAGAGTCAAATAAGGGTGAGAATTAACCATTGGATTTAGTAAGATGCATGCCATTGTTGCCATTTATAAGAGAAGTGTTGATGGAGTGGTGGCAATGGAAGCTTAGTTGGTAGGGATTTGAGATAAAGAGAAAAAATTGCAGGCAGTAAGTGTGGCTATTTTGAGGAGTTTTACTAAAACGGGGCCAAAGAAAAGAGGCAGAAGTTAAAGGGGCATGTGGTCTCAAGATGGTATTTTTAAGATGGCAGAAATACTTACCATGCTGATGACCTGATAAAAATGATCAAAAAGAGAGGGGTAAAAGTTGATGATGCAGGGGAATGAACAAAGAATTGATTATGTTCTCAAGAAAGTAAGAGGGGATAAGATCTAGGACAAAACTCAGTCCTTGAGACAGGACACTAAGCTGTTTATCCAGACTAACAGTAACAGAAGGACACCAATGTAGATGGGAGATGGTTGTGGTGGGAGCTTGGAAAGTTCTCCTCTGAGTGATTCATTTTCTTAAAGAAGTAGAACATGATAATCAGCTGAGTGTGAGGATGGGGTGGATATCAGAAGTTTCAGAAGAGAGAAGGTGGTATGAAGAAGATGGCATGTCTAGAAGACAGTTTGAGTACATGCACAGAGGAGACAGAAATTTGGATTTAACTAAGGAAAGGAGTTTTGCTAGGCTAGTTCACTTCATAAAGAGATAGGCAAAAGAGTTGAGGAAATATGAAAGAGAGTGATTATAATGATGACTAAGAATAGAAATGATGACTTGAAGGGGATGGCTGACAGGGAAAAGATGGTTGTATCAATGTATTACAGGTTCCAGTGTGATAAAAGAATTGTCATGTTGATGGGTACCAGAGGGAATGAGAAAGACAGGAGGGAGTTGGAGGGTATGATATTATGGAGGCGGTGTAGATACTGCTGACAAAAGGTGCCCTGGTAGGGGAAACACACCACCATCAGAAAAGAAGAAGGCAAGGACTGAGAGGGCCGTGGAACAGATGCTGTGGGCTCTCCTATGTCTCCTTGGTCCACCCCAGAGTCTACCCTAGACAGTTCTCAGAAATGTTGATGTTTTCCTGCATCTCTCTGCCTGAGGGTGTTCTCTGGACACAAGCATGTCCTTGGCCTTCATGGGGTGGGGAGTTAATGTGACTCTTAATCAATGAGGGAAGGGAATTAGTGGATAAATTCCCAAATTTACTGGCCCTTTGACATACAGTTTTAAAGTATGTTCTACAATCTCTCTGAAGGTCTTTAGTTGTATTGAGCCCCAGTTCCCACACGTGAAACTCACTCAGTAATCCATCTGTTACTGACTTTCCTTCCTTTGTCTCACTTCCTACTGGGCTTCCTAGAATTACATCCCAAATCCTCGTCTCAGGATCTATTTTGGGGAAACCCAATTTAAGATAGCTGGGGTTTGGGAAGGATAAGCTATGTGGACATTAAAGTCAGCAATGAATAATTAGATAATCCTCTGTTATATATGTTAATGGTATTATTTGCAGCTCTAGTTTTAAGAGCAAAAATCTCGTTTGTGTGTGTGTACCTGGAGACAACCAATGGAGATTGGTTGAATATAGCAGAGAATAGTTTTACAATGAAACACCATGCAGCTTTTAAGGATAATTATAGTTATCAGTACAGTATAATCCTGAAAATACACTCATGCTAAATTTCATGAAGAATGAAAATCAGGTAACAAAGTAGTGTGTGTGTGTATGTGTGTTTGTAGGTATGTGTGTATGTGTGCATGTATATATATATACAGAAAATTCCACAAATTCATATATATATAAATATATATTTTATATAAAATGCATACAAATGTTTAGTAAAATATAAATATATAATTATATAATATATATTATATAAATACGACATACATATTTATTCCTAGACAATATAAATTGTTTATATCTGGATAATAGGATGATGTTGTTTTTTGTTTTCTTGAGTTATTTGTTTTTAGTGTGTGTGTGTATGCTTTCTAGTTTTTTAACAAGTATGAATAATTTGTGTCATATAAGTTAAATACAACAGTAACACTGGGAGAAAAAAATTATGGTGACCAATAGTCCCAGGCAAACTGAGATGGCTGGTCACACTATGAAATATTTATACTCTTTCCTCCATCCTTCCCATTAAGTGGACAAATGACAAAATAGACTGTCTTGGAGTCCTGTACAGAAGGACATGATAGAAGTGGGAGACATCATTATTATTCCGGAAACATACATTTTTTTTGCTGCAAAAATCCAGGGATGAAGTCAACATATTTGCTTGATAATCCCCTTCACATGTGCATGCTATTTTGGCTTTCATTTCCATCTGCAGGGAGGCTTTAACAGCTGTTACTGTCAGGCCTTTGCACTATGTTTCCAAAGCTTTAAGAACCATACAAGGGCAGGAATATTCTGGGAATGAAGTTGGATGAGTTTAAGGAAAAATAGCTCACCCGCATTGTTACCTAGAAATGGACACCACCCCTTTCCCTTTGTCTCAGTCTCTTGCTCTCCTGGTTTCTGTCCTGTGTGTACCACGCAGAGAGCCTGGAATGAACATCAGTGTGCCTGCTTGGTATGCACACCTGCCACACAGGAGCCTCTCACCCCATTGGTCATTAGTGCTCTCTGTTAAACAATGTTTAATGTCATCTAAGGAGTTTAATGGCATATTATTGGAAATATTACAAAGACAAGAGGGGAAAAAAAGTCCTCCCTCTTATATTTTCCAGGCCTGTCAATAACACACTCTGCCCACGACCTGAGACCTATAGCTACAGAAGCCTTGTTCATTTTTGTTTTGTTTACTGAAATTATATATACTCTACTTCTGTCCTGAAAGAATTGAGTTGCCCATATCTCCATTTGAAGAAGGCTCCCAGCCCCCTCTCAAACACATGTAAGGGAAGCCTAGATGCTAAACTCTGCCATGTGTAGAGGAATCCAAGAACAAATAAAAAATACCAGTGCCTCAGCCCTACTCTAGAACAATTAAATAAAAATCTCTGGATCATAGGCATTGGGATATTTAAGTATTTCACCAGGTGATTCTAATGTGCAGTTTGATCCAGTTCCTTCTCATATCTCAGATCATTACTTGATACACTCATTCATTCATTCATTAATAATTAATGTAATAATATCCTCTAGGAGTCCAGCACTATGCTATGCCCTATGGAAGACAGAAAAGAAGTGGAAGGTACAGTTCTTAACTACAGGAGAGTTATAACCCAGTGAAAGAAACAAGACGAATACACAGGTAAAGTGCCCTATAAAAGATGAAATTGGTATAAGTGATAGTAACTGGGGGATATTTTATTTAGAAGGTAGTGTTTAACAATATAAGAATTTAAGTCATAAAGCCAAGAGACCCTGGCTTGAGTCCTAACTCCACCATACCTAACTCTGTAAAGCTATGCAAGTTATTTTCTTCTTTGAGACTTTTTTTTCTCATTTACAAATTGTCCTCTAAAGTTCATGAAGTCCAGCTTAAATAATGTATGGGAACAAGCTTTTGTAAACTTTCAAGTGCTACAAGATGTTTTAATTGTTAGTGACTGTATACTTAATATAGGGACACATTTTCTATAATCTGTCCCCAACCTGGCTTTCTAAACTTCTGTTCAAATTTCTAGCTTCAAAACCTGGGCTCTTTCTTTTACTTGCATATTCATCTATTGCTGAACTGCCTGATCCATTCTACTTACCTAAAACCTGCCATGTTTATTCCCATAATCACATTTTTGCTGAAGCCGTTTCCTCCTGGGAGTATCTCTTGCTCCCAACTCCCTAATCCTTGCTCAACTTTCCCAACTCAGTTTACTGATCAACTTATATATCAAAGTATGTTCTAACTATGCAAACTCACACTAATCTCTCTCTCCCGGAAACTTATAGCCAATAACATATTGCATCGTAATATGCCTCATTGTTTTATTTTTCACATGTTTACATCTTATTTCACCGTTTTGTAAATTCCTTGAAGAACAGGTACCATCAAGGGTTACATTGCTTTGCAAAACTATAAAGACTTGTGACATTTACAGGTTCAAATCATGCTTAAAGAAGGAAGGAAGGAAGGAAGGAAGGAAGGGAGGAAGGAAGGGAGGAAGGAAGGGATGATGGAAGATAAAAGGAAAATTGGAAAGAAGAGTTCTTTTTCATGTACTGAGATTCCTAAATTCTTAATCCTTCATATAGTTGCTCTGGCAACCACGCAGTTTTAGATGCTGAACTAAAACATCTAAAGTTTTAGTAGTTGAAATATCTACATGCTGCCCTTCACAAATAACTGGAACAGCCTCCTGCTGTAAATATATTTACCTATTCTCTCCTTGGCTGAACTTGCTACCTCCTCCAGTTTGATATTTTAAGCTTCAGTTATACAGGGCTTAAATAAGGCTTATTTCTTCTACCTGTACTTCTCCTCTCCCTTGTTTTGAGAATGAGGAGGGGGAAGTCTAGTGATAGTTTCCTGGCAAAATTATTTGCGATGCCTGCTCTTGATCAATGCTGCTCTCAGACCAGGCTGGAACCCTGCATTTGAGGTACTGTCTGTCATCCAACCAGTCTCCTCATCAGACAGGTCATCCCTGGGACCAGGATATGAGCTCAACTGAATCTCACGCCCCCCTCTAGATCATATTCTAAGACCTTGTAATTTAACCAAACAGCACCAGGCCTATATCCAGGGCCTCCATGTGCCTTGTTCCTGGGTTTATCTTTCCACTCTCAGTGTGCATCCCCATAAAAGTGCCCAAAAAGTCATCTGTGAGCCATGTGGACAGAACTTGGACATAAAAGTTGAGACTCCCATATGTAGTATGTGAAGCATAAGTAGGTAGAAAGAGAATTGGCTAGGAGTCTATACAATAACGTTCCAGGTTCTGAGGGGTCCAAGAATACGAACTCAGATCTGGCTTCCAGGTCATAATAAGTGTATTTGAGTGACGGTAGCGGGTTAAGAACATACTTTATGTAGACTTTAGTATCTAGATTTTATACTTCATAAGTCTTTAAGCATATAGGAACCTCTGTTTCTACTCTATTCACAAGTCCCACAAATTAAGGACAAGCTTAAACTTGAGAATAAACTGTCTTTTTAAAGCACTCACACTCCTCACTTTTTCTTGTTAATTTAAAAATCAACATTAGTAATATATAATTTACCAACAATTAAATGTATCAGTTTAAAGTGTACAATTCAGTGAGTTTTGACAAATACACAGACTTGTGTAATCACCATGCCAATCAAGATATATCATATTTCCATAGCCTCCAAAATTTCATTCGTTCCCTTTTGTTGCCAATTGTCCCTCACTCATGATCGAGAAAACTGCTGATTTACTTTCTGTCACTATAGATGCATTTTGCCTGTTCAAGAATTTCATCTAAATTGAATCACATGGTATTTATTCTTTTGTATATAGCATGTCTCGTTCAGCATAATGCTTTTAAAATTTGTCCATGTTGTTCCATGTACAATAGCTCATTCCTTTTTGTTATTGATCTATATTCCATTGAATAAATATACCATAATCTGTAATCTATTCACCTGTTAATTTTCAGTGTTTGGCTATTATAAATAAAGTTGCCATGAACATTATTTTATAAGACCTTGTGTGGACAAATAAACGCCTCGTGGTGTAATTGGTGAGTTATATATTTAGCTTTATAAGAGATTGTTAAGTACTTTTCAAAGTGGTTCAACTATTTTATACTCCCAGAATAATGTGTAGGCGTTCAGTGATTCTAAATTTTGTCAAAACTTGGTATTGTCAGTCTTTTCAACTTTAGTAGGTATACAGTGGTAACATTGTGGTTTAAACTTGTATTTGCCTGAAGTCAAATGATGTTGAGCATCTCTTCATGTTTCTATTGGCCATTATTATATCTTTCTTTGTGAAATATTTGTTCATGTATTTTTCCTATTGTAAAAATTTGGGCTTTTTAAATTATTACTGAGTTGTGAGAGGTTTTTTTTAATATATATCCTGGATATAAGTCCCTTGCCCATGTGCTATATTTTCCCATTGTAAGGCTTGTCTTTGAATTTTCTTAGTGGTGTCTTTCAAAGAGCAGAAATTTAAAATTTTGATGAAGTCCAAATTATAATTTTTATGTTTCAGCTTTTTTGTGCCTTGTCTAAAAAAAATTTGCCTATCCCAAAATACAAATGTTTTTCTATGCATTTTTCCTATAAGTTTTATAGTTTTAGTATTTATATTTAAGTCTGCCCTTTCTGTCATTTCCAGAACTGCTTCTATTGATTGATTTTTCTCTTTATTATAGGTCACATATAGTCCCTGTTTTTTGTTTGTTTGTTTGTTTATTTCTTTGTTTTTTACTGGATGCTTGACATTGTAAATGTTACATTTTTGAATACTGAATTTTGTTGCTTTCTTTTAAAGAATGTTGAGTTTAGTTTAGGCAGGCAGTTAAATTATGTGAAATCCTCTTAAACCTATAAATTTTGTTAAGGTGTGTCTAGAATAGCTTTCAATCTATATCTATTTTATTCCTACTATTAAAATGTGAACTTTCTAAGTTCTCTCTAATCTGGCTGGTTAGAACTTGAGCATATCCTATTCTCTCTGGGAATTATTCAGCTTGTAGCCCCCCATTACACAATTTTTTTTTTCCCCATGACATTTGTACATTGCTCAGCCTTACCTTATCCAACAAGTGCATACTTAATATTCATCAACCTGTTCAAAAGAACTTTCATGCTGGTTTCTAGAGTTCTTAATCTGTGTAATTCCCTCCACTCTCTGGTACTCTGGATTAAACCTTATCCTCACAAAACCCTGATTGCTGTACCTTCAACTTAGCAAGACAGTTGTACTCTGCACCTGTTCCCATCTCTGCATTGTGTTCTAAAAATTGCCCCCAATTGCTTCTCAGCCTTTTGGCTAAGGTCAAGTGTAGTATCTGTTCTTATCAGTAAAAATTGTCCCCAAGCAGAAAGTCAAGGCAATTGTAGAGTTTACCTAGTTTGTTTCCCTTCCCGCATAGTTCTCTACTGCTTTTTACAGTTGTTTCATATATTTTTTGAGTTTTCTATCCTTTTATGCCAGGAGGGCAAGTCCCGGACTAGTGACTGTATCATGGTTGGAAACAAAAGTTACTTCACTTGGATTTTAATTTGTTCACATTTCTGATGTTACTTGTTGACTGGCAGTATCTATGACTTCTCTTTTGGAAATCTTTTCTGAAATTTCCTCCCCAGTCCTGCCAGAAAAAGAGGTTAAATAGGGTATACAATTACGTCCAAAAAAAAAAAAAAAAAAAACAATTAGGATACCCTTTGACTAGAGTGATTGATAAACTTTAATTCCAAGAAATAGAAAATAGTAACCACACTTTTAGGAATCCAGAACAATATTTGAGTGTAGGGAATAGAGACTGGCCAGCTCTGTGTTAAATACCATAAAGTTCGGCAAAAGCTGCCTTAGTTGCTGTCAGCTTCCTGGCTTTTCTGACACACCTCTACCCACTAACAAGGGACCCAGTATTCTCTGACTTTTCTCATCTTTCTGGTTCAAAATGTGTTATCTAGTAAATGTAAAATAAAATTTTTATGAGATGCTAATGACTCATAAAACTCAATATGCTATTCTAAAAATTTTAGAAAATCTAAAACCTTAAATTGAAAGAATGAATTACTAATAGTGGGAATTCAGGCCTCTGTCAAAGGGGTGGAAAAGAATATGGAAAGATTAGATCTCTCCTAGCACACCTTATATAGACTATGATGGAGGCCACTCTACCTACATCCCACCAGAGCTAGGATAGGAGGGACAAAATAAGCATTCTAACAAAGATTTAAGAAGAAACAAAAAGCACCTACCATTTCATGTCTTCAATCACCACACAGTCTGCAGAGCATGGCCTAGCCTTGCAATAACCTCCACTCCACCCCTCCCCCACCCATTAGCTGGAGCCAGTGAATTATGGTGAAAGGCAGAAGCCCTCCAGCCTCTAGGGTGGAAATGACTTTAATTTCATCAGAGCCCTGGAGAAAAGACTATTAAAAGAGTTAATGGAACAAACTTCTGAATAGATGGGTCAGGCTGTGACAAACCAAAGTCTTTTTTTTGATTTAAGAAGGAAAAAGGAAAAAGAAAGCTGGAGATACAGACCTTGTAGCTCTGATGGCCTCTGAGTCCCCTATCAAATCAATCCTAAATGCAGTAGAGTCCTGATAATTTAATGAAGAACTCAGAGGTGATGTGGTGAATTTGTTCACAAAGTTGAAATGAGGAAGAGGTACAGTCCACTACAGGGACTGTTCCCCGCCATTGTTTTCTGAATTACAACTGGGGGCGGAATGTAGGATTACTCTATTTTAAAATGTTGACATCAGAATACAGGTTGCTGGAGTTTCAAAATATCATAATTAGAAAGTTCTCCTTAAAGTACAAATGTGTATAAGAATAAAATTGGACTGTGGTTTAGCAAATAAAATAATTAGGGTAAACAAGAAGTGAGAGAGGGATAAAAGGAAAATGTCAGAGTACAGTTGGCAATGAAAATATGCCCACAAAGTGAATTTTCCCAGTCACTCCAGGAGAAATAGTGAAATTATCATATTGTGATGGCTAAGATTTGCTAAACTCTCTGGGATATTTGTAGATTCAGTTTTTAGTCAGCAGAGATAAAAAGGAGTATTTTTTTTTTCCTTTGGCCATGCTTATTCTGAAAATATCTATCAAAAGATACACACTTTGGAGAATAGAAAATTTCCCATAGAATTTTCTTTTCTAGTGATCCCAAATGTAGATCTTCAAGATCTTCAATATCCTTGGAAACAATGATGTAGGTAGCCACACATCCCTGGAGGTCACTATAATAATTCATTGGACAGAGTTACACTATCTAAGCTACCTCTGTGGGCCCCAGGTTTGAGAAACTGCATCTTTAGAAATCCTTTGACTCCTCTTGAAGGATTGGCATCCAAAGCCCCTTTGTGAGTGAAGGGGCTCATTCCAGGGAGATGGAAAACCACCAATACTGGGCTTCTGGCACTCTTCAAAATTACTGGACTAATGTCAAAATATTACAGAGTAATACCCAGTATCCCAAGTCAACTCCACTTACTGTGCATCATCTGATTGCCTTAAATGAAGTAGGAAGGTTAGGTTAAATACCATATACTGAGTACCTAGTAGGTATCAGGCACCTTGCATACTCCATCTAGAGAAGACATTTTTGTTTAATGGTGACTATAGTTGACGATACTGTTTGAACAAATGAAATTTGTGAAGAGAGTAGAATTTAAGTGTTCTCACACACACACACACACACACACACACACACAAAGTAAACATGTAAGGTGATGGATGCTAATTAACTCAGTTATGGGAATTAGTTCACCATGTACACAAATATCACATCATCATATTGTACCCGTTAAATTTATTACAGTTTGTCAATTATACCTCAAAAAAGCTGAAAAAAAGAAGACATTTTTGTTTTAGAACACGTGTATTCATTTCCCCTTCCAATTGTATCCCATTTTTCTTCATTAGAATACTGCTTCCACTGAAAAGGTATTAGAATACCTCAGGTACACACTGCTATATTTAAAATAGATAACCAACAAGGACCTACTGTATAGCACAGGGAACTCTGCTCAATATTCTGTAATAACCCAAATGGGAAAAGAATTTGAAAAAGAATAGATACATGTATATAACTGAATCACTTTTCTGTACACCTGAAACTAACAGTTAACAGCATTGTTAATCAATGACGTTCCAATATAAAATAAAAATTAAAACAAAAAACAAAAACAAAAAAAAGAACTGTAATACACGTGGACCTATGCGATAGGATTCCAGGGCATGAGGTACATATTATCTAATGGAGTGGTCACAAGAAACAGATGCCTGCCTTTCTGGTTCCCTGTTCAAAACCTCACTGTTCTAACAAGGATCCCAAAGAACTCTGTAAACTGATATAAGCTGATACTCAGAGGCTGGCCCTCACCCTGTGTTGATTATGGACTTATGGTTTCAAACTTTCTGATTCAAAATTAAACACATAACCAAATGACCATAATCCAAAAAAAAAAAAAGAATACTTCACTGAAGACAGTCTTGACAAGAAACTGTAATCAAATGTGCTCCTTACTACTGAACAAGAAGTGGCCTTTGACCCAACCTAGGCCAATTAGATGTTTCTTCTGTGATATTTCGAACACCATCAGAGAGTCAAAGAAGTTCTATTCCATTTGATTGAGCATGGCAGGACTAGAGTTGCTGTTATAAAATTACTGCTATCTTTTCTGCTTCTGAGCCTCCAGAACTGCTTTGGTTCGACCCCATTTCCATGCCTGATTCTTCAGGTTCTCATGGATATTGTCAAGCACCAATATCCTTCCAATAAACTACTTTGCTTAATTTACCCAAAGCTGATTTCCTTTGCTCAAAATCAAAGAGTCCTTAAGGATATACTACCTCACTTAACACACAATTCTAAGATATTATGGTTGTGACCATTTCACAGTGGAGAAAAGTTTGGCACAGAAAGATTCAATGACATGCCCAGAATCCCACAGCTAGTAAGACTGACAGAGTATGGACCCAAATCTGGGTGTGTCTGATCCTGAGTTTCAAATCGTTAACCTACATTATACTGATTTCCATCTGTAATTTTCAAACTGCATTCCCAAAGAGCCTCGATGTTCCACATGCTGATCCAAGATTTTTCACTGCTAAAATTGAATAATGGCAGCCGTGTCAATTTAGAGGAAGTAATAACTTAATGGATAGAATGTTTTCAACTTTAAATTTTCCTTCCATAAATTTTTCTTAAACCTTTGGTGGTTTCTACTGCTTGTCTGTGAGGCAGACAACAAAACAAATGAACAAGCAGCCAATGAATATTAATGGCAAAAGTCTGAAACAACAGATGATGCTTCCCTCAAGAGCTTGTTGTTTGCATGCACGTGTGTTGTGATTTTATGTTGCATACCTATAATATAGTCATTTTCTGCTAGGAAAATTGTTCCTAGTTCAAATGCTAGAATTAAATGCATACATATTTCATAGTATTATGCAAAGAGCACCATGATTTTCAAGCTGTCTGCCACCTCAAATTTTTCTTTTTTTAAATTGCCTCAAGTAAGCCTGAGACAATGGCAGCCAAACATTTTGGGAGGTATAAGTCATATCACCTTTAGGAAAATCAGCCCTTTATCTACATCCAAAGCCACCATATTTTGAGGATAAGGGCTTTGGCACTTACTGGATTCTACAAGAATAATGTCATTTGTCAGCCTAAATGCAAGACCCAGAATCAGTTTAAGGGACTTGAAATCTCATTTTGATTCTTGGCCTGGACACCAGCTAAAATGCCTTGGGCCTTGAGAAAGGCCAAGTTATGGTGTATTTATTGGCCATGACTGCAGATCTGGTTAACTTGATGGGAATTTATAGAAAAAGGGATGAAGCAAAGCCAGATGTGCTTTTGGCTATAGATGCATCAGGCTAATAAGACACAGGATAGTAGCCTGGCCTTAAGTAAGAATAGCACCCCAAGAAAACTTTCCAGGGTTTAAGGATTAATATAATGAGAGTAGAATTTGGACCCCTGGGTCTTCTTCCTAGCTTCTCCTACAACAAGATCAGCTATTTCCCATTTTCCCGTTTTTACCCTCAGAATACCTCTCTTCCATAATTTATACTGCTTCTGAAATTTCCTGGTCTCCAAGAAGCCAGACTAAAGTAAAATTATTTAAAATTTACTTTGGGCCAACAGTGACAGAAGGGATAAGATATATACTAATGATCAAAACATAGGTGATCCTACACATGTAAAGTTTACTGTCTAGCAAAATAAAACTTCCAGATTCCCCAGAAGATGAGCTATCTACTACCCTTCCTATCCTGAATATAAAACTTTGACCATTTTTACTTGCGCCTTCTTTAGCATATGGGTATAATACATAAATATTGTATTAGTCTATTGACTCCGTGTGCTAAGTGGAGTCAACATGAATTGGTATCGCCTTTCCAATGTCTGTATAAGTATAGTCTCCAACCAAAATCTCCTAGATTGTAACATTGGATCTCATCAATTTAGATGAAGTACATTTTCAAATAAATACATAGGTAGTGAAGCTTCAGGGAGGAACCCATGTATCATGCTCCCTTGGTGAGTCATTCCCTTAAAGAGGCAAGGCTGCTTCTCATCTTTCCTTCCACGAATCTGTATCTGTTTCCATATGATCTGAATGTTTCTCTATTTCCAGGCTCATACCACCTAAAGAATTTAAAAACTACTGTGACACCTAGAGATGGCAGGGGAGACCTTCCATCCTTCATTGTTGATCCTTATTACCACATGTCACCAGGCAGTGCACTGGGCTCGTTTTGTTGACTTCCATCAACCATTTATATTGAGATATAATCCTGGGTCCTAAAAAAGAGGAATATTTTATGTCCCAAGTGAGTGATTCACACTCAACACTATGTTGATGTATTTTATGGGATGTAAAAATCTCTGTTCCGGTGATCTCAGCTCCATCAGCATAATTTTCTTCCACATGGCACAGGTAAATCATGGTTAAATATTGAGTCATTTATCAACGAATGCATTGTAAGCCAGATCTCATAAAATCTCAGAAATAGATTGTGCTAAAAAAGCAGCTAGCAACCAACTATGATTTTCGAATTTTCCCTTCCATAATCTGTTCCTCATTTAGAGAGAAAACACTAAGGAAATTAAAAATTAGTAAGCTTTACTCCTTTATTGGTAACAACATAAAAGTATAATTATTTTCTTTAGAATAAAAATATTATTTGGGGGCTTAATAAGAGAGGGAAAATTTGAAAACTCTGTGCTTCTAGAAGACGAATTGTCATTCTCTGTGAAGGCAACGCATTTCAGAAAGTATACACGCATCTTAGGTTCCCCATGCTTAAACTTAAATCCACAGGGATAGCACATGGAATAAAAAAAGTTTATGATTGGATGAAGGGGTTTAGTGACAACAGGGGAAGTCAACCTTTTTTTAAAAATATCTTTATGGGAGTATAATTTCTTTACAAGGTTGTGTTAGTTTCTGCTGTACACAAAGTGAATCAGCTTTGTGATATAACCCCATATCCCCTCGCTCTTGAGCCTCCCTCCCAAGCTCCCTATCCCACCCCTTTAAGACATCACAAAGCATGGAGCTGATCTCCCTGTGCTATACAGAAGCTTCCCACTAGTCATCCATTTTATATTTGGTAATGTATATATGTCAGTGCTACTCTCTCACTTCGTCCCAGCTTCCCCTCCCCACGCCCCCATGTCCTCAAGTCCATTCTCTACATCTGCGTCTTTATTCCTGCCTTGGCACTAGGTTCATCAGTACCATTTTTTAGATTCCATATATGTGCATTAGCATATGGTATTTGTTTTTATTTTTCTTACTTACTTCACTCTGTATGACAGACTCTAGGTCCACCCACCTCATTACAAATAACTGAATTTTGTTCCTTTTCATGGCTGAGTAATATTCCATTGTATATATGTGTAACATCTTCTTTGTCCATTCATCTGTTGATGGATATTTATGTTGCTTCCATGTCCTGGATGTTGTAAATAGTGCTTCAATGAATATTGTGGTACATGTATCTTTTGGAATTATGGTTTTCTCAGGGTATATGACCAGTAGTGGGACTGCTGGGTCATATGGCAGCTCTATTTTTAGTTTTTTAAGGAACCTCCATACTTTTCTGCATAGTGGCTGCATCAATTTACATTCCCATCAACAGTGCAAGAGGGTTTCCTTTTCTCCACACCCTCTCCAGCATTTATTGTTTGCAGATTTTTTGATGATGGACATTCTGGATGTGATATGATACCTCATTGTGCTTTTGATTTGCATTTCTCTGGTGATTATTGATGCTGAGCATCTTTTCATGCGTTTGTTGGCCATCTGCATGTCTTCTTTGGAGAAAAGTCTATTTAGGTCTTCCATCCATTTTTGGATTGGGTTGTTTGTTTTTTGATATTGAGCTGCATGAGCTGCTTGTATATTTTGGAGATTAATCCTTTGTCAGTTACTTTGTTTGGAAATATTTTCTCCCATTCTGAGGGTTGTCTTTTCATCTTGTTTTTGGTTTCCTTTGCTGTGCCAAAGCTTTTAAGTTTCATTAGGTCCCATTTGTTTATTTTTGTTTTTATTTCCATTATTCTAAGAGGTGGATCAAAAAAGATCTTGCTGTGATTCATGTCAAAGAGTGTTCACCTGTTTTCCTCTAAGAGTTTTATAGTGTCTGGCCTTACATTTAGGTCTTTAATCCATTTTGAGTTTATTTTTGTGTATGCTGTTAGGAAGTGTTATAATTTCATTCTTTTACTTGTAGCAGTCCAGTTTTCCCAGATCCACTTATTGAAGAGGCTGTCTTTTCTCCACTGTATATTCTTGCCTCCTTTGTCAAAGATAAGGTGACCATATGTTCATGGCTTTATCTCTGGGCTTTCTATCCTGTTCCATTGATTGATATTTCTGTTTTTGTGCCAGTACCATACTGTCTTGATTACTGTAGCTTTGTAGTATAGTCTGAAGTCAGGGAGACTGATTCCTCCAGCTCCATTTTTCTTTCTCAATGTTGCTTTGGCTATTTGGGGTCTTTTGTGTTTGGGGTCTTTTGTGTTTCCATACAAATTGTAAAATTTCTTGTTCTAGTTCTGCGAAAAATGCCATTGGTAATTTGATAGCGATTGCATTGAATCTGTAGATTGCTTTGGGCAGTATTGTCATTTTCACTATGTTGATTCTTCCAATCCAAGAACATGGTATATCTCTCCATCTGTTTGTATCATGTTTAATTTCTTTCACCAGTGTCTTATAGTTTTCTGCATACAGGTCTTTTGCCTCTTAGGTAGGTTTATTTCTAGGTATTTTATGCTTTTTGTTGCAATGGTAAATGAGAGTGTTTTCTTAATTTCTCTTTCTGATTTTTCATTGTTAGTGTATAGGCATGCAAGAGATTTCTGTGCATTAATTTTGTATCCTGCTACTTTACCAAATTCACTGATTAGCTCTAGTAGTTTTCTGGTGGCATCTTTAGGATCTTCATGTCACCTGCAAACAGTGACAGTTTTACTTCTTCCTTTGCAATTTGTATTCCTTTAATTTCTTTTTCTTCTCTGATTGCCATCACTAGGACTTCCAAATCTATGTTGAATAATAGTAGCGAGAGTGGGCACCCTTGTCTTGCTCCTGATCTTAGAGGAAATGCTTTCAGTTTTTCACCATTGAGAATGATATTGGCTGTGGCTTTGTCATATATGGCCTTTATTATATTGAGGTAGGTTCACTCTATGCCCACTTTCTGGAGAGGTTTTATCATAAATGGGTGTTGAATTTTGTCGAAAGCTTTTTCTGCATCTATTGAGATGATCATATGGTTTTTATCCTTCAGTTTGTTAATATGGTGTGTCACATTGATTGATTTGCATATATTGAAGAATCCTTGCATTCCTGGGATAAACCCCACTTGATCATGGTGTATGATCCTTTTAATGTGCTGTTGGATTCTGTTTGCTAGTATTTTGTTGAGGATTTTTGTGTCTATGTTCATCAGTGATATTGGCCTGTAATTTTCCTTTTTGTGACATCATTGTCTGGTTTTGGTATCAGGGTGATGGTGACCTCATAGAATGAGTTTGAGAGTGTTCCTCCCTTTGCTATATTTTGGAAGAGTTTGAGAAGGATAGGTGTTAACTCTTCTCTAAATGTTTGACAGATTTGCCAGTGAAGCCATTTGGCCCTGGGCTTTTGTTTGTTGGAAGATTTTTAATCACAGTTTCAATTTCAGTGCTTGTGATTGGTCTGTTCATATTTTCTTTTTCTTCCTGGTTCAGTCTTGGAAGGTTGTACTTTTCTAAGAATTTGTCCATTTCTTCCAGGTTGTCCATTTTATTTACATATAGTTGCTTGTAGTAGTTGCTCATGATCCTTTGTATTCGTATGGTGTCAGTTCTTACTTCTCCTTTTTCATTTCTAATTCTGTTGATTTGAGTCTTCTCACTTTTTTTCCTGATGTGTATGGCTAATGGTTTATCAATTTTGTTTATCTTCTCAAAGAACCAGCTTTTAGTTTTATTGATCCTCGCCATTGTTTCCTTCATTGCTTTTTCATTTATTTCTGATCTGATCTTTATGATTTCTTTCCTTCTGCAAACTTTAGGTTTTTTGTTCTTCTTTCTCTCATTACTTTCAGTGTAAGGTTAGGTTGTTTATTTGAGATTTTTCTTGTTTCTTGAGGTAGGATTGTATTGCTATAAACTTCCCTGTTAAAACTGCTTTTGCATCCCAGAGGTCTTGGGTCATCCTGTTTTCATTGTCATTTGTTTCTATGTATTTTTTCATTTCCTCTTTGATTTCTTCATTGATCTCTTTGTTGTTTAATAGCGTACTGTTTAGCTTCCATATGTGTATTTTTTACAGTTTTGTTTTCCTGTAACTGATATCTAGTCTCATAGTGTTGTGGTTGGAAAAGATGCTTGATACAATTTCCATTTTCTTAAATTTACCAAGGCTTGATTTGTGACCCAAGATATGATCTATCATGGAGAATGTTCCATGAGCACTTGAGAAGAAAGTGTATTCTGTTGTTTTTGGATGGAATGTCCTATAAATATTAGCTAAGTACATTTGGTCTAATGTGTCATTTAAAGCTTGTGTTCCCTTATTTATTTTCATTTTTGATGATCTGTCCATTGGTGTAAGTGGAGTGTTAAAGCCCCCTACTATGCTTGTGTTACTGTTGATTTCCCCTTTTATGGCTGTTAGCATTTACCTTATGTACTGAGGTGCTCCTATGTTTGGTGCATAGATATTTACAATTGTTATATCTTCATCTTGAATTGATCCCTTGATCATTATATAGTGTCCTTCCTTGTCTTTTGTAATAGTCTTTACTTTTAAGTCTATTTTGTCTGATATGAGTATTGCTGCTCCAGCTTTCTTTTGATTTCCATTTGCATGGAATATCTTTTTCCATCCCCTCACTTTCAGTCTGTATGTGTCCCTAGGTCTGAAGTGGGTCTCTTGCAGACAGCATATATATGGGTCTTGTTTTTATATCCATTCAGCCAGTCTATGTCTTTTGGTTGGACCATTTAATCCATTTACATTTAAGGTAATTATTGATATGTTTGTTCCTATTACCATTTTCCTAATTGTTTTGGGTTTGTTTTTGTAAGTCTTTTCTTTCTCTTGTGTTTCCTGCCTAGAGAAGTTCCTTTAGCATGTGTTGTAAAACTGGTTTAGTTGTGCTGAATCCTCTTAACTTTTGCTTGTCTGTAAAGCTTTTGATTTCTCCATTGAATCTGAATGAGATCCTTGCTTGCTAGAGTAATCTTGTTTGTAGTTTTTTCCCTTTCATCACTTTAATTATAACTTGACACTCCCTTTTGGCCTGTTTAGTTTCTGCTGAAAGATCAGCTGTTATCCTTATGGGGATCACCTTGTATGTTATTTGCTGCTTTTCCTTTGTTGCTTTTAATGTTTTTCTGTGTGTTTAATTTTTGTTAGTTTGATTCATATGTGTCTCAGCATGTTTCTCCTTCAGTTTGTCCTGTATTGGACTCTCTGCACTTCCTGGACCTGATTGACTATTTCCTTTCCCATGTTGGGAAATTTTTTAACTATAATCTCTTCAGATATTTTCTTAAACCCCTTCTTATTTTCTTCTTCTTCTGGGATGCCGATAATTTGAATGTTGGTGTGCTTAATGTTGTCCCAGAGGTCTCTGAGACTGTCCTCCATTCTTTTCATTCTTTTTTCTTTATTCTGCTCTGTGGCAGTTATTTCCACCATTCTATCTTCCAGGTCACTTATCCGTTCTTCTGTCTCAGTTACTCTGCTATTGATTCCTTCTAGAGTATTTTTAATTTCAGTTATTGTGTTGTTCATTACTGTTTGTTTCCTCTTTAGTTCTTCTAGGTTCTTGTTAAACATTTCTTGTATTTTCTCTATTCTATTTCCAAGATTTTGGATCATCTTTATTATCATTACTCTGAATTCTTTTTCAGGTAGTTTGCCTATTTCCTCTTCATTTATTTCATCTTGTGGGTTTTTATCTTGCTCCTTTGCCTGTAAGATATTTCTCTGTCTTCTCATTTTGTCTAATTCACAGTATTTGTGGTCTCCTTTCCCTAGGCTGCAGGGTCATAGTTCCTCTTGCTTCTGTTCTCTGCCCCCAGTGGTGGAGTTGGTCCAGTGTCTTGTGTAGACTTCCTCCTGGGAGGGACTGGTGCCTGCATTCTGGTGGGTGGAGCTGAGTCTTTTCCTTCCGATGAGTAGGGCTGTGTGAGGTTGTGTGTTTTGCGGTGTCTGTGAGCTTAGTATGACTTTAGGTAGTCTGTATGCTGATGGGTGGGTTTGTGTTCCTGTCTTCTTTGTTGTTTGATGTGAGGTGTCCAGTCTTGGAAGCTGTTGACAGTTGGGTGGAGTTGGGTCTTGGATTCAGATAGAGGCCTCTGTGAGAGCTCTCAGCAGTTAATCTTCCCTGGGGCTGGGAATTCGCTACTGGTCCAGTATCCTGGACTCAGTGCTCCCACCCCAGAGCCTTAGGCTCGACTTCTGGTCGAGGGACCAGGAACCTGCAAGTCACTCTTCCCAGCAATAAAGGGTGGGGGGGGGCACGAAAAAGACTAAGAAAACCCCAGACAAATGGTAAAAATTAAAATCAAACAGAAACAGAAACAAGGAAACATGCACACAAACAAAAGAAACAAAAACAGAACCAAATAAATTAAAAAGCAAGAGAACAACCAGACAAACAAAAGAAACCAAGAACGAAATCAAACAATTAAGAAGAAAACTGGCAAAAACACAAAACCAAAAAACAAAACCAAAGCAGAGTGCCAACTGAAGAATGAAGCAAAGAAACAAAATGAACTGACAAAAAAGATTTAAAAAAAAGAAAAAGAGAAAGGGGAAAGAAGATAGAATGACAGAAAAGCAACATAGAAACAGAAATATAAAAAAAAATAGAAAATATATTTTAAAAAAAAGACAAACAAAACACCAGAGATATGGTAAAAACAAAATCAAACAAACAAAGACAGAAACTAGGAAACACACACACCTGTAAAAGAAACAAAAACAGAGCCAAATAAAACAAGAAGCAAGAGAACAACCAGACAAATAGAAGAACTCAAAAATGAAATCAGAGAATTTGGATTAAAACTAACAAAAACACATAACCTAAAAACAAAACCAAAGCAGTTTGCCAACTGAGGAATAAAGCAAGGAAACAGAACAAACCAATAAAAATGATTAGAAAAATAATGAAATAAAATAAAAAGGGAAAAACCACAGGACAACAGAAAAGCAAAGTAAAAATAGAAATGTATAAAAAAATGTTATAAAACATGGAGATTCCAAAAGACTAAATAAAAAAAAAAACAACAAAAACAAAAACAAACAAAAAAAGAAAAACCGAAAAAGAAAAACAAAAGCTAGAACTATCAACAGAATGAATCAAACCATAATAAAATTAATAGTAATAATTGTTTCCCTGGGGTCTCACCTGTAAGTGTCCTTGCACACGCTGTGAGCTACAGCCCACCTCCACCTCCCCAAGAGGTCCTCTTCTCCTCTGGGCTGGTCTTTGGACCTGCTGTGGGCCCTATGGGGACCACTCAGACTCTGATCTGGCCCAATTTCTGCATGTGCTTGCCCCTAAATTCCACAGCTGCCAGAGGTAGACCGTTTTCAGTTGTGGGAGCACTAATTGTCTACTCAGATATTCCATAGATGCAGGGTCTACCTAGCTGATCACAGGGATTTAATCTGCAACTTGTACAGCTGATGGAAAGATTTTTGATCTTCTTCCTTAGTCACCCTCTCCCTGGGTTCAGCTTTGGTTTTATCCCCACCTCTGCATGTGGTCCTGCGGCTGCCTTGGAGCTCTTGGGTCTGCCTCTGTGAGGACCGGGCACAGAGGTGGTATGACTGCTTGGATCACGGGAGCCCCAGTGGTGCCGAATGTACAGGGAAGCCAGTGGCCACGGGTGCAGGAGATATGACCCTAGTGAGGGCCTTTTCTGGTGCCCAGTTTAAGGCACGTGAGGGCCAGCCCTGGCCAGGTTTTTTCTGGCACCCTGCAGTAGATGCATGAGGACCAGCCCTGAGCGGGATTTTTTTATTGTTGTCAGCAGGTGCCAGTGTGTGGGGGAGAGAGAGGCTATAATAGTGGCTCCTCCCCCTGCATGTGACTCAGCAGTAGTGCCCTGCTTCCATGGCAGTCCAGTCTTCCTCCATAGGCATTCCCTGCTGCAGATTTCATCCCTCCCGTCCCCTCAGTCCGTCTCCCCACAGCCAACAGCAGTTCTTGCTCTGGGCCCCTTCTCCAATCCCCATGTACCAGCTTCCAGCCCCCTTGCACCCCTGTGAATACATATCCCAGTCTGAAGCACATAGGTCCGCGGTATGGACCGTCTGTGTAGTTCTCACTCTGTCCCATCTGCCACTTATTGGCTGCTTCACCTTCTTCTGACAGCCTCAAATGCTTCCCTTCTGTCCCAATCTATTTCCCTGTTGGAGGGGGGTTTCCCCGAATTTGGAAATCTCTCCTCTGCTTCAGCTCTCCTGACCCAGGGTGCAGGTCCCTTCCCGCTTCCTCTCCTCCTCTTCTCCCTTTTTTTTTCTGTCCTACCCAGTTATGCAAGGATCCTTATAGTCCTTTCAGGTGTTCAAGGTCTTCTGCTAGTTTTCAGCCAGTGTTCTGTGAGAATTGTTGCATCTATAGATGTATTCTTGCTGCATCTGTGAAGAGAGATGAACTCCACCTCCACCTACTCCTCTGCCATCTTGAATCTTGGGTAGTCAACCTTTAAACATTCTACTAAGGAATAAAGTGTCTGGGTAGAGATGTTCCAAAGGAAAATCCCTCTGCAATCAAACCTCATTTACTTCTAAAATGTTACCACCAATTGCTTTGCTGGGAATTGAGGTGAAATCAAGAAAGCTTTTTCTAAAGTCGTTCAATTTGACTTGTTCATTGCTTGGTTCTGTATATTTACAAACAGGGACACACAGAGAGAGCAATTCAAGAACAAAGGAGATAATGGTTTCCTACCCCCAGGCTCCTCTGTCCATACTTGCGTGCCACACACCTGATTATGAAAAAGAAGACTAAACTTGAATCTACAGAGGGCATAGAAAATGATCCAGAGAGATGACCTCAGATGGAAATTGAACAGAGCCTGAATATGTAAATGGTTTGATATGATTTTAAAAGATGAGATTAAGGAACTTGAGTTCCTGTCACTCTGAACATGTCTTTCCTCTTAGAAATGGCAAATTAAATATCACTGTACAAGCAAACAGTGATTCTTTCTATTTCAAGACACTGAGTTCACTGTTATTTCAATGATTGGTGACCCAAGAAACAAGGTTGAATAAACACTCTCTCACTTAGTATGTGAATGCCCAGCCCACACCTCCTTGCCTTTGGGGATTGTTTAGAAAAAACAACCTGTCAATACACCCCTAAAATAAAATGTGTTTATTCTTGTGCTGTCAGAGGGCATTAAGGCAAACTCTAAGCTCTTTCCAAGATTAGGACAAGCTCCAGGCAAAACTGGGAAGTAAATACCTGCTTGTCATGAGAGGAATTTGATCACAGGCAGGATAGGCCAGTGAAGTTATCTGGGACCAGGAAGGAGTCCAAGTAGTCCCAGAAGGTCATGGTAGGCTAGAGGCAACTATGAGAACACAGTCAAGGATCTGTTATCTTTGGCAAGTCAGACAGAAATGGGAGTCTAGAGAGTAGATTCCTCAAAGAGGTGATTTATTTGAGGCATAGAAAAAGAAAACAAGTAGGGAGAAAACACCAGGGTATTTCTCTCAGTAAGGATGAAGGGAACAAATCATTAAGCTTCTAGTAGGCTGGAAGTATGCACTGGGATGAGTAAGAGGATATTGGGAAAGGCAAGAAACTGCCTTTGGGGGACCAGGCTCATTATGCAACTTGGTGGTACAGAGCATGAACCTACTTTCTTGGGAATAAGGGGAATGCAGTGACTGAGTTCTTGGAACACCAGAAATCACTGATGCCAACCCCATGAGCAACGGAGGGAGGGTGCTTCATGCCACCTGCTTAAAGCCAGAATTTGTGTCAGATTAAACCTATTTGTACAAGGTTGAACCTGCAGGGGAGGATAAGTAAGGTACAGTTATCAGGGTTAGAGAGAGAAGCTTTGGGAACTCCAGCAGGCCAGCACAGTACTCCTTAGTTTACCAGGCAGACTCAGTGAAAAGAACACTGATTTTAGTATTGTAAGGCTTAGTGTGAATATCAGCTCTATCTCAGGCCAGTATGTATACCAGTTAGGAGTGTAGGATCTGAAACCCCATTGTGTGGACTTGAAGCCTGTTCTGTTGCACTGGGTAAGTTCCTTAATCATTCTTTTCTTCAGTTTTCTCATCTATAAAATGGACAATAATTATAATGTTTTTCTCAACAGTTGCTGGGAGGATTAAATGAGTGCATACATGTAGACACTTAGATCTGTGTCTGAACCTACTAAGTACACAATCAGCATTAATCATTATTATTATGAGGCATTGAGCAAGGTATTCAATACTTAAGCTCTTTTTATTTCTGTTTTCTCATCTGAAAATAGGCACAATAGCACTCATTTCATAGAGTAATTATAAATATTTAAATAAGATAAGGTATAGAGACATGACATCATGTTTGGCACAGAATAGGTGTGTTAATTTCAAATGCTTTTGTGTCTCAGCAACAGAAAACCCTATTAACAATGACTTAAATCTAAAGAGAGTTTATTTTTGTCACAAAGCAAATAGTCCAGAGTTTGGATGTTTTACACATTTAGTCAGAGACTTCAAGATGTCTGAGCTCTGAGTCAGCATCTCTGCAATTACTTTGACTGGTTTAGTCCTTGTTTAAGACAAGAAGAAAGGAGCGGGGACACTGTGAGCCCTACACAAAGTGAAAATATATGCCTGGATAAGGTTGCCAGGTAAAATACAGGATCCCCAGTTAAATTTGAGTTTCAGATAAACAATGAATACATTTTTAGTATAAGTATTTCCTAAACAATATTTGAGACATACTTATACTAAATATCTGTGGTTTGTCTGAAATTCAAATTTAACTGGGCATCCTGTACTTTATCTGCTAAATCTGGCATCCCTATGCCAGGAACTCAGCAGATTGTCACTGCAGCCTCATTGGCCAGTCTCTGTGACTCTGTAATCAGTACTGCAAAGGAGGCTGGGAAAGTATTTGATGCTTTCATTCTTCGTAGTTGGCAAAGGACAAAAGGAGTAGGACATAATACTAGGTTGGTCAAATAATGTCACTTGTCTCAGTAGGTGTTCAATAAATGTTCATTTCCTCCTGTTACCCTCTTCTCAAGGGCCTGATTGTCCCTTTACAAAGAAGATAGTACATAATCAACTTTACTGCCTTAAAGTATTACATCATGAATATCAACATATGAAATCAGCAATCCATAGTTAAAAAGACAGATCTGAAACTTAATTGGCAAGTCCAGGGGTTGACTACATGAAACATATACAGGCTGAGTTTTAGCCATTCAATTATATCTGTGCTAGCAGGCCTCCCTGACCCATAGGGAAGTTCTTTTCCATATTTGAAAGCAGGGTTGGGACGAAGGTGAAGTAAGTGAAGCACTTGAAAGCAAATTTTTGGGAAATACTCACTCACTTTTGTACAATCTCCTTAAATTATGCACCCTCAGTGCCCCACTTTTCCTAGCATAGTCCCAGGCCTGTGTGAAGTATAGCTAGTTTTTGTGTGTGTTTGTGTGTTGTGTTTTGTTTTGTTTGTTGTTTTTTGCTTAAGCCAAAGGATAAACCACTAATGATAGCCATTAGTCCTTGACTCCCAATTGTAGTCACAGATTAGAAGTCATCAACTATGTTGTTTATTTCTGTAAAGAATGCTTTGGGTGACTTATGTTACCTAGTTTAGCTTAGTGAAGCTAGCTTCTCCATGCATGCCAGGGTTATTCTTTACCTCTTCTCTCTTCCCAGTGCACAGAAATATACATGGCTTTAACTCCTCAGAAGATAACTCTATGTCAGGGTATATGAGGACCCATCAGCACTATGACCTGGTTGCAATAGCTCTTCAGTTATAGACAGATTCCTGTTTTCTACCAGACAAGAGCACAGGCTCAAGGTTTTGATGTGATTTGACTCTATTTTCTTAATCTGCCTTAAAGATTAAGAAAAATTATTACTGTAAAATTATTACTTCTTTTTTTAAATTTCCGTTTTCTCCTTTCTTTCTTCCCATCCTCCACTTCCCTCTTTTATAATCATTGCCAACAAGAAGGTGATATGATTAACTGAGAACATATCCTCCACTCCTACCCTAAATCAGGGGAGAAATTTGGAGATCAGAGAACAACTATTTGGAATGGTATATCCATCACAGGTGGCTTTGATAACAGAGGTATTCTTAGCTAACCAAGGGACCATATGAAATGGAAATAAGTCTAATAAGGAGGCAGTATAGTACTTTAGCAAAATACTGATGGGGTTTATAATTTTACAGAAAGCAAAAACATTTCAATAGAAGAAATATGTACATCTTACGTGAGATTAGGCCTAGAGGAAACCTTAGAAGAATATTTACACTCCTCGTGCTGAGAGTGTCTACAATTAAGTTATGCTGGAGACATGTAACCATAGCTATTTCTGCTGGCAGACCAAACTTGGGTTGAAAGAGACACTATCTTCTTCACATATCCTATCAGAGCAAAGCCCACTCAATTCTTTTTTTGACATCAGGGAGAGCCCTGGAAGAAAGCTATCCCAACCCCTACTATTAATATCCAGATGAAGCCTTCAGCCATTGGCTATTAGTAAAGCCTTCCAGAAGGGTCTATTAGAAGAAGGCAAGTAGGACTGGGTGAGGTTGGCAGTTAGGAAAAAAAGCCTTATGCAACTGGGACAGCGCCCAAAGACCTGCACTGTGACGTAGCCAAGTGGCTCCTTGCGTGGCAGGAGGAAATTGGTTAGCTGAATCAAGCTGCGAATGACATTCCTCTGACTTAACTTCCTTGAAACACTTACTTAAACCTTCCGCGAATAGGTCAACTTAAATCCTAATTGGAGTCCAGCATGTTTTTAATTTTTGGATGATGTATCAGGTGATCTCATAAAGGGGCAGGTTCTGCTCCCAGGTCATCATACCCACCCTTCTGAAACAATGACAGACAGATGACTTCCCAATGTGATAGATTATGGCTGGTTTCCCTGGCTTCCCAACCTAGCTTACACTTTTCCCAAAGAAGAACAAGAGTCATTCTTGGGTAAGAAAGAAAGGAGGAGCTTGACTACATGCATTATTCTGCTGAGACACAAAGAGAAGGAGGGAGACTTTACAGTGGTAGTGGCATGGGGAAAATACCCTGAAGGCCATCAAGCAGAAAACAGAATCCAATGGTAGTTATGAGGTCAACTTTGATTAAGAGGCAGCAGACCAAGGAATGAGAAAAAGCAAACCTACATTGTCATTTCAGATCAAATATTTTTGCCTTCCCTCTTTCAATATCTTCTCTTTCTGTCTCCTCAGCAAATAAAATATTGTTTGGAGGAGAAACAGATTTACAAACAAACCATCTTTCTATTTGGATACATGGTCACACAAAGGAAAGGTTTTGTTCTTCAACACACACACACAAAATTCTGCACAGAAGATGCATACAAATGATTGCAGCTGTCACTATCACAACTTAGAGAAAATGCAGATGGTATAAAATAATATTCACAAATGGCTAATAGAATTTGAATAGCTTCAAGAAAGAAGAGAAAATGAAAGCACTGAATCTACTTGGGATGTAAAGAGAATGAGATGGTCCCAGGAAGAGTCTAGGGCAGAGAAACCCTTGATTTTCCCCCTGTTTAGAAGTGGCACTCCCTGGTGCATTGATTTATGTGAGGATTAGGCAGCAATCATACTCTCTAGACTAGCCTGGAAGGCATGTGCATAAAGTATGATATTTGCAATATGCAAATGTCATGTATGATGAATGGAATGCTCAGTATGTCTCGAGGATACCCAGATGCTAACCAGCCACTGCTTCTATGCTGCAAATTGGAAAGAAACTTGGAGAGAAGGTATCTTTCTATAGCTGATTATTTTAATAACATGGACTTTGACTCTAAATACCTGTCACTAAAACATAAGTCATTTTACCTATGTTAGCTTTGGGGGAGTATAGATATTTCTTAATAAGAATAACTGTCAAGACTAGGGATTAAACCATGGAAAGCTAGGTCAGTCTATGTATATACAGCACATATAAGGCAAAGATGCAAGGTCAAATGAAGATTAAGGAATGGATAACAGGAGTTAAGTGCAATAGTTGAAATAAAACTTGAAAACTATTCTGCAGGGCAGAGGATGAATGGATCACAAGTATCCTCAGTCAGTCTACAGTGACTCAGAATGGTTCTTAAGCAGAAACAAGGACAGTAAAAGATGGAGGTTCCATAAAGATAAAAGATCAGCATCTAAATAGTTTGGTAGCAAGTACCAAAAGAAGACAGGTTCAAGAGCAACAACCCAGGCAGATATGATATCACTGTGGAAAGACATGGAATCTAGTCAATGCAGACCTAGGAATTCAAGGTAAGACCAGGAGCGAAATTGACTCAGGGTTGAACTGAAGGCAGCCTATTGATCTCGGGATCTTTTCTCTTCCTGTGCTAGAATGAATCCTAGGTTCTTTAGAATCTAAGAATGGACTCGTTCCAACTACACAAAATAAAGGGACACAGTGCACAGCTTCTGGCCGATTGTCCACATAGCAGCCATGCCTAACACCTTACAGAGGCTCAAAATGGTTTGCTGAATCACAATCTGTATCTCCTGTGTGTGAGAGTATCTTTCTTCTTACCAGTTGCTGCCTTTATCTTTTCTGTCACTACTTTGACTAGAACTAAATGTTTCATTCTAGAGGACTGCCTGAAGTTGAATGCAAGAGTCATGATGAGTGGGGAAGTTTCTGAAGGTTGAAGATAACTGAGGGACCTTCTGTAGAGCAACAGTGAAATCCCTAAGGGGCTCTTGGGTCTGGGGAGCCAGTAAGCGTGATAGCGGTGAGGGCTCTAGAATTGCACTGTCCAATCCAACGGTCACTAGCATCATGTCATTGAGCACTTGCAATGTGTCTAGTCCAGATGGAGATGTGCTGTAAGTATGCAATATACACCAGATTTCAAAGGCTTAACACAAAAAAAGAATATATCTTAATTATTTTATATTGATTGCATTTTAGAATGCTAATATTTTGGAGATGTTGGGTTAAATAAAATACAGTATTAAGATTAATCTCACCTGTTTCTCTTTATGTTTATTAATGCAGCTACTAGAAAAATTTAAATTACTCTGTGACTTGGATTCTATTTCTGTTGGACCCTCTTCTCCACAGGTAAAATCAGAATTTGGTGATCTATGTTGGGGTCGTCTTCAAGTGCTGTCTATGGCATCAACACATATGCCGTTCCTAGTCAGTGAGGAGATAGGTGCAGAACTTGAGAGGAAGGCTCTAGAAACTTTTATATCAATTAGGTATAGCAATGACATCCAAGTGTGTGATGTTTAATGATTATAACAAATTGGGAAAAAAACAGTTTTTTGTTTCACCAGAGATAGTTGGAGGAGCATTGAGGATTTATCATAAGACTGAGCTTCAATGGGTCAGAGAAAGCTGTCACAGGCTTTAGAAACTTGGGATGGTGGAGGCAGCTGTCAGAGGCTGGCTAAGTGTGCTCCAGGGGAGACATGCTTCAGAAGCCACACAAAGGAGGAAAAAAGGAACACTTTCCCATAATTTTCAGAAATTGCCAGTTCTGAGTCTCTGTATGGAGTGCTAAAATGATTGCAAGACTAGGGAGGCTGAGAAGGCATGGTTAGTGATGTTGAATGCTGCCAAACTTGGAGCATATAGGACCCAGATGGCCCTAAAGAAGTGAGCATCTGCTTTTCAAGGCAGAATCTCAGAATTTCATCCTTCACAGGCCTAGTGTGGATATATTTACTCATTTGGTCATCTGTTCAATAAACATTTATTGAGTAGTTACTATGTTCCAGGAACTCTACTAGAGGCTGGCACTATAAGAATAAGTAAGAAATTGTGACTACCCATAAAGATTGTACAATGTGAGAGGAGAGAGAAAGATACACCTTCTATGATAACACATGGTGTTTGGGCCTGGGGGAACACCAGGTAGAATATGGCTACCATTAGTCAAAGGACTAAAGGAACTCTGCTGACTCTCCAGAGGGAAACAGCTAACACTGCCTGCAAGGGCCGCTCCTAGTGCAAAGACAGCAAGGAATTCGAGAAAAAGACCAGTGGTTTCAGATTCATGTAGAACTAGGTCTGAATGTTGTTTCTCTGCTTACAGGTATGTGGTCTTAAACCTCAGTTCCCATTCCTCTAAAATGGAGCAGATGCACCCACTGAAGAGATGTTGCACATATTAAATGAAACAATAGGATTTAAGAGCATTTTAAGTGCTCAGTAATGGTGAGTGAACGCATAAACTTTACGTGCAACATTTCCCATTCCCCGGGGACAAGAGTTTTCTCAGAGTTTCTCATAAGACTGAAACTAAAGGTGGGGTTATAGGGACCCTGCTCTGAAGATGGGAGAATCACAAGGTCAGAAAGCCAGACAAACTTGAAGAAACAATAGGCTGACACTGCCTTCAGGCTAGACTGAACAGAAATTTATTTCAGCTGGATATCAGGTAGATAAAAGGAAACATTTTCAGTCTCTGAAGATCTTGAGTTTGGGTCTATGAGAAGTTATGAGTAATCCAAGGCCAGGTAACTAGCTTGTCAGAGAATTATACGTGAGTCGCAAAGACTAATGTTCATTGCAAGACACAGTAATAGATTAAATGAGATAATGGATGTGCAAATGCTCTGGGAAGTGGAAAAGACTAATCAAGTAGTGTGTTATCATTATTAATAAGTGCTATCTATCTAGAAATGCTCGGTCTGGGAAAAATGGGCAACACGCAAGTTCAAAGATCTTGTCTTACAAATAGCTAAACAAATGGGTGGTCCCTCCTTGAAGAAGCTGACATCTCATTAGCTGTGGAACCCTGTGCCCCAGCTCTGGGATCCAATCCAGGTCCAGAGAATGGACAGCTGTCAGCTCCGGCAGAGGAGCCAGCTGACTCTATGTAATAACAGCCATTTGGTGGCACAGACTGATGGCGGGGGAAATGAGTTTCCTTTGCATCAATAGCTCCTGCTTAGACAAAAACAAAATGAAGTGTCCTGGCATTTTTCTTGCAGTGCTGTGCAGTTAACTGGGGGAGGGGAGAGCACCTATTCAATCCCATTGACAACGTCTTTAAAAAAAACACTCATGGATCACCACACCCTTATGCAAATGTGGTGGCAATCTCCAGAGCTCTAATTGATGTGTATTCTGTGCATGTGTGTGTGTGTGTGTTCGTGTGTGTACAATCAACTGTGCATGAGGTAACATTGTAACCATGAGGGGTTTTTTTTTTTATTTGATACAATTACCATTATTAACTGGACTCATGGAAATTAAGATGAGAAAACTATATTATATGACTATGCTCTGTCACCAGAGAGCTAAAATAAGAAGAATACCTCTTTGCACCTGCACACCTACATCCTCAGTATTAACTGAGTCAACTCTCTTGACTAACAGTGATACGCACTGAACAAAGATTTTTTTTTCTTAATCCTCCCAAATGCTTCACTCAATCAACCACAAATGTGATTAACACTGATTTGTTTTTTTTTTTACTAAATTAACTAAATTTATATAATAGTAAAGGAATCACGTCTGTGTGTGTAGACTCACCACTGCTGTGAGGTAGAAGTGTGCATATATGTATGAGAAATGGACAGGAACAAACGTGGATTCTGGAGACACTGGGCTTTATTATTTGGATATAGAAAAGCACATCTACGAGAGAAAAGTGCAGAGTTTAAAGATTTTTTTATGAAAAGAATTAGATATATGCATAACTGCAAAATATTTTCTGGGAAAATTACATAGAAAGCAGTGTTCTTTTGGAATAAGCTTGAGGTGGCCAAAATAAATACAATGCAGACCATGTAGGAAAGCTTGCTAGACAACTCCACACCACCTAGACAGATCTGAGAAAGCTAGATTAGTTTAGGGTAGGACTCGATTTTTACATTTTATTATATTTGGTTTTATTTCCTTACTTATTTCAGGAGGTTAAAAGTGTGTCCCAGGCATTCACATTTTTTACAAGCTCCCTAGATGCACACCAAAGGTAGAGAAACACACATATACACACACATGCACACATCCATCATTATAAATATTACATAATTGCGTTAGAAAAAAATTAGAGTAATTATAAAAGACAATGATTACCCATAATTTTACTCTCCTAACCCAACTACCTGTAGCATTGTGGTTTATTGACTTCCAAATTTTTCCCTGATGTACATGGAGTGTTGCTATTTGTAAGCAGACTTAAAACTCCGCGACTACTACCTACTGGATTTTAAATGAAACTTAAAGTGGAAGTCTTAGTGACTTCTTTTGTAAGGCTCTCCCCTACTTATTACCTCTGCCAATCAGGAGCATTTATCTCCTCCCTTGACACTGCCACCAAATCACCCTCCTCTGGGATTAAGCTCAGGGCGCCTGACTACCTTTGTATTAATTCAGTTGTTCTTTTGGTGAGTGCCATACCTTTGTCAGAAAGGCTTGAACTTAAGTAGCAACATGGGGGAGCAGGCCGAGATCTTAACCTGGATTTATCCATATTTTCCACTGTGATTTCTACGTTTATGTATACTAGAGGATACCGAAGCACTGCTTGGAATCCCTCACCTCCCATGAGTTCATGAATCTCTCCCTTTCACTTACACTGCAGGGATATTAAACACATTATTCTGTTTTGATTGAACGCCAGTAAAATTCAATTCCATCTTCCCATCTGCGGCACCAGGAAGGGACCACTGCCTTATGGAAAAGGGGAGTGTGGCAATAGAGGAGAGACCCCTTCAGGACACTCATGAGCATGCCATTTTTTGCTAGACAAGATGAATTTCTCCTTTCCATGACACAAATCTCAACATCTGCTCTGTCTTTACCTCCCAGACACCCTGACAGGTGTAGCCATCTTTAAAGCATTGCTAGGAAGCAACATATGGACTGTCAGCAGTGAGTAAAGTACAAAACCATGCAGGGGGGAGGGAGGGGCTCTGCTTCTGATCTTTCAGCCTTATTATTATTTTTTAATTTGGTTTTAATTTCTCCAGGCTTTCACTGTGTCCATCTTTCACTGTCTTCTTGACATGCTTGGCACAGAATTCTGAGTTTCACCCTTGCATTTTCCAGCTGTTTCTCACCATTTAGCCCCCTCCCAGTCTCCTTGCACACTCCTCACCTCCACAGGAAGGGGAAAGTTAAAGGATGTTAATCTGCCAAATATTTCTGATCATTAGGAAGCCATAAAAATTAACATAACCATCAGAGGAAATTAACTGCCAAAAAGACAAAGTTAGAGCAGGGTAGTGAGGCTAGGGGGAAAGGGGTGAAGGCAGAAGGGCGCTTTGTTCCTCCTTTGTGGCTTTGAGAGGGGTTGCAGCTGCAGGAGGTCTAGGAGGCTATGTGCAGGTCTGCTTCCTCTACACTTAATTATAAGAACAGCCCCAGAATATCAAGTGGTGCTAGTGGTGAAAGACTAGGAAGGGATACCCTTGATTCCTTCCTTTTTCTCCTCCTGCTCCTCAGAGGGAGATTTTTGGTTATTTTTTAATTCCACTTGAAAATACTGGTTGGGGGAAGGGAAGCCTACGCTGGCCTCCTGCAGGAAATACCATTAATAATTAATACCCAATAATAATCAAATCCATGGGAGACTCGTTACAAGTAACATCTTGACAGACCCACCGATGGATGCTTTACTTCTTCATCAGCTTGCAGGATTGGTTCAGTGGGGATTTGAGAGCACATAAGCAGTGACAAAAAAAAAAGCATAAATAGCAGGTTTGTTCATGGAAAAGGCTTATTCACCCGTATAGGATCTTTCTCAGTTTAGGTTTATGGCTTGGAGGGGAATTTCCCTTTAATTGGGATTGCAATGTAAGGATGGAACCTGTCGACATTTACAAGAGAGATGGGAGGGCAATTCTTTAACTTGTTTGTTGTTATTGTTACAACTGTGGCTCCTTCAGGCTCAGTGCAAAGGAAGCAGACAATCAAGATGATCAGAGACAAAGTAAGCTAGTTAGAGGAGAGGGAGGAGACACACTGCCAGCCACAGGACCTATCTGCTGTTAGCAACCGTTGGACTCTCAGACTGGAGAGTGTTTAGTGAAGTGTTTATACTTCGTGACTCCGAGCACGTTGCACAAGCATTGTTTCATTTCATCTTCACAACAGCCCTGTGAGGTAAGTGCTAATAAGCCCATTATCTAGAGGAGAACAGAGAGGTTAGGTAATATCCCCAAGACCTCACAGCTAATAAGCTGCAGGGTTGGATTCCATCCCGGGGAGGCTGGCTGAAATGTCAGCTCTGACTTGCTTCTCTCTTCTGGCGTCATATAAATGTAAGGAAGGACTCTCTCCACGGTCAGGGAAGCAGGGTAGGAGGAGATGTCTGGCCTTCCTCGGCAGGAAGTTCTGTGTTCTATAAATACCACACTACCCTGTGTTCTATAAATATATTAAAATATAGGGCTTCATTGCTCATCATCCTCACAAAGAAAACAGGTGGGGTCACAGCGGGAACACAAAAGTGCACTCAGATGGTTCATCCAAAGATAATTAAAGCAGGGACTGTATACAGAGGTGAGGGCAAGCTGAAGAACCAAGTGCAGATGTAAGGAATTCAGAAACAAGCAGGAGCAGCGTGACCACTAATACCTAATTCTAGGGCAAAACTCCAACCCTCAGCTCCCTGAAAACCATAAAACACTTCCTTAACCTCTAAGCAGAATCCCACCCAAAGCAGGCTGTGTGGGTATTTGAAGGACCTCTTCAATTTGGAATTTTGTTATTTTATGTAAGAAAATATTGGAATGAACAAAGGAAACTGAAAATAATATAAGAAACCCAGTAAGTTCAACATCTAAATTTATCAAATGTTAACACATTAACGTATTTGCTCCACATCTTTTTTATTTTCAAAGATGTTTAAGGTTAAAATGTAATGAAAGGCTGACCTTCATGCATCTCAGACACCTTCCTTCTCACTGTGGGCAATCACTATTGTGGAGTTGATGGTGTATCATTAGTAGGGTTTTCACAATTTTACTACATGTTAATGTACCTACAATCATATGTATTATTGCTTTGTGTAATTTTAAATACATATAAATTGTATTTATAAGTACAGTTTGTATATAAACTGTATGTATTTGTAAGCAACTTGCTTTTTTTCATTTAATGTATTTTTAAATTAATTCTTCTCAGTATAGATACACTGATTTTATTTTATTATCTGAATGACATTTCATTTTATGAATACACTACAGTTTATCCCTAATTTGTTGATAATATTTAAGTTGTTTTTAATTTTTCTCTGTTGAAAAACAATGCTACATTTCCTCTAAGATCAGGAACAAGACAAGGATGTCCACTCTCGTCACTATTATTCAACATAGTATCAGAAGTCCTAGCCACAGCAATCAGAGAAGAAAAAGAAATAAAAGGAATACAAATTGGAAAAGAAGTAAAACTGTCACTGTTTGCAGATGACATGATACTATACATAGAAAATCCTAAAGCTGCCACCAGAAAACTACTAGAACTAATCAATGAATTTGGTTAAGGTTGCAAGATACAAAATTAATGCACAGAAATCTCTTGCATTGCTGTACACTAACAACAAAAGATCATAAAGAGAAATTAAGGAAACAATTCCATTTACCATCACAACAAAAAGAAAAAATTACCTAGGAATAAGCCTACCTAAGGAGGCAAAAGACCTGTATGCAGAAAACTGTAAAACACTGATGAAAGAAATCGAAGATAACATAAACAGATGGAGAGATATGTCATGTTCCTGGATTGGAAGAATCAATATTGTGAAAATGACTACATTACCCAAAGCAATCTACAGGTTCAATGCAATCCCTATCAAATGACCAATGGCATTTATCACAGAACTAGAACAAGAAATTTTACAATTTATATGGAAACACAAAAGACCCCTAATAGCCAAAGCAATCTTGAGAAAGAAAAATGGAGCTGGGGTAATCAGGCTTCTTGACTTCAGACTATACTACAAAGCTACAGTAATCAAGACAGTATGGTACAAAAACAGAAATATAGATCAAAGGAACAAGACAGAAAGCCCAGAGGTAAACCCACGCACATATGTTCACCTTATCTTTGACAAAGGAGGCAAGAATATACAATGGAGAAAAGACAGCTTCTTCAATAAGTGGTGCCGGGAAAACTGGACTGATACATGTAAAAGAATGAAATTATAACACACCCTAACACCATACACAAAAATAAACTCAAAATGGATCAAAGACCTAAATGCAAGACCAGACACCATAAAACTCTTAGAGGAAAACATAGGCAGAACACTCTATGTCATAAATCACAGCAAGATCCTTTTTGACCCATCTCCTAGAGAATTGGAAATAAAAACAAAAACAAATGGGACCTAATGAAACTTAAAAGCTTTTGCACAGCAAATGAAACTGTAAACAAGACAAAAAGACAACCCTCAGAAGGGGAGAAAATATTTGCAAATGAAGCAACTGACAAAGGATTCATCTCCAAAATTTAGAAACAGCTCATGCAGCTCAATATCACAAAAACAAAAACCCAGTCCAAAAATGGGTGGAAGACCTAAATAGACATTTCTCCAAAGAAGACATACAGATGGCCAACAAATGCATGAAAAGATGCTCAACATCACTAATCATTAGAGAAATGCAAATCAAAACCACAGTGAGGTATCACCTCACACCAGTCAGAATGGCCATCATCAAAAAATCTACAAACAATACATGCTGGAGAGGGTGTGGAGAAAAGGGAACCCTCCTGCACTGTTGGTGGGAATGTAAATTGATACAGCCACTATGGAGAGCAGTATGGAGGTTCCTTAAAAAACCAGAAATAGAACTACCATATGACCCAGCAATCCCACTACTGGGCACCTACCGTGAGAAAACTATAATTCAAAAAGATACATGTACCACAATGTTCATTGCAGCAGTATTTACAATAGCCAGGACATGGAACCAATGTAAATGTCCATCAATAGATGATTGGATAGAGAAGATGTGGCACATATATACAATGGAATATTACTCATCCACAAAAAGAACAAAACTGAGTTATTTGTAGTGAGATGGATGGGCCTAGAATCTGTCATACAGAGTCAAGCAAGTCAGAAAGAGAAAAACAAATACCGTATGTTAACGCATATATATGGAATTTTAAAAAGCAGTATTGATGAACCTAGTGGCGGGGAAGGAATAAAGATGCAGACATAGAGAGCAGACTTGAGGACATGGGGGGTTGGGGAGGGGAAGCTGGGATGAAGTGAGAGAGTAGCTTCGACGTATATACACTACCGAATGTAAATTGGATGGCTAGTGGGAAGCTGCTGCATAGCACAGGGAGATCAGCTCAATGCTTTGTGATGACTTAGAGGGATGGGATAGGGAGGGTGGGAGGGAGCCTCAAGAGGGAGGGGATATGGGGACATATGTATACATATAGCTGATTCACTATGTTGTACAGCAGAAACTAGCACAACATTGTATTTATACTCCCATAAAGATGTGAAAATAAAAAGCTACAATAAGCATTCTTATATATCTACATGAGCATGTAATGCAAGAAATTCTCTGGGAGTAGAGTCACTGGGTTATAAAGTAATCCTCTCCTTGATTATATTAGATTGTGTCAAATTGTCTTCCAAAGTGCCAATTTTTATACTCACAAGCACTGAATAATAGTTCACATATCCTCACATTGTGGTTTTAATTTACACCTTCTGGTTCTAATTTATATTTCCTTTATTACAAATGAGGTTGAGCTTTTCATATGCTTCCTGAGCATTCATATTTCTGCATTATGAGTGTTTCTGTCCAAATTTTTTTTTCCATTTTTTTATTGGATAATCTTTATCTTACTCTTTAAAAAGTGCTTACTATTCCAGTTACTAATTTCTATATGTGTTACAAATATTTACCTTTTCATTTCCTTTATGATATTTTTAGTTGTGCGGAAGATTTTAATTTTAACATGGTCAAGGGTGTCAGTTTTTTTCTTTACGGTTTATCATGTGTGTATGTGTGTGTCTTGTTTAGGAAATCCCTCTTTTACTGCAAGTTTGTAAAGATATTTTATATGTTCTCTGCTAAAAATAAAATTTTGCTTTTTACATTTAGGGTTCAAATATATATGGAATTGATTTTTTGTGAATGGTGTGGAACAGAGATATCATGTTATTATTTGTGTGTATCTGTATATACATATACACATACATTATATATTTTTAAAGATTATAATATTATGTCTTCATTAGACTATGCTTGCTCTACCTAATTTAAAATATCACTCTGTAGTATGCTTTATTTATACAGGCAAGAGTTTTTTTCTAAGTGTATTCTATGGGTCTTTTTGACTATTCTTACACCAGTGCCTCACTATCTTAATTCATACATTTTTTGATAAGCATTCATAAACCTGTACAGTGAGTCCTCATATTTTAATCTCCTTAGATGTTCTTGACCTTTGCTCTGCCCTATCAGTTTTAGCATTAATCAACTTTTATGAAAACCACTGTTATAATATTTATAGAATTGCCTTCAAAATTTTTTTTCATTTGGAGAATTTTTATCTTCATGTAACTATTTCCATTCACAACTATAGCATATCTCCTCATTTATTTCTATTTTTAGGTTATTCAAATATTATTTTTCCCCATTACATATCTTGCTATATTGCATATATTTTGAAAGATTTATTGTTATATTACTTATTGTTTGGCTGTTATGGTAAAGAGTATCTTTTACCATTTTCACCTTCTATTTGTATTTTGATGGTATTTAAGAATACAATTTAAAAATGTTTTCTAATTAACTGAGATATAATTCAATTTCAAATGTGTAGTTCAATGAGTTTTGACGAATGTATATTCCCAAGTAAAACTGATGACATTCAACATATAAAACATTTTCATCTTCCTAGTCAATCTCCCCTACTCCAGCTCCAGTAAATCTGTCATTCTGTCACCATTAGAGTTTATCTTTTCTAGAGTTTCATATAAAGTAAATCATGTATGTATATAGTTCAATAATAAGCAAATTGTTTTTTTTTTAATTCCAATCAGTATGCCATTTATTAATGTTTTCTTCTCTTATTGCTCCACTTCAAAGATAAAAAAGGTGAAGAAGTGGTGAGAGCAAACAGTCTTACCTTGTTCCTAATCTTAGGGAGGGAATCATGCAATTATTTCACCATTAAGTATGAAGTTAGCTGTAAGTTTTTTGTAATGACTTTTATTAGTTTATGGACTTTATTAGCTTATGGAGTAGCTATTTTATTAGTTCCCATCTATTCTTAGTTTAGTGAAAGTTTTTATGATGAATGCATCTGGGATGGTGACAAATACCTGTTCTGAATGTATTGAGATAATTGTATGATTTTTCTCCTTTATTCTGTTAATAAGATTGATTATATTTATTGCTTTTTGAATGTTAAAAATCCTAGCATCCTTGGGATTAAATTAATTGATACAAGGCATTATCCTATGTATGTGTTGTTAGACTCAATTTGATAAATGTCTTTAAGAATTTTTGTATCTATATCTATGAGAGATGTCTGTCTAATTTCTTTGATGCAATGTTTTGTTTATTTAATGGAGTAATGTGGGCCTCATAAAATGAGTTGAAAAGTGTTTCTTTGTTAACTTTGTAAAGAGCAGGTTTATTACTGGTCATTGTTCCTTTAAATATTTCATATAATTCACAAGTAAATCCATCTAGGATAGTAGTTTCCTTTGTGGATTTTTTTAAATTGAAATGTCAATTTCAAATATATATATATATACATAAAATCTGATGTTCTATTTCCTCTTGAATCAATCTTAGCAATTTCTGTCTTCAAGAATTTTATACTTTTGGACTTCCCTAGTGGCACAATGGTTAAGAATCTGCCTGCCAATGCAGGGGACACGGGTTTGACCCCTGGTCTGGGAAGATCCCACATGCCGTGGAGCAATGAAGCCTGTGCACCACAACTACTGAGCCTGTGCTCTAGAGCCCTTGTGCCACAACTACTGAAACCTGCATGCTCTAGGGCCTGTGTGCCGCAGCTACTGGTTCCATGTGCTGCAACTACTGAAGCCCATGTGCCTAGAGCCCGTGTTCACAACAAGAGAAGCCACCACAATGAGAAGCCTGTGCACCACAATGAAGAGTAGCCCCCACTTGCTGCAACTAGAGAGAGCCCATGTGCAGCAATGAAGACCCAACACAGCCAAAATAATAATAATAATAATAATAAATTTGAAAAAATTTGAAAAAAGAATTCTATATTTCTGATATATTTTGTTTAATTTATTGGCATAAAGTTGTTCATGATATTTTCTTAATTCTGTAGGATCTGTAGTGATGTCTCCTCTTCAGTTCCTGATATTGGTAATTTGTATTATCTCTTTTTTTAATCAATCTATTAGCAGTTTATTAATTTTATTATTTTCTAAAATACTGCATTTGGTTTCATAGATTCTCTATGATTTTCATTTTATAATTTGTTTCTGCTCTGATCTTTATTATTATTTTATTCTATTTACTTTAGGTTTAATTCACTCTTCTTTTTCTGGCATTTTAAAGTGGAAATAAGCCATTGATTTTATATTTTTCTTCTAGTTTTACTGAGATAAAATTTGCATGCAGCACTTATAAATTTAAAATGTACAGCGCAATGATTTGGCTTACATACATGATGAAATAATTACTACAGTTAAGGTCAGTGAACATCCATTATCTCACATAGATACCAAATTAAAGAAATAGAAAAAAACATTTTCCTTTAGATGAGAACTCAAGATTTACTCTCTTAGTAACTTTCATATATAACATACTGTGGTGTTAATTATATTTATCATGTTGGACATTACATTTCTAGCACTTATTTAACTTATAACTGGAAAGTTGTACTTTTGACTGTTTTCATCCAATTCTGCCTCCCCCCACCCCCTGCCTCTTGTAACCACAAATCTGATCTCTTTTTTATGAGTTTGTTTGTTTATTTTTTTGAAGTATAATTGACCTAGAACACTATGTTAGGTCCTATTACACAACATAGTGATTTGATATTTCTACATATTTCAAAATGATCACCATGAAAATTCTTAGTTACTGTCTGTCACCATTCAAAGATATGACCTAGATATTGACTATATTCCTCACACTCTTAATTTCATACCCATGACTCACTTAGTTTGCAACTGTAAGTTTGTACCTCTTAATCTCCTTTATCTATTTCTATCCCCCCCCCCATCCCACACCCCTCTGGCAACCACCTGTTTGTTCTCTGTATCTATGACTCTGTTTCTGGGTTATGCTTATTCATTTTTGTTTTTTGATTCCACACGTAAGTGAAATCATTCAGTATTTGTCTTTCTGTGTCTGACTTATTTCACTTAGCATAAAACCCTCTAGGTCTATCCATGTTATCACAAATGGCAAGATTTCATTTTTTATGGCTGAGTAATATTCCACTGTGTGTGTGTGTGTGTGTGTGTGTGTGTGTGTGTGTGTACACGTGTGTGTGTGTATGTATCACATTTTCTTTATCTTTTCATCTATTGATGGGCATGTAGGTTGTTTCTCCAAATCTTGGCTACTGCAAATAATGTTGCAATGAACATAGGACTACATATAATTTTTTTAAAAATCTTTTAATTGAAGTATCATTGATTTACAGTGTTGTGCTAGTTTCAGCTGTACATGCATATATGTTTTCTAATTAATGTTTTTGTTTTCTTTGGATAACTACCCAGAAGTGAAATTGTTGGGTCATATGGTAGTTCTACTTTTAATTTTATGAGGAATCTCTATATGTTTTCCATAGTGGTCACACCAATTTACATTGCCATCAACAGTGCATGAGGGTTCTCTTTCTCCACATCCTTGCCAACACTTGTTATTTGGTGTCTTTTTGACAATATCCATTCTGACAGGTGTGAGGAAATATCTCACTGTGGTTTTGATTTGCATTTCCCTAATGCTACTAATGTTGAGCATTTTTTTCATGTTCCTGTTGATGTATCTCTTTGGAAAAATGTCTATTCAGATCCTCTGTCCATTTTTTAATTGAGTTGTTTGTTTTCCTTGATGTTGAGCTGTATGTGTTCTTGTATATTTTGGAACTCCTTATTGGAAAAATCTTTGCAAATATCTTCTCCCATTCAGTAGGTGAACTTTTCAGTTTATTGGTCATTCTTTCACTGTACAAAAGCTTTTTAGTTTGATGTAGTCTTATTTGTTTATTTTTGCTCTTGTTTCTCTTGCCTGAGGAGGCATATCCAAAAAATATTGCTAAGACTGATGTTAAAGAGCTTACCACCTATGTTTTCTTCTAGAAGTTTTGTGGTTTCAGGTCTTACATTTAAGTGTTTAATCCATTCTCAATTTATTGTTGTGCATGGTGAGAGAGAGTAGTCCAGTTTTATTCTTTTACATATAGCTGTACAGTTTTCACAACAACATTTATTAAAGAGGCTGTCTTTTTCCAGTTGTATATTCTTGCCTCCTTTGTCATAGATTAATTGTCCATATAAATGTGGGTTAATTTCTGTGTTCTCTATTCTGTCCCATTGACCTATGTGTTTGTTTTTGTGCTATACCATACTGTTCTGACTACTCTAGCTTGTAGTATAATTTTAAATCCAAGCACATGATACCTCCAGCTTTGATCTTCCTTCTCAAGATTGTTTTGCCTATTCAGGGTCTTTTGTGTCTCCCTACAAATTTTAGAATTATTTGTTCTAGTTCTGTGAAAAATTCCATTGGTCTCTTGATAGGGATTGCAGTGAGTCTATGATTGCCTTTGGTAGTATTTTAACAACATTAATTCTTCCAATCCATAAACACAGTATATCCTTCCATCTGTTTATGTTGTCTTCAATTTCTTTCATGAGTGTCTTATAGTTTTCCAAGTACAGGTCTTTTGCCTCCTGAGTTAGACTTATTCCTAGGTATTTTATTCTTTTTTGATGTGATTATAAATGGGATTGCCTTCTTAATTTCTCTTTCTGCTAGTTCATTTTTAATGTATAGAAAGGCAGCAGATTTCTGTATAATAATTTTGTATCCTGAAACTTCACTGAATTCATTGATGAACTCTAGTAGTTTTCTGGTGGTGTGTTTAGAATTTTGTATGTATAGTATTATGTCATTTGCATACAGTGACAGTTTTACTTCTTCCTTTCCAGTATGGATTCCTTTTATTTCTTTTTCTTGGCTGATTTCTGTGCCTAGGTCTTAAGAATTTATGAATAAAGCTAGTATAAAACATTATGTACAAGTGCTTATAGGAAGATAAACCTTCATTTCTCTGGAACAATGCCCAAGAGTGCAATTGCTGGACATATGGAAGTTGCATGTTTAGTTTCTAAAGAAACTGCCAAATTGTTTTCCAGAGTGGCTATACCATTTTTCAGTTCCACCAGCAATATATGAGTGATCCAGTTTCTTTGCATCCTCACCATCTCTTGGTGTTGTCATTATTTTTTAGCTTTTCCATTTTGATAGGTATATTGTGATATCTCATTGGGGCTGTAATATGCATTTCCCTAATGTCTAATGACAGTGAACACCTTTTTATGTGCTTATTTGTCATCCATGTATTATTTTTAGTGAAATGTCTTTTCATATATTTTTCCCATTTTCTATTGGGCTTTTTTTTCTCTTGAATTTTCAGATTTTTTTTTTTTTCCATATTCTGAACACTAGTTCTCTGATGGGTAGATGGTTTGGAAATATTTTCTCCCAGTGTATAGCTTGTCTTTTCATCCTCCTGGCAAGGCCTTTTGTAGAGCAAAAGTTTATAATTTTGGAGAAGGACAATTTGTCATTTTTAAAAATTTTATGGATCAGGCTTTTGTTGTTAAATCTAAGAATTTACCCAGCTCTACATTCCAAATATTTTCTCTTATAAGTGTTTCTAAAATTTTATAATTTTATGTTTGACTTTTACATCTGTAATATATTTTGACATAATTTTTGTTTAAGATGTGACGTTTAGGTCAAGATTCTATTTATTTATTTATTTGTTTGTTTCCTATGTCCAGTTTCTCCAGCACAATTTGTTGAAAGTGCTATCTTTCCTCTATTGAATTGCTTTTGTACTTTGTCAAATATCGTTTGGCCATATTTGTCTATTTTTGGAGTTTTATATTCTGTTCCATTGATCTATGTGTCTATCCCTCCACTACAACCTCTTGATGACCTTAACCTGACATCAGGTGGACTGCTTCCTTCCACTTTGTTCTCCATTTTCAAAATTGTTTTAGTTAGCACAGTTTTTTTTTGTTTTTTATTTTTGTTTTACTTTTCATATAAATTTAAAAATAATCTTGTCTATATGTACAAAACACTCTGCTGAAATTTTGAAAGGAATTGTGTTAAACCTGCATGTCAGTTTGGGAAGAATTGACATCTTTAATATATCCTACAATCTTGTATCCTACAACTTTGTTGAACCCATTATTAGTTCTAGTATAAAATGTCTAGGATAAAATTAGTTCTGGTAAAATGTCAACACAAGTGAACTGTGATTTTGGAAATTTGAAATATGGGAATCATCGGTATGTTCCATATTTCTTCAAATCTAAGTCACCATTGATTATAAGCTGTACCCCTGAGGAAAAATAAACCTACCAATTAAACTATGACATAATGCCTTAATAATCCCATATGATGCATGAATTGGCCACACCTATAAGTTGCTTTATTTTTTCCAAAGTATTTGACAAATTCTCCTCTCTCCACTTACTTTAATAAGTATGTGATAAGTAATCCTTTTGCAGATATCTCAGTAAAAAAATATAAAAGATATTTTCTTGAAGGTATCTTATACTCCAAAGATTTATAAAGCTCTTGGTTGTTACTTTGAAAAAAGAAATTAAAGTTTTGTCAGTACATATTCTTTCAAATTGCTCTATTTCCATGGTTTTCTGCATACATAATAATAATTTTCTTTTAATGCCAAATCACAGTATTAATTTTTAAGTTCATTTTAAATAACATTAAATCCAATATGTATAGTACCATTAATCCACAAATTTTTATTGAATTAAGATAGTGTTAACAGTAATGACCAAGTTCTCACAGTGCAGGCAAGGAAGACTAAGTCAAGACTGCTGCCTGGGTGATGACAACCATTTGTGGATGCGTCTTGTTCCAGATATGTAAAAGGTGAAACAATTTGTCTTAGATTTGATAAAATGTGGCAAGTATTTCCACCATGGGAAAAATTGAGATCACATAGTAAAAGTTTTGAAAGAGTAGAGGTGAGGTCTGAGGTCTGAGTCTGGCAGAGAAGACTAAAACGGAGCAACCAATGAGGTAGGAGGAAAATAAGTAGAATGTGGTTTCTGGCAAGTCAAGGAAGAGAAGGTTGCAAGAAGGAGGGAGTGATCTGCAATGTCAGATCCTGCAGAGAAAATGCAGAAGAGGACTGAGAATTGCTCACTGGCATTGGGAACATGAATGAACATGAATCTTTGGCAACATGAATGAATACCATTTCTTAGGCATGGTAGAGAGAATAACCTGATTGAAATAGGATTAAGAGGGAATGGGGGAATTCTCTGGAGGTCCAGTGGTTAGCACTCTGCACTTCCACTGCAGGGGATCAGGGTTTGATCCCTAGTTGGGGAACTAGGATCCCACAAGCCACGTGGCTGGGAAGTGAGATAGTAAATAAAACTCCTCCATGCTTGGTGTGTTGATTTTTACTTGTTTGTTTGATTTTGTTTTGTTGTTGTTTTATTTTTAAGCAGGAAAATAAGGGCCTTGGCTAGAAAGGGACAGGAGATTGAAATTTGTTTTTTTTTAATATTGAGAGATTTTACAGTATATTTATATGATAATGAGAATAATAGTAGAGAAAGAAAACTTAATCATGCAGAAGACCAAAGGAACAATGCCCTTGCTTAAACATAAAGGAATAGGATCCAGTGTCATCCAAGCCTCTGTACTATTCCCATGTTGTATAATTATTTATATGTCTAAATTTCCCAGGCTAAGAATTCCTTTATGCCTGGGATCATGCTCCATTTACCTTTTCCTACCTAGGCCAAGCAGAATAGCACAGTGTTCATTAGTGTGGGCTTTGGACTCTGCCTGGATTTGGAACCTGAGTCAGTTGCTTGTTAGCTGTGTTCTTGAGAAGCTATACATGAAATTTTCTATGCCTTGGTTTCCTCATCTATAAAATGTGGATAATAATATTACCCACCTGTTGTAACAATCAAAGTCTGAATGCATGTAAAGTGCTTAAAATGGTGTCTGACGTTACAAATGCACAATAAATGTTAGTTACACAATAAATTTAAGTTACAGAACAGCACACTGTATACATTCTGTGAATGAATGAATTCATATTATTTTAAAATATCCTTAGAGTTGACTTGTTTTCTACATAGCCCTCTCTTGATCCCAGTTTTGAACTCTTCTCTTCCTACAGCTAAGGCTATTTAACTGTCACCTGCAGACTCAGCTCATGCTGGTCTCCTGAGATCAATTCTGACCTTAGAGAAGAAGGATTCCAGAGACATTTGCCTGGATGTTTATCCCTGACCCTGTGCACCGTTTATGCAAACTAAGTGGGCATCTGCCTTTTTTTTTTTTTTTTTTTTTTGGCACACAAAACTCCCTTTTTCTTAGAAATTCTTGCCTCTCTGATTGTTTCTATGTCTGTTTCTCATTTCCTTTTTTGACTCCATATAATCAGGGCTTGCCTTGTGTGCTTCTAAGATTGCAAACTGCCTGGCTCCAGGCATGACTTTGGAATGGGCATTAAGCTCCCAGGGCTGCCCTATAATTAATGTTCATAATTAGTGTAAATACGCTGCAGAGATTTGCAGCACAATATGCCTCACGTGGACCTAATTGGGACCAAAGGACTAGTAGCCCCAGTTCTGAGGCCTTTAGGATAAGGGAATTAGAGGCATCTAAAGGGTTCAAAGAAGGCTAATAAGGCACAGAGGATTAGGTAATTAATGGATCTAATGCTGTCCTGGAAAATGTTGTAAAAAGACTTCTCACCAGCCCTGCTCCTCTCAAGGCAAATTTCTTTATGTGGGATGATTCTTCATTCCTTTCAAGTGTGTGGGGCTTTCTCTCCTGGGAAACATCTAGGGAGAATATAGCTTTGGTTTGCATTTCCTTATGCCTGTAGCCTTAAAAGATTTAAAGCTTTATCAGCAGAATGCCATGAAGTGGAGTATTGAAGCAATTATCTGGATAATCCACACTGAGGAAGAAGGAAATCTTCATTTGGGGGTTTAGATTATATTGCATGGCTCTATTTTCGTGAATCAGTAAGGCAACCATGCAGAGGGCATAAGGCACAAAATAGGAATTCATTAAATATTTGCTGGATGGATGAATCTTTTATTCAAAATATCAATTAATATTAATAGTCCTTAATAATTCTGGTTTCCACCTGAATACCGTATGTGCTCTCATCTCTTGGCTGGGTGAGTTAATGAACAGAGATATGAAGGCTAACTTCTAGTCCCCAAATGGGCCTTAGTTTATTTACTCAGCTGTGGAAGAGAACTGGCTTTTACTGGATGGTTTCATGTAAAATATATTTTTTTAACAATTTACCAGATAATGTTGCACCTTTGCTCCCTTCTTAATCTGAGCAGTTTAGATACCGTGATGACCTTTGAATCTGGTGGGGGAAAAAATCAGTTAAGCCACTAGTTTGCCTTTCTGCAGATGAATTAGTGAGTTGATTGATTGGCTTGTTACACTTAACGTTTGTGAAGGACTGTGTCCAAAGGCTTTACGCTTTGGGGCAGGACATTGGCTTCCATGTTCTATACCTTCTGTTTATCCTGACATTGGTGACCCAGAAGAGTTTTTATTATCACAAGACCATCAATCCTTGCCCAATAACTTCCACAGCTTGGAAGCTAGAGATTTCCAAACTAAGAGTAAGATATAGGGAAGAAGGAAAAAGGACCAAGGTTATGGACACAGAAGGGTCTGGATTTTGAGTTTATCTTTTTCTATATTTTCTATTGTTCATGGAAAAAATGAGAAAAGATTCGGGAATCAGAAGTTTGGGTTAATTCACTTTGATTTTGCATCATTCCCTTAACTACCCCGTGCCTTATTTTGCACACCTGAAGAAAGGGAACGATTATATCAACTCACAGGATGTTAGTAAGAATCATGTGAAATGCATGCGAAAGATTTAAAAACTTACTAATCTGCCGACAAATATAAGTACAATATCAGAAATATCTGTGGCATGAAGAAATTTTGATTTGCATGTAGTGGGGATAGCCCACAACCAGAAACTTAGAAAATTAATTCCGTCAGAGAACTTGCTATGGCAATATCCATGTCCTAAATCATAGATGAACCAATAAGAACGAAGGTAGTATCCTGCCTTGAATGGATTCTGCACCAGTCAGGCCCCTAAGACCTTGTCCTAGATTAGCCTGCAGTGTAGGTAGCAACAAAGTAACACAAAATGCATTTTACAAAATCAACAGACTATATCTCATAACAGGTAAAGGATAACCTCCTCTCTCTTTTTTCCCCAGTACCAACTGCTGGAGCACTCCATGAGTTAGCAGAGCCTAGGCCCGTGAACTCCCTTCACACTTATATGAGTGCTCAGGTTTCCTTCTCACAGGGCATAGATAAGGAGTGATGAATTTGTGATGACTCTCTGTTTAAGACCATTCCCTCAATATACAGCTTAAATCTCCAGCCCATCCAGTTTTTGCAAGGTCCCCTTCAGTAACAGAGAGAGCTTATGTACTTAAAGAGAAAAAGACTGGTTATATCAGCTCTGCTTCTTACTAGCTGTGTGACGTTGAACAAATCACTTAACCTTCCTAAATCTTAATTCCCTAAATTTTTGTATAATTTTCTCTAAGTGTGGAAAATAAAATATACCTCATGTGTTTGCTGGGGGAGACCTAGATCATTGTGGGGGGTTAATAAATGTCAGTTTCCTCCACAGTTCTCTCCACTATTTGTTGGCTAAGGAGAGCCAAGTGAGTTAACCCTTTGTACAACTACCCAGTGTCTTCCCACTTCCCTCCCTTTCCCCTCTGCGTGACAAAATTAGACATCCGAAGCACCCCAGTTATCTCATGACTTCAGCCCTCCTGAGTTTGTTCTCACTAAATATTAGACAGAACAATCACATTCTCAAGTACTCTCTTGAGAGCTCAGTGACAGTTCAATGACACCCTGTTCCAGGCCAAACAAACCTTCAAAGAAGAGAGAGAGACAGAGACAGACAGAGACAGAGATCACAAACAGGCATGTCTCTTGTTTGTCTAGAAGGAGTTGGGAACAGAGATAAGCTGGGAAGGAAGGCTGCATTACAGAGAGGGTGGTGGGAGAGGCAGGCAAAAAGTAATTGAGCTCAGTCTCTGTTCTAGCTAAGCCAGCCTGTATTAGGAAGTCAACAAACTCTCACTGGGTGCTAGGTACTGGAGTACACAGAAGAATGACAGTTTAATCCAATTCTGTCCAATGGCATATTCTATGGTAATGGACTTGTACTAGTTTGCCTCTGTCCAATATGGTAACTATAAGCCATTGTGGCTACTGAGCATCTGAAATGTGGTTAGTGTGGCAGAAGAACTAAATTCTTAGTATTTAATAGAAATTAATTTTAAATGTAAATAGCTCTATGAGCTAGTAGTGGTCATATTGGGAATCTGTTGTTATTAATATTTTTTTAAATTTTTTAAATTAAGATAGAGTTGATTTACAATGTTGTGTTAGTTTCAGGTGTACAGCAAAGTGATTCAGTTATATGTATACATATGTATCTAATTTTTTCAGACTATTTTCCCTTATGGGTTATTATAAAATATTGAGTATAGTTCCCTGTCCTATACATTAGGTCCTTGTTGGTTATCTATTTTATATATAGCAGTGTGTATATGTTAATCCCAAACTCCTAATTTATTCCTCCCCCACCCTTCCCCTTTTGTAATCATGAGTTTGTTTTCTATGTCTGTGGGTCTACTAATAGTAATCTGTTGTTATTAGAGACATGGATTTCTGAGTGTCAAAATAGGTAACAGAAGATGACTTTAATCTACCTACTCTCTCTTCTGGAATTAGTGGAGTTACTTAAACCACTGCTGTTATGTAACTGGATTGTGGAAAGTGGAGGAACGGTGGAGACATATTTGATGTATCCATTTAGCCACATGGATAATACGCCAGACCTCCATTTATAACTGCTTATCAAGGGCACTGGCTAGGTTCCATTCGGACATGGTATATCAACCTCTGTCTTAAGGCTGGCTGTCCAGGTTGTGCGTGCCAGTTGTCACTTGAGAAACAGGCATAGAGGAAATTCCTGTTGAAGTGGTGGTTAAAACAACCCTAAACCGGCTGCTGATCCTTAACCTTCTACTCTTTGTAAGAGGATTCCTTGCACAGGTCCAATCCTTCAAAATCCTTTTTTTAATGGTCTCTTGAGACACATCAACAACCATTTAACTCTGAGCCTGTCATTTCCAGAGCCCAAGAAAAGATAGTTCAGAATTAAAGTAAGGTTGTAAAGACAACAAAGAGATTTAACTGAGTATGCACTTCATTCTCACAGTGATGTTCACTGTAGTGTGGTACGTACTGAAATAAGTTAAGGTTATATTCTACGTTAAAGGACTAAACACCTACATTTAGGAAAATAAATAAAATAAACCCAGAGAGCATGCAAGGCAGCTTTTGCAAATACCATCCGCTACTGCCTTCTTTAGTTCTGTGTCTAGATTTTTCGCCCTTGGTTTCTGTCCCCATAGGTTCTGACCATACCATCATTTACAAAAGCAGAGACCTCCTTAGGAAATTCTACCCGAGGTTGGGTCTAGGATGAATCTTATTGCCATAGATCCTGCATCCGGGGTTCCTGGTATCTGCTCTGGAAACAGCTCTCCATGCTGGTGTTCGCCCAACCCCAGTTGTATTGACTTCTTCCATAAAAATGAATTTCAGTACTCTAGTTTCTTATAAGAATCCCAAATTCTTTGACCAGCCATCTTACATCTGACTACTTAGTCCTTGTTCACATTTGTTTCTTCTCCTTCCAGCTGAAAGCTGGGATTTTTCTCCAAACCAAGCCACCGTGTTACCATACGTTGACTTAATGTTCCCCCATGTCCTGGCCATTCTCACTGGGAGGATCCCAAGAATGTAGATTTTGGCAGCAGCTAAAATAAAGCCTGACTTTGCCAGTCTCCTCCCTGATTTCCATTCTCCATCACTGCCCATGCACTGAATACCAAACCCTAGCTTAGAATTGGTTCCTTCTCCAGGAAGGGCTTCCTCTTCCTCCCACCAGCACTTACCACCTCAATCCTAACCTCCCTCTGCAACAAACCTGCTTGACTCATGAAAAACCCCAGTGCTAAGTATTTCAGGGATTCTAAGAGCTCACTTCAAGTCATGCTAATGCTTGACATTTGGTACTTTGGTACACTTTGCAGTTGGCTACAAAATTCCCAGTGCCTTATCCTAGGGACTGTCCAATGTTAAATACTTCAGCACTTGGAGTGTCTGTGACATTGAATCGGTAAAGGTCACCAGCAGAGACAAAATGAATCATCCTTCATGGCTTTAAGACACACTTTCCAGCTCATTATGATAAGTTGCCTATTAAATTTTTTGTCCCCTTCTATAGAGATTAAGCCTCCTGTGTGTTATCTGCACTAATGAAGCACTTGCTCTTATATCTTTTTTTCTAGACGGTTTGTCACCAGGGCTGTCCTGTCCTGTAAAGCCCCAGTGACAGTGAGCTGTTGACAGAGTATTAGAAAGAGCTCAGATCTTTAAAGCCAGGGATGTGACAGAGAATTTTTTTTTTTCATTTTCCCAATCTCTACAGTCTCTGTGCTCTAACACTATTCCATTAAATCATAAAGGTTAGAGCTTCTCAGGCCCTTAGCATCTTTCCTTTGATTTGCAAAACGAGTGGGGGATTTGTTATTAATCCTTGCTGTTGCAGCTACAGAGCAGGCACCATTATCTATAACTAAGCCATTAACCTGATTGGTATTAATCAGAAGTGTCCCATGAGTCATATTGGTTGAAGAGATCTGGATGTTTTTCAGTAAAGGGGCTTTGTAGAATCAAATGAGAATTGATTGATGATCCCAGAGTACATGTATGCAAGTGAAGAACCAGCTACATTCTGGGTATCTCACTTTAATGAAAGCAATGTCCTCTCTGCATGCTAAGAAGGCAAACTGGTTTAACTGACCCATTGCAAAGACATTCTGTGCTTCGAGTTCCTTCTCCACAATAGGATTGGGGAGAGAGAGAGAGAGAGAGAGAGAGATGAACTGGCCGAACTGGCCCACAGAAGTTAAATATGTGATAACTGGCTTCCTGTACACTACAAACAGGTATTCTTTGGAAGATTTCGGCCCAGAGATGCTACTGAGCACCAGCCCTTACAGAGTATCTCCAATGGTTCCCATAGACTGAAGGGCACACATGTTTAAGGCAGGCTTCTAGGTGCAGAGTCTCCAGCCAAAGCACAGAAACAAAGTCAAAGAGTCCACTAAGGGATTAAGCCCATGATCTTGGTATCGTCAGCACCATGCTCTAATTAACTGAGCTAACCAGAAGCAGATGCTCTGTACCGCTGAGCTAACTCTCTATAGAAAATGCCAAAACAAAAAAGCATTCCTCACAGTTTTCAAATTCTATTATTTCCTAGGCAAACTTCTTAAACATTTTTGCTGAATGGTTGTCCTCAAAAACTTTCGTATCTATGCCATGTAAAGAACCTAGATATTTGGACAACTACCCAGATTATTAAGTGCTATTTACATAGAATAGCATAAGGAATATTTTTCAGTTGGAAAAAAATAGAATTACATTAGCAAAGGGTTTTCCAGTAACTTAATCCCAATTAATTTGTCGTTTCCCATGCTGCCCAAATACAGACAACAAAGATCCAAAGGGGACCAAGGCAAAATGTGGTATAAGGTTTTCTCTGGCCCTGCCTTCCTACAGTGAATCATCTCTCTTATGAACTCCACAAGACAGAGTGTAGTTTTTTCTGGTTGGTTATATCCTGTTTTAAAAAAGGACTTGGGGAAACTTATGGAAATATGTTATATAGTATATGAAAATATACACACCAGTACTACAGTGTAAAAACATAAATAACTATGGAAATTCAGTGAAGTAACAAACAAAAATAAAATAAAATAAAATCAGAAATAGAGTTAGCATGCATAATACAAACAAGGAGGTTCTGTGGAATTGCCAAAGGTGTTTTAAAAGTTTGATTGTTCAGTTGAATTAAGAATCACAATATTCATAAAATACAAACACTCATTACCCAGAAGCTGCAGAGTGGTTCCTGATACCAAGACCTGAAATAAAGGTATGCTGAGGTTTCTACTAAAGGGACCTGGCACCTGGTGATAGCGCAGGTAAGGTCTTTACCCTTGACATCCCAAGGGGAAGTGTAATAATAAATGCCTTATGGCTGTTGCTTTTAGTGTTGATGATACAGGTCTTAAAACACCTACTGTTTATTTCACTCACTGACCCTTAACATGCACTACTTAGATTGTAGATTAAGTTTTCCTGTGCTCATGTCTTGACCTTCTATCTAAACTCTACCTCTCCTTAGTGCAAAGGTTAAATCGTATTGTTTCACATTACCTGAAACATATAGCACAGACCATTGAGTGGAGGAGGTTTCTCAAAAAAGTTTGATTAATCAAGATATTGACCGATAAACAAAAATATGAGACATCTATCATTTTATCTACTCATCCCATATATACCTCCCCATTTTTTATTCAAAACCTTCTAATTCAATACCATTTTTCCCTATTTACATGGTTACAACAGGTAGGGCAGTCATGTTCAAACACTGAAACCCCAAACCCTTGACCAAATCCAAAGATGATTTGGAGGAAGGTACTAATCTAAGCTGTGCAAACCAGAATCTTTACCTTCAGGAATTTGGAATTGAGACTAAGCTGGTCTAGTTAATGACTTAACTCTTCAATGATGATTGTAATATCAGGTACTCTTGATATTATTGAAAACATTGTTCATTGTTATGCTCTGAAGATATGTAAGCTGGTCAGTTCTGTGGAAACTAGAGAAGAAAGACTCACAAATGCTGGAAAAAGGGAAGAAATGAGAGCCAGAGAGAGAAACTGCAGTTTCTACCCTGTGCTTCATTCTCTGAATAAAGTCTCTTGGTTCCATTAGACATCTGTGTATCCACATGATAAATTTAATATTTTTGTTTAAGCTAGTTTAGTGGGTTTCTGCTATTCTCAACCAGAAGTGTTAACTAGTACAGTGAACCGTAGTAATCTAATTTGCCAATGATATTTACTTGCTCATCCGATAAATATTTATTGAGTAGATATTATGTGCCAGCTACTATTTGAGTTTGAGATGCATCATGGAACAAAACAGACAAAGATTTCTGCCCTGTTCTATATCATATTACCCGTCCCTATACTTTGCCAAAGAAATGGGTGATGTTTATCAAGAACACAGTATTCAGGTATATTAGAATAGTTGTTTTCACACACTTGAAAGCTAAACAGACTTAAAAAAAAAAAAAAAAGGTACTTGACCTAAAGGAATCAGGGAGGGAGAAGCTACCAAAACTATTACAGTTTGATAGAAAAAAAAAACATTCAAAGTTGTCTAAAGTAGTGCTTCTCAAACTTTAGTATCCACTACAATCACCTGTAGAGCTTGTTAAAATACAGCCTGACCCACTTCCTGAGATTATCATTCAATAGATCTGGGGTGGAGCTTAATAGTTTGTATTTATAACAATCTCTTAGATGATGGCAGATGCTGCTGATCCATTCCTCCAACATCAATGTTCTAAAGAGTAGATGAGCCTTGCTTCATGGTGAATTCTACCAGATGTGTTAATAGAGTTAATACAAATTCTCCACACATGCTTCCAAAAAATAGAAAAGGAAAGAACATCCAGAAGGAGATCAATTGATGAATGGATAAACAAAAGGTGGAATATCCTTATGATGGAATATTATTCAATCTTGAAAAGGAATGAAGTACTGATACACGGTACAACATAGAAGAACCTTGAAAACATTATGCTAAGTGAAATGAGTCAGTCACAAGAGGAAACATATTGTATGAAATATCTAAAATAGGCAAATCCAGAGAGACAGAAAACAGATTAGTGGTTGTCAGGGTCTGGGGAGAGTGAGGATTAGAGAGAGACAGCTAATGGGTTTATTTTGGAGTGGTGAAAATGTCCTGAAATTTGATAGTCATGATGGTTGTGTAACTGTGGATAAATGAAAAACCACTGAATTGTATACTTTAAGAGTATATATCAATAAAGCTATTGTTAAATTTTAAAAAAAAAATAGAATGCATGAACCAACTTGCGATTGCTAATGGACTGGCATTTCCAGTAAACTTGCAGTTATTGGAGTAGCCGAAACCTAATTGGAGATCCCTTGGGATGGATGTTAAAGAGAATATAATCCAGAATCTTACCTTCTAAAGTCCCTTCTAATCCTGAGTAAATAGATCAATAAAAAGATTGAGATTTTAAGATTATACTTATGCTACAATACCATAGACTAGCACATACCATGTGTTTATCTCAGGAATTCTTCAAGTGATGGGAATCAGCATTGTTGTATCTTCACATTACTTTAGGCAATTTATGACCTCCCTCATATGTACAGGATGAAACTCTAAATAATGCTTTTATCTGGATCCTGGTGAATGGAACTTCTAATGTAACATGTTAACCCAGTGTCTCATGTATAGATGAATACCTAGAAAGGAATCATAGAAACAGCACATTTAGACTCTTGTAAACCTAAGAAGCAAATTCAGTATCACAGAAAAGTGCTGATGTGAAGAAAATAGCACAGCTAACTGGATAAAATTATGGACTCTGGAGCCAGACTCCCTGTGTATTAAACCTGGCTCTGCCACTTACTTGTTATGTTATCTTTTCAACTTTCTTAACCCATTAGCTCCTCAGATCTCTCATCTGCCAAATAGAAATAATAATAGTACCTACCTACCTACAGTTGAGGCTTGTTATGATTATTAAATGACTTAATATTTGTAAAGCACTATATGAACAGATGCTTACAGATGCCTGACACACAGTAAGCACCATATAAGGATTTGTTAAGTTAATCCCTGGAGTCCAATTTGGATAATTTTTTCATAAGAATGTCTATTTGGGAATTAGATAGATGTGAAAATGGGGTGACTATTCCAAATTGTCCCCTTTTCTTGGATGATTCCTTTTTTTTAACCACATAGACAAATTCTTAATGGCTAGTCTCCATTTAAGACTTAACAGAAAAGTGGAACCCAAAAATTGATTTTGATGAATAGGAATATAATCAATGGTACATTAGTTTCAGTATAAAATATATTGAGCTCTGTGTTCTTTCTCTTAAAGAACTAATAAGGGGTATGAAAGATTTGCCTTTTCTCTGATGTTACCTCAAAATTTTTTCTCACCATAAAATTATGCCTTAAGATTTATGTGTACTAAACTCTAACTCATTAATCCTCAAATAGGCACTATAATCTCCATTTTACAGATAAGGAAGCCTAGTCTCAACAGATATAAGTGACTTCTGCCAGGTGACACAGCTAGCAAAGAAGAATAGAGACAGGGGTTAAACCCAGGGCAGTATAACTTCAATACAAATGTTCTTTTCACTCTCTTACATTCCCTACTGCACCTATAGGGATCTATCATACATACATTTTTGCCTTTTAAATTTATATTTTCATGCTGTACAAATTCTTGGCTGTGAGTTCCATAAAATGTAAAACATTTCGTAGGTTTGCCACCTTCAAGCAACAGAAAGAGAAGAAAACCATATGAGAGGCTGAAAAGTCATGCCCTAGAATTAGCCACCCGCATGTCCCAGGCAAGGAGAGAAGGTAATCAGTAATTCCCAGGGTTGTCTTCCGAAGCTTTTGCAAACCAACCGGCAACAGGTCCTGCTAAATGTTCACTTCTCTTGACTGCTTTTGAGGACCAGCTGGATCCTTGTCAAGCCTGAGTGATTGACCCCAGGTCATTCATTTGCCTCTCTTCAAGGATGCAAGGCCCCTCTTGCCTTATCTAGAGACATTAAACAAGGCTGCTTGACGTTGGACATCAAATTGATTTCATGCCAAGATTTCACTCAACCACGGGTGACAACCATTGATGTGTCAAAGCCTTACAAGAAAAATAAACACGTCTGATACAAAGAGTCCTTTGTTTTTGATGCCAGGTTGAATTATTCACCTTCTCTTAGATCTGACACTGGCTGTGACTGTTTGCTAGGAGGCTGAGTGGAGGCTTGTAGGGTCTCAAACTGGAATGTCAGAGAAGGGCACACAACAGCTGATTCAAAGTTGGCTGCAAATTTAGAGCTGGAGGAGAACCTTCCTTCTTTCTATGTCCCTCATCTTCCTTCAGTCCTGAGGAATGGAACCCTACAGAACCCAACTCATCATTCTCTGGCTCCCGCTTTTGAATACTCAAAGTCATTTACTTGTTTGTCCTCCCCAGACATCAAGCTTGCTTCTTAGAAATGGCTTAAAACCAGTAGGAATGTTCCTTTCTTCAGTCATGCCTCCTCAAGGTGACATATGTCTTAAGACAAGCATTCCTAGCAGGCATCCCAGCTGCTTTGGCTTGGCTAAAAGTGGGGACTGCCCACAGTTCGAGCCTTTGTCTGTGTCTATTTCTTCCCCTCCCACCTAGCCTGAGGGATGCATAATCACATCTCTGATGAGTTTCCTAGCTTCTGGTTTCCCTGAAATCTTTTCATCCAGCTGTGTTTACTCTTACTTTTTTTATTTTTTGTATTCTGTCTGAAGAAGACTAAGAATTTGCATAATTAAGAATGACCTGAGCAATCTCTGCTAATGCCTCCACTAAAACCTCTGACTATCCCTGTTAACTAATTACATCTATCATTGTGTCAGACAGGTAAAAGACTCCTTCAGTCTGTTGAGACAACATTATTCACCTGGGATTATCAAAGGTTTCAATTCTGGCCATTAGCTGAAATTGCTTGGGTCATTCATTATGGTAAATTTTGCATCCTTTCCAGACAGAGCAAAGTAAATGCAGAATCAGGAATAGATTAAATAGCCATACATCAAGAACCTCATTCAGATCCTCAGCCCCTTCTTTTCCTTAGAGCTAAAGGATGAAAAATGAACAGAAAAACCTTGTGTTTTCCTCTCCTTACAGCAGTGAATATGCGAGTTCTTACTTCAAAAAGTTGGAGATGACTCTCATTTCCCTAGTTTTAGTTGGCCTTGTAAATATATGGTTTAACAAAACAATAAAGAAAAAAACAAGCCCTTAGATTTGAAATTAAATCCCAAAGTGGGCTGACATCCTAATTCCCTATTTTCAGGTTCTCAGATTCCCCCTTTAACCATAAATTGTAGATAGGGCTTTGAATCACTATTAGGGCAGGGATGGGTAGGACATAGGTAGTCTTTCAGTTAAAGTGACTTTATCTGAACTGAAACAGAACAAGGGGAGACAGATTAAAGATTAAACCTAGACATAAGCAAGGAGTGGAGATGATGAAAACATCTCTGAAGGACTTGAAATATAAGTATAATTGTTACTGAGTTGAGTAGTTATAGCAAAACCAGGTGGCATACTAAGTTCCTTCTGTATATGTCTTTCATTTATTGGACACATGGTTTCATCTGTCCTGTCCTTACACAGAATTCAGCGTCCTTGTCACAAGTCAATGAATATATTTTCTCTGTTGATTCAGAGTCTATTATGTACAGAATCTATGATGGGCTTGGTAAAAAAATGTCAAGTAATACATTAAAATATAAGTAGTTTATGTTCACAATGGGAAGACAAGTCATATAAAAATAAAGGTAACCAGCAATTAAAGTTCACTAACAATATTTTTCATTAATTATATGTTAGTATGACTTCTTGAAGAAAACTCACTATCCAATCATAATGTCTAATTTATCGTTTTTAGACACATCTTCATTTAATGCACATGGGTACCACACTCATTAAATGTGTGCTTGCCTTGCACAAAGAGTAAGCTGAGAGATCATAGATCAAATCATTAGAGAACCCAAAACATTGGTTAGTAAAAACATCTATATAAGTGATTAAAATCTATTATTTCCTTCAGTTTTTGGAAATCTGAGATAAAGTCTATATTTTTTCTATTTCTCAGAGAAATTTCTAGTCAGAAGGAGATTGGGAGAAGATGGAAATTTGAAGTAAACAAGATGCTTCATATAGTATTTCATTAACTAATATGTACTTGTTATGAATTACTATTCATAATAGCAATTTGAATTCTGATTATGGTGTTGTACAGCATGTTAGGGATATATCAGTGAACAAAACAGACAGCAATCCCCACCCTTATAGAAGTTATTTTTTATTGTGGAGAGACAGACATCAAACCCTGAACATAATAAATTAAGGAAAAAATATATTGTAATAGAAAGTGATGGACTGGAGGGAGACCTTCAAAATGACGGAGGAGTAAGACATGGAGATCAACTTCCTCCCCACAAATACATCAGAAATACATCTACACATGGAATAACTCCTACAGGACACCTACTGAATGCTGGCAGAAGACCTCAGACTTCCCAAAAGGCAACAAACTCCCCATGTACCTGGGTAGGGCAAAGGAAAAAAGAAAAAACAGAGACAAAAGAATAGGGATGGGACCTGCACCTCTGCGAGGGAGCTGTGAAGAAGGAAAAGTTTCTACACACGAGGAAGCCCCTTCATGGGCAGAGACCACGGGTGGTGGGGGGAAGCTTCAGAGCCACAGAGGAGAGTGCAGCAACAGGGTGCAGAAGGCAAAGTGGAGAGACTACCGCACAGAGGATCGGTGCCAACCAGCACTTACCTGCCGAGGTGGGCGGGGACTGGGAGTTGAGGCTCGGACTTCAGAGATCAGATCCCAGGGAGAGGATTGGGGTTGGCTGCATGAACACAGCCTGAAGGGGGCTAGTGCACCACAGCTAGCTGGGAGGGAGTCTGGGAAAAACTCTGGACATACCTAAGGGCAAGAGACCATAGTTTTGGGGTGCACGAGGAGAGGGGATTCAGAGCACCGCCTAAACGAGCTCCAGAGATGGGCGCGAGCCGCAGCTATCAGCGCAGACACCAGAGATGGGCATGAGACGCTAAGGCTGCTGCTGCAGCCACCAAGAAGCCTGTGCACAAGCACAGGTCACTACCCACACCTCCCCTCTGGGGAGGCTGTGCAGCCCGCCACTGCCAAGGTCCCATGATCCAGGGACAACTTCCCGGGGAGAACACATGGCGTGCCTCAGGCTGTTGCAATGTCATGCTGGCCTCTGCCACCACAGGCTCCCCCCCAATCCAAACCCCTCCCTCCCCCTGCCTGAGTGAGCCAGAGCCCCCTAATAAGCTACTACTTTAACCCCGTCCTGTCTGAGTGAAGAACAGGTGCCCTTAGGAGACCTACATGCAGAGGGGGGGCCAAATCCAAAACTGAACCCCAGGAGCTGTGAGAACAAAGAAGAGAAAGGGAAATTTCTCCCAGCAGCCTCAGGAACAGTGGATTAAATCTCCACAATCAACCTGATGTACCCTGCATCTCTGGAATACTGGAAAAGACAACGAATCATCCTAAAATTGAGGCAGTGGACTTTGCAAACAACTGTAGACTTGGGGTTTGCTTTCTGCATCTAATTTGTTTCTGGTTTTATGTTTATCTTAGTTTAGTATTTAGAGTTTATTATCATTGGTAGATTCGTTCATTGATTTTGGTTGCTCTCTTCCTTTTATTTTTATACATAGATATAATAGTTTTTTCCTTTTTCTCTTTTTGTGAGTGTGTATGTGTATGCTTCTTTGTGTGATTTTGTCTGTATAGCTTTGCTCTTACCATTTGTCCTAGGGTCTGTCTGTCCTTTGTTGTCATTGTGCTTGTTGTTGTTTTTTTTAGTATAGTTTTTAGCACTTGTTATCATTGGTGGATTTGTTTTTTGGTTTACTTGCTCTCTTCTTTCTTTTTTAATTAATTTTTCATTTTTTGTTTTTAATAATTTTTCATTTTTTATTTTAATAACTTTTTTTATTTTATTTCATTTTTTCTTTCTTTCTTTCTTTTTTTCTCCCTTTTCTTCTGAACCATGGAGCTGACAAGGTCTTGGTGCTCTAGCCAGGTGTCAGGCCTGTGCCTCTGAGGTGGGAGAGCCAAGTTCAGGACATTGGTCCACCAGAGACTTCCTGGCTCCACATAATATCAAACGAGAAAGCTCTCCCAGAGATCTCCATCTCAAGGCTAAGACCCAGCTCCACTCAATGACCAGCAAGCTACAGTGCTGGACACCATATGCAAAACAACTAGCAAGACAGGAACATGACACCACCCATTAGCAGAGAGGCTGCCTAAAATCATAATAAGCTCACAGACACCCCAAAACACGCCACTAGACTTGGTCCTGCCCACCAGAAATACAAGATCCAGCCTCATCCACCAGAACACAGGCACCAGTCTGCTTCCACCAGGAAGCCTGCACACCCCACTGAACCAACCTTAGCCAGTGGGGGCAGACACCAAAAACAATGGGAACTACGAACCTGCAGCCTGTGAAAAGGAGACCTCAAACACAGTAAGTTAAGCAACATGAGAAGACAGAGAAATACACAGCAGATGAAGGAGCAAGGTAAAAACCCACCAGACCAAACAAATAAAGAGTAAATAGGCAGTCCACCTATAAAAGAATTCAGAGTCATGATAATAAAGATGATCCAACATCTTGGAAATAGAATAGAGAAAAAACAAGAAACATTTAACAAGGACCTAGAAGAACTAAAGAGCAAACAAACAATGATGAACAACACAATAAATGAAATTAAAATTCTCTAGAAGGAATCAATAGCAGAATAACTGAGGCAGAAGAATGGATAAGTGACCTGGAAGACAAAATAGTGGAAATAACTACCACAGAGCAGAAAAAAGAAAAAAGAATGAAAAGAATTGAAGACAGTCTCAGAGACCTGTGGGACAAGTTTAAATGCACCAACATTCAAATTATACGGACCCCAGAAGAAGAAGAGAAAAAGAAAGGGACTGAGAAAATATTTGAAGAGATTATAGTCGAAAACTTCCCTAATATGGGAAAGGAAATAGTCAATCAAGTCCAGGAAGCACAGAGAGGCCCATACAGGATAAATCCAAGGAGAAACACAGCAAGACACATATTAATCAAACTCCTAAAAATTAGAAACAAAGAAAATATATTAAAAGAGGCAAGGGAAAAACAACAAATAATATACAAGGGAATCCCAATAAGGTTAACAGCTGATCTTCAGCAGAAACTCTGCAAGCCAGAAAGGAGTGGCAGGACATATTTAAAGTGATGAAAAGGAAGAACCTACAACCAAGATTATTCTACCCAGCAAGAATCTCATTCAGATTCAATGGAGAAATTAAAACCTTTACAGACAAGCAAAAGCTAAGAGAATACAGCACCACCAAACCAGCCTTACAACAAATGCTAAAGGAACTTCTCTAGGCAGGAAACACAAGAGAAGGAAAAGACCTACAATAACAAACCCAAATCAATTAATGAAATGGTAATAGGAATATACATATTGATAACTACCTTAAATGTAAATGGATTAAATGCTCCAACCAAAAGACATAGACTGGCTGAATGGATATAAAAACAAGACCCGTATATATGCTGTCTACGAGAGACCCAGTTCAGACCTAGGGACACGTACAGAATGAAAGTGAGGGAAAGGAAAAAGATATTCTATGCAAATGGAAATCAAAAGAAAGCTGGAGTAGCAATTCTCATATCAGACAAAATAGACTTAAAAATAAAGACTATTTCAAGAGACAAAGAAGGACATCACATAATGATCAAGGGATCAATCCAAGAAGAAGATATAACGATTATAAATATTTATGCACCCAACATAGGAGCACCTCAGTACATAAGGCAAATGCTAAGAGCCATAAAAGGGGAAATCGACAGAAACACAATCATAGTAGGGAACTTTAACACCCCACTTTCACCAATGAAATGATGAAATGAATGGTGACCAATGATGGTCACCAGACCATCCAAAATGAAAATAAATAAGGAAACACAAGCTGTAAATGAAACATTAACAAGATGAACTTAACTGATATTTATAGGACAACCCATCCAAAAACAACAGAATACACTTTCTTCTCAAGTTATCATGGAACATTCTCCAGGATAGATCATATCTTGGGTCAGAAATCAAGCCTTGGTAAATTTAAGAAAATTGAAATCTTAACAAGTATCTTTTCTGACCCTAATGCTATCAGACTAGATATCAATTACAGGAAAAAAATCTGTAAAAAATACAACCATATGAAGCTAAACAATACATTACTAAGTAACCAAGAGATCACTGAAGAAATGGGGAAAGAGGAAAGGAAAGAAGAAATTAAAAAATACCTAGAAACAAATGACAATGAAAGCACGATGACTCAAAACCTATGGGATGCAGTAAAAGCAGTTCTAAGAGGGAAGTTTATATCAATACAATCCTACCTCAAGAAACAAGAAATATCTCAAATAAACAACCTAACCTTACACCTAAAGCAATTAGAGAAAGAACAAAGAAAAAACCAAAGTTAGCAGAAGGAAAGAAATCAGAAAGATCAGATCAGAAATAAATGAAAAAGAAATGAAGGAAGCGATAACAAAGATCAATAAATGTAAAAGCTGGTTCTCTGAGAAGATAAACAAAATTGATAAACCATTAGCCAGACTCATCAAGAAAAATAGGGAGAAGATTCAAATCAATACTATTATAAATGAAAAAGAAGTAACAACTGACACTGCAGAAATACAAAGCATCATGAAAGATTACTACAAGCAACTATAATGCAGTAAAATGGACAACCTGGAAGAAATGGACAAATTCTTAGAAAAGCACAATTTTCCGAGACTGAACAAGGAAGAAATAGAAAATATAAACAGACCAATCACAAGCACTGAAATTGAGACTGTGATTAAAAATCTTCCAACAAACAAAAGCCCAGGACCAGATGTCTTCATAGGCGAATTCTATCAAATATTTAGAGAAGAGCTTACACCTATCCTTCACAAACTCTTCCAAGATATAGCAGAGGGAAGAACACTCCCAAACTCATTCTATGAGACCACCATCACCCTGATACCAAAACCAGACAAAGATGTCACAAAGAAAGAAAACTACAGGCCAATATCACTGATGAATATAGATGTAAAAATCCTCAACAAAATACTAGCAAACAGAATCCAACATCACATTAAAAGGATCATACACCATGATCAAGTGGGGTTTATCCCAGGAATGCAAGGATTCTTCAATATAGGCAAATCAATCAATGTGACACACCATATTAACAAACTGAAGGATAAAAACCATATGATCATCTCAATAGATGCAGAAAAAGCTTTCGACAAAATTCAACACCCATTTATGATAAAAACCCTCCAGAAAGTAAGCACAGAGGGAACCTAACTGAACATAACAAAGACCATATATGACAAACCCACAGCCAACATCATCCTCAATGGTGAAAAACTGAAACCATTTCCTCTAAGATCAGGAACAAGACAAGGTTGTCCACCCTTACCACCATTATTCATCATAGTTTTGGAAGTTTTATCCACATCAATCAGAGAAGAAAAAGAAATAAAAGGAATCCAAATCGGAAAAGAAGATGTAAAGCTGTCACTGTTTGCAGATGACATGATACTATACATAAAGAATCCTAAAGACTCTACCAGGAAACTACTAGAGCTAATCAATGAATTTGGTAAAGTAGCAGGATACAAAATTAATGCACAGAAATCTCTTGCATTCCTATACACTAATGATGAAATATCTGAAAGAGAAATTAAGGAAACACTCCCATTTACCATTGCAATAAAAAGAATAGAATACCTAGGAATAAACCTACGTAAGGAGGCAAAAGACCTTTATGCAGAAAACTATAAACACTGATGAAAGAAATTAAAGATGACACAAACAGATGGAGAGATATACTATGTGCTTGGATTGGAAGAATCAACATTGTGAAAATGACTCTACTACCCAAAGCAATCTACAGATTCAGCACAATCCCTATCAAACTACCAATGGCATTTTTCACAGAACTAGAACAAAAAATTTTACAATTTGTATGGAAACACAAAAGACCCCAAATAGCCAAAGCAAACTTTAGAAAGAAAAATGGAGCTGGAGGAATCAGTCTCCCTGACTTCATACTATACTACAAAGCTACAGTCATCAAGACAGTATGGTACTGGCACAAAAACAGAAATATCAATCAATGGAACAGGATAGAAAGCCCAGAGATAAACCCACGTACATATGGTCACCTTATCTTTGATAAAGGAGGCAGGAATATACGATAGAGAAAAGACAGTCTCTTCAATAAGTAGTGCCGGGAAAACTGGACAGCTACATGTAAAAGAATGAAATTAGAACACTCCCTAGCACCATACACAAAAATAAACTCAAAATGGATTAAAGACCTAAATGTAAGGCCAGACACTATCAAACTCTTAGAGGAAAACATAGGCAGAGCACTCTATGACATAAATCACAGCAAAATGCTTTTTGACCCACCTCCTAGAGAAATGGAAATAAAAACATAAATAAACAAATGGGACCTAATGAAACTTAAAAGCTTTTGCACAACAAAGGAAACCTTAAACAAGACCAAAAGACAACCCTCAGAAGGGGAGAAAATATTTGCAAATGAAGCAACTGACAAAGGATTCATCTCCAAAATTTAGAAACAGCTCATGCAGCTCAATATCAAAAAACAAACAACTGAATCCAAAAATGGGCAGAAGACCTAAATAGACATTTCTCCAAAGAAGATATACAGATTGCCAACAGACACATGAAAGGATGCTCAACATCACTAATCATTAGAGAAATGCAAATCAAAACTACAATGAGGTATCACCTCACACCAGTCAGAATGGCCATCATCAAAAAATCTACAAACAATACATGCTGGAGAGGGTGTGGAGAAAAGGGAACCCTCTTGCAGTGTTGGTGGGAATGTAAATTGATACAGCCACTATGGAGAAAAGTATGGAGGTTCCTTCAAAAACTAAAAATAGAATTACCTTACCACCCAGTCATCCCACTACTGGGCATATACCCTGAGAAAACCATAATTCAAAAAGAGTCATGTACCACAATGTTCATTGCAGCTCTATTTACAATAGCCAGGACATGGATCAACCTAATTGTCTATTGACAGATGAATGGATAAAGAAGATGTGGCACATATATACAATGGAATATTACTCAGCCTTAAAAAGAAACAAAATTGAGTTCTTTGTAGTGAGGTGGATGGACCTAGAGTCTGTCGTACAGAATGTAGTAAGTCACAAAGAGAAAAACAAATACAGTATGCAAACACATATATATGGAATCTAAAAAAAAAAAAAGCTTCTGAAGAACCTAGGGGCAAGACAGGAAAAAGACACAGACGTAGAGAATGGACTTGAGGACACAGGGAGGGGGAAGGATAAGTTGGGACGAAGTGAGAGAGTGACATGGACATATACACACTACCAAATGTATAATAGATAGCTAGTGGGAAGCAGCTGCATGGCACAGGGAGATCAGCTCGGTGCTTTGTGACCACCTAGAGTGGTGGGATAGGGAGAATGGGAGGGAAACGCAAGAGGGAGGAGATATGGGAATATATATATATGTATAGCTGATTCACTTTGTTGTAAAGTAGAAACTAACATACTATTGTAAAGCAATTATACTCCAATAAACATGTTAAAAAAAAAGAAAGAAAGTGATGGATTCTATAGAAACAATAGATGAGGGTTGCAGAATTTGGGAGAACTGGGAAGTACAAATAAATACAGTTGTGTGGAAAGACCTCATTGAGATGATGACATTTGGTCAAAATCTTGAAAGAAGGTAAGGAAGTGGACCATGTGTACAACTAGAAGAGGAATATTTCTGGCAGAGGGAACAACCAGGAACAAAAGTCCTGAGATAGGAATGTGTCTGGCCTATTCAAAAACTGGCCAGGAGGCCTGTACAGTCAAAGATAAAGGAGGGAGGGGAAGAGCTGTCATAAGGCATAGAGTCAAGAGCAAACTAGGAGAGTCAGGTCATGTGGGTCCTTTTAAACCATTGTAGAACTTTGGCTTTTACTCTGGCAAAATGTGAAGACATTGATAAGTTCTGAGCAAAGAAATAAAATGCATGTATTTTTATTGTTAAAGACAGTCTGGCTCTCTCCTGAGAGTGGCCTATGTGGGGGTTATAGAGAAACAACAAAAGCGAAGAGCCCACCATGAAGAGTACTGCAGTATTGAGGTGAGACATGCCTGTGGTCTGGATCCAGGCGTTAGTAGAACAGAAGCAGGGAGTAGTCGGATTATGGATACTTTCTGAAGGTGGTGTCAATAAGATTTGCTTAGAGATTGAATGAGGAATAAGAGAAAAATAGAGAAGCCAGTGACTCCAAGACCTGTCTTGAGCAACACGGAGATATTAACAGAGGCAGCAAAAGCCATTCCAGCTTTAAGAGGTAATGGAGAAGAAAAGAAGTCAGAAAAGGAGACTAAGAAATCTAATGAGTAGAGTGTTACAATAGCCCAAGGAAGAAAGTGCTGCAAGCAGGACGGAGTGAGAAACTGTGCAGAGCTGGGCAGGTAAGATGAGGCTGAGACTTGGCCATGAGTTTAGCAACTGGAGGCAACTGATAACTGACAGGAGCAGTTCCAATGAAGCAGGGGGATCAAAAGCTTGATTTTAGTTAGTATAATAGAAAATGGGCATAGTGGAATTAGAAATAGAAAGAACAGAAACCTTTTATTATAAAATAAAAGATGGATAAAGAAACCTCACAAAAACAAATATATGGCTTAATGAGTTGTTAAAAGGTGAACACACTTTTAATCACAGCTGAGAGCAAGAAATAGAATTGGCCAGCTACTTCAGAAGCCTCTTCACGTGTTGCATCCCAATCCCAGTTGGGATATTCCAATCCCAATCCAACACCCAGCATCTTGATTTTCATAGTTATCAAATCCTATGTTTCTTTATGATTTTACAAAGTCTGGGAGATAATAGAAAATACATATGTTGGTCTCTGTACCCAGTTCCCAGCATGGAAGTCCTAAAAGCCTTGTAGATTCCTAAGTGATAAGAGCACTTAGGAGAATCTTTTGTTCTAGTGAGGCAATTCTGGGTGAGCTCCTAGATGACCCCTGGATGGGGGCTCGTCACCAGAAAGACCAATCTCTGATTAGGATCTTGTCATTTTCATTCCCCCCAGTCTGCCACTTCTCCAGAGAGGGCAGAGGTGCTGAAAGTGGACTTAATAATTGGTCATGCCTACACGAAGAAGCCTCCATAAAATCCCAATAGCCATGGATAGTCATGGGTACTTTATAACCTTTATTGACGGCAAGATTCCTTCAGCCTAAATTCTCTGTGTTTCTCAAAGTCAGGCCTTCATTGAGTACCACCTCTTACTGGTCCTCTTAGCACATTAGAGCTCACCACAGGATCGGGTCATCCTATTTAATGTGTATTAGTTAGGACCGGCTGTGGAGGCTTTGTACTGGGTCAAATTAGCTATCCTGGAACAACATTTCCCAGAATTCTCTTCCCTGTATGGGTTTTGGTTAGTGTTCCCATAGAGAATCATGAGACTTAGAAGGTAGAAATGGAGGAGTGATCATTGTTTTTCCGAGGGTAAATGTAGTGTGTCAGGCATTGCGGCAGCTCTTGTATATTGTTGCTGATCAGCTGGCCACTCTTCTGGATATGGGGCTGCTCCTGGACCTGCAGCTCCTCCAGAACCTTTCCAGAACTGAAGGATTTCCTTCATTAGTTTCTCTAAGTCTTGAGCCAAGTGTGTACACATCTCCATGGTGAAGAGCACAGGCATCTCCTCTTGGTCGGCTTGGACTTCAAGGCTGGAGCTTGTAAGGAACAGAGAAAGAGTACAGTTTGTCCTTGGGGGTTCCAACTTGTCCTTGTGGGTTTCAGTGTGTCCCTCCTCATATCCATGTCAAGCTTTCCTTCCTGACTCCTAGTCTAGCTGACCTATAGCCACTTCAGGCCCAACAGCAGATTCAGGGCAGCAGACTGCTCTGCCGGCTCCTATGATAGCATAAAGTCTCATCCCTATTAATAGTCCCCTTCCTCTATATCACTTGGCAGTTTTGCTCTTTTTTTTAAACCCTGACTGATACATTGGCAGTTGCCTATTCTTTCAAGTCAGCTCCCTTTGCAGTGGACCAACACTGCTGGCCTCCAATAAGGTTATCCTGGTCCAAATATTGTGGGTTCTTTATTGCAGCCAGTAAAATGTAAGAGACAGCCGGTCTCCCCAGTCCTCTCATTCTGTGACAGCATGAGGCCAGGCACTTTGTCCCTGCAGATGTTTCTTTTCTCGGGTGAATCAAACTTGCAATTCATAATATCAGAACAATGTGGTTGCCACGCTGGAGCCTGAGATGAAATGATTTTCATAAGAGCTAATCAGATTCTACATTAATGAGAGAAATATGAAGCTAATCAACCCCACAGAAGGTCTCTAGGCTCAGGCCTATTAAACTTCATAAAAAATTAATGACTGAAAGAGCAGACTCTTTTGTAAGGGGTCTCTTGTGGTTGGATAAGGGCCTGAAGTCCCATTCACCCCTCATTACATTGAATTAGCCTCACTTTCCAACCCAAAATATAATCCATCAAGTGGCATTTTCCACTGGGTGTTAGACGGGCAGTGTTTGAAAACACTTGTAAAATATTTATTACTTTCCTCCTTCCCTTTTTTCCCTTCATCCCCCTCCTCCTTCCACTCTCAGCCAAGCTCCTCTCATCTCCCTCGCTCTGGCTTTTCCCATTTTAATTAAAGAGATTTGTACTCCGAAAGCCTTCTGGGAAATGTCTTCAATGACTGTGGTTTGTAGATGCCTCTGGAACTGCTTGGCAGAAACCCCCTAGCCCTTTGCTCAAGGCATGTTCAACATCTGCCTGCAGAAGCCAAGAAGGGTGAGGAGGGGATCTAGATCAAATGGGCTGAAAAATAATCCTAGCACTCCCCTTCCTGAACTCAAGTGCACTATTTTTTGTGGATGAGTATGGGCTGTAATCATTGAACAGATTCAGAATAAAAGACAGTTATCTACAAAGCTGGTGACCTCCACTCCAGTTAAATCCAAATTCTTACCTCCCTCTCCTATTATCTTTTCCCCAAACTATAATTCACCTTACTCTGGTTGTTGCTGGAGGTTAGATAGCCAACTCCACTATTCACCCAGCAGGACACAAGAAGCAGCACTTGGAGCTGGGAGTGAGGATGCAGGTAATTATAAATAGTAGGTTGAAGGGGGACTTCTGTGTGCTCTCTAACCAGAAAATGGGCCGTTAGAGTCATCCCTTTAAATACTGAAATGTTTTCCACCTTGAAGGGGCTCCTATAAAAATGGCACTGCCGTTGGGAGGCATCCCACCTTAAGAGGTTGTTAGGTACTGCCACACAGTGCTGTCCCTGAAATGCTGAGGACAGAGTCTTAAAGAAATGGGCAGAAAAAAAAAAAAGAAATGGATGATATTCTGGAAACCCTGGGGAGAAGTGTGTTGGTCAGGGACCCTGGAATGAGTATAAGAGAAATGAAATGAAAAATGGAAGCAAATCAAAGAAAATCTCTCGCATTTTGGCTGGAAAGCCAATCCTGGTTCCAGAGCTTCCTAAAGTCCACCTCCCTCCTAACTCACTAGCCTCCAGGCCATATCAATGCACAAGGGCTACCCAGCACCCCCTAAATGTTTTTTGATCATGTTTCTTCTTCAGAAGAGTCTAAACTTGGATGCAGCTCTAGGGATGTTTGTAACACAAGCTTTAACACATCCCTGCAAGCATGTGCCAATAAAGGTGCAAAAAGGGGGGGTCAGGTAAAACTGGCAGAAGTTTTGTCAAGATGTGTGTTTCCCTCATTGTAGTGCTGGCTCATTTCTGTTTCTCTGCTGTCATGTGCAGGGGGTCAGAAGCAAGGGTAGTTCAACATGTAGGTTCATACCTGTGATTCAGGAAATACTGGCTTACAATAAAGTTCAGTATGTCTCTCAAAGTGGCTCTGGGAATCCACTGACTGTGTTAATGTGTGAAATAGACAACCTGGTATGACAGTCCTTAACACTCTGCTTAACTGTTCTGATGCCCTATACATTGTTTTACAATCAAAGCTTATTCATGAAGTACAAAAATGCCTATTAACCCAATGGTCAGCTTCTATGAATCAAAATTATCCAGAATATAGCTGTTAAGCTGGACATAACAGAAAACACACAGGAAACTTTCATAAAGACCATACACTTTACTTTACAGAAGAGACATTGGGCCACCTTCAGAGGACTTTACTTTACAGAAGAGACATTGGGCCACCTTCAGAGGATGAACTTAAAAATAATGTAACAAGCTTTTACAATTTAATTTCCTCCAACAATACTTAATTCCTTTGAAGTTATTGTCTACAACAGAGGTAAAGTAGTTAGGTATGGAGAGTAGAAAACTCCTAGAAACCAATACATTATGAAATGACATCTGAAAAGAACAAGAGGAAAACATAATTCAAAAAGAGACATGTACCACAATGTTCATTGCAGCACTATATACAATAGCCAGAACATGGAACCAACCTAAATGTCCATCAACAGAAGAATGGATAAAGAAGATGTGACACATATATACAATGGACTATTACTCAGCCATAAAAAGAAGTGAAATTGAGTTATTTGTAGTGAGGTGGATGGACCTAGAGTCTGTCATACAGAGTGAAGTAAGTCAGAAAGAGAAAATCAAATACCATATGCTAAAGCATATATATGGAATTTTAAAAAGTGGTATTGATGAACCTAGTTGCAGGGCAGAAATAAACACATAGACATAGAGAATGGACTTGAAGACATGGGGTGGGAGAGGGAAGCTGGGACGAAGTGAGAGTAACATCAACATATATACACTACTGAATGTAAAACAGGTAGCTAATGGGAAGCAGCCGCATAGCACAGGGAGATCAGTTCGGTGCTTTGCGATGACCTAGAGGGGTGGGATAGGGAGGATGGGAGGGAGGTTCAAGAGGGAGGGGATATGAGGACATATGTATGCATGTGGCTGATTCACTTTGGTTTACAACAGAAACTAACACAGTATTGTGAAGCAGTTATACTCCAATAAAGATCTATTAAAAAAAAAAAAGAACAAGGGAGGCTCTGGAAGAATCACCAAGGTTTGGACGTACAGGTGAATGTGGGGGTAATTAAATGAGAAGATAAACTACACCCTCTATCACTAAAACAATTCTAAGAGATCCTTATACTAAGATATAGTACATTAACTGGTGTGTGTGTGTTTATGACCCTCTCTCATCAAGAAAAGTTTAAATTGCTTTCTGCCTACTCTATTCAGTAAATCTAGGGATTTCGGTAGAATTGTCCATAACTGTACATATGCACACACACAGTCACACACACACACACACAGTGACTCTTGGAAATCATAGTCATGTGAATAAATACTATGGAACCTCTGGTCCACTCTTCATAAAGTGTTTAATTCCTGTTTAATTAACCCTTTTCATTGCCCAGTATTTTCTGGTGCTATGTTCAACCTGACTTTACCCCTTTGATATATGTCCATAATGATTGCAGCCATGGGCAAGTGGTATGTACCAGCTTTATCATTTTTTTAAGTATAAAGTTAGGTTACATTTCGGTTACTAACCAAATTGTTATAACTTAACCAAATTTTTGCTAACTTTGCCCAGGGATGCATGCTATCCTTACAGGTTGCCCAAGTTCTTGAATGCATCCACCTGGCAAAGATCTTCCTTCTTCCCCTGCTAATAGGATTGCCCTTGTCCTAAGATGATAGCCTGCCTTATCTTTAGGAGAATTCCAATCATCATCCACAGAAATATTGATAGAACACTGTGTGCTTGCTCAAGAACACAGTGATCCCAAAACAGTGAATTTCTCAAAATCTAAGTCATTTACCTTCTATTTTATATCAACTGTCCATGCAAGGTTTAATTTTGTGAACATAGAACTTCAGGTCATTCCTAAAATCCTTCTGTCTCAGCATATGTCCTGTAAACAATACTTTTAAGCTGTCATTTGTAGACCATCTACAAAATGCGCATCATTGGACAGAGTATTTAACACACATTATCTCATTTAATACTCACAATAACCATATGAGCTCTATAGTTTACATCACTGTTTTTTTTTTTAGTTGAGATAATAACACTTCCAGGGATTAAGTGACTTATCCAAGGTCACACTTTAAAAGTAGTAGAATTATAAGACAAGCTCAGCTCTTATTACTTTTCAAGATTGGGCAACTACCCTTAATAACAGATTGAAGTTTATAGGCCAGTGTAGCATCAAATCCACATAGAAAAATAGAGACTTTTTTCTCTCTCACTCTTTTGTTTTTCCTTTTAAAATATTGAGACATTACTGACATATAACATTATATTATTTTCAAGTATATAACATAATGATTTAGCATTTGTATATATTACAAAGTGATCACTGCAATAAGTCTAGTTAACATCTAGCACCACACTGAGTTACATTTTTTTACTTGTGATAAGAACTTTTAAGGTCTACTTTTTTGGCAACCGTCAAATGTACAATACAGTATTATTAACTATAGTCAACAGGCTGTACATTACATCCCCTCTCATTCTTTTTAAAGTACCAATAGACAAATCTCTGAGTATGGTATGAAAGATGTTTTATGTCACTGTGGTAGTTTTTCTCAAAAGATGCCCCAATGAACCACACCCCTGATATCCAAGCCGCTGTGTAGTCCCTTGCACACTGAATGAAGGCTGGCCCTTTGCTTCACAGTAGCCAGTAGAATGCAGAGCCAAGTGCCATGGAACCACTCCCATAGAGCAGGACTGGACTCTAATCAAGGAACTAGCATGTGTGTCCAGTTGTGGATCAGGAACTTCAGAGTGCTTCCCGCCTCTTCCCACTTTTTGATAGGGAGTGTCTCTTGTGGTTATCTAATCCTTGTCTCACCATTGGATGTGGGGTGGAGGTAGAGGGCAGGTAACTGGTCTCTTTAGTCTATAGGTCATCAGACTGAGAGAAATTTACTGAAGGAGGCTGCAACCTCATCAACACCTGGGCCTAATTTAGAGGGTAAGATTCTGAACCTCAAGCCCAAGCCTGATGCCTTTGAGGGTATTAGAAAGGTAGATGAGTGGATTTGTATGTGGGAAGAACGTAAGTATTGGGAGGCAGGGATCTTTAAAGATGACTCTCAATGAGCTATCACGACTTCTTCTCCTGGAGGGCGCTGGACTCTAATCTTTGTCTCCTCTGCCCTGCTTGTCAGGGGGTTTCAGTGTAGCTTTTTTAGCATAAAGCCTTGCCTGGCTTCAAAATTTGAGAAATGTCTGAGCAGGATGCTGGCTATATGTCTGAGGCCTCTCAAATCTCCAATTTAGTCACTCCCATCTCTGTACAACTACCAAAGTATCTGCTGGTTTTTCTGGGGCCCAGCAGTGGCTTTATGCCTGGGATAATATCAGTTACTAGTCTATGCTAGATTTAGCCAAGCAGATGCAGAGCGTCAGCTCACTTTCTACAGTTTTCCTCTCTCTAGAAATGTAGCCTGTCTGGTCTGAAGGATTCTAGTATTTCCATGATGCAATTACACAGATGATTTTTGTCTTTTGTCTGGTTAGGTTTTTGTTTGTTTGTTTGTTTTTCTCAGCTGGAACATTGATCTATTGCAAAGTACTCCATCCTACCAGAAGAAGTAGTTTTCTTGACCATTCAGTTTAAGGTAGCTGACTCTACCATCACTCTCTGTGAACTATTGTCTTCTTGGAACCTATGACTAACTTAAATGATCTTGCCTGATATTTTTCTCATTTTCTTATTTTTGTCTCTCTTCCGACCACAATGTGGCTCTCTTTTTATTTTTTAAAAAATACATCTTGTCCTTTTTGTTAACTCCTGAATATTCAGATAAAAAGAGAACCTAGCACATAATATGTTCTCAATAAATAGAAGTTGAGTGAATGAATGTTGAAGGAGTGAAACACAGCCCCTCAAATCAAAAGCTCTGCTTTTCCATTGGTTTGGATTCTACCTATGGCCTAAAATAAAGTTCTGCACCTAAAGTGATACAAAATTCATTTCAAATAATTTGTTCCTGAAGGAATTATAAATGAGCATAATTATAAATGAGGGTATCCAACAAGGATAAATTCTTCTTCATTCAATACCCAACTTATCCAATAATTTGTCTCAGAGTCATTGTTTCATATCTTCTTTTTTAGATTTTCCTTGTGTTGTTGTTGTTGTGTGTGATCTCATTCCCACTAAAGAAAATAAACATAAGAAAAAAGCCTTGGACTTCCCTGGTGGCGCAGTGGTTAAGAATCCACCTGCCAGGGCTTCCCTGGTGGCGCAGTGGTTGAGAATCTGCCTGCCAATGCAGGGGACACGGGTTCGAGCCCTGGTCTGGGAAGATCCCACATGCTGCGGAGCAGCTGGGCCCGTGAGCCACAATTGCTGAGCTTGCGCGTCTGGAGCCTGTGCTCTGCAACAGGAGGGGCCGCGATAGTGAGAGGCCCGCGCACCGCGATGAAGAGTGGCCCCCGCTTGCCACAACTAGAGAAAACCCTCGCACAGAAACGAAGACCCAACACAGCCATAAATAAATAAATTAATTAATAATAAAAAAAAAAAAGAATCCACCTGCCAATGCAGGGGACACGGGTTTGATCCCTGGTCCGGGAAGATCCCACATGCCACAGAGCAACTATGCCCATGTGCCACAACTACTGAAGCCCGCGTGCCTAGAGTCCATGCTCTGCAACAAGAGAAGCCACTGCAATGAGAAGCCCGCGCACTGCAACAAAGAGTAGCTCCCACTCGCCGCAACTAGAGAAAGCCCGCATGCAGCAATGAAGACCCAACGCAGACAAAAATAAATAAATAAATAAATTTATTTTTAAAAAATTTAAAAAGCCTTGTCTGTGTCCAGCTCTGACTAGTTCTAGCTCAGTTCTATTTTCATCTGAAAAGTATGGAAATATAATGATTTTGTCTTGATTTATTAATTTTTAAATAAAAACTGTATATTTTAAGTGTACAACATGATGATTTGAAATGCACATACATAGTGAAGTGATTATTACAGTCAAGCTAACTAACATAACTTCTCCTTATATAGTTACCTTTTCTTTTCTTTTCTTTTCTTTTTTTTTTTTTTTTTTTGGTGATAAGTGTACCTGAAATCTATACCCTCTTAGCAAATTTCCAGTTTCAATCCCATTTTATTAACTGTTGTCAGCATGCTGTACATTGCACCTCTAGACTTATTCATCCTACAAAACTGCATCCTAATGATTTTGGAACACTTCTACCTACCTAGCTTCTAATTTCTGTGTTACCTGTGCTCACAGAATGCTCTGCTAGCCCTTTTCAGTTTCATCAGTCATAAGTAATATCCCCAACTGATCATCAGTAATATTATAAAGAGAAACCAGAATCACCAGTATGATGGATGAAACAATCTCTGCAAACTGAAGTCACTATTAGTCAGCCCTCTATCATTTTCCTGGTAACCAAAGAAGCTTCAAGGGCTAGAGGATGGCTCACAGGACTTAGAGAGTCCTGATAGCCATGACTTTCTTCCTTCATTTAAAGATCAATAATTGACTTGCAATGAATTCTGTCTTTCAATCCCAATTTCACATGGCATTCAAGTGCAAGAATTATCATTTGCTATGTTGAAAATAAGAGGGCTTGTTGCAGACTGCTGGCCACATGTTTCTTGGCTCTAATACAAAAACAATAAAACAACTCAAGACATGATATTGCAGCATTCTGCTGAGAAGTGCTTAATCTTTGCATCATCTACTCTGGCTTCTCTAAGAACAGTCTTTTGGGGAAAGTCCATAGACCTAAGTCTGGCTCATCTAATATCCTAGTAAGCCAGGACACTGAAGAGTGACTGCAGTATTTCACTTGTAACTCTTCTTAAAAAATTAATTTCATTAGTTGTTGAACAATGCAGGCCAATAAACAGTTTTGCCTCTAACCAGGCCCATATCATTTGAATTGAAAAACAGCTTCTTCTTTCTGTGATTCTCCATAATCATCAATAGGATCCATCCCCAGGGTCCAATATTCAAGACAAGGAACAGGGAAGAGTTGAGAAGATATCACTTGGAGATGTGAACTGATGGTCTCACCCCAGACTCTGAAATAAGCTCTGCTTTCAAAAAATGTCTAATTTTCTCTCTTACATGATTCAGTCCTGAGACCAGGAGCACTTGGGAAACAATTCTATCGTACTGCAAAAAGCTGCCCTTACCAGAAGTGCCAGGATGGGTTTTGGCAAGAGGAATATGTGGTTAGGTCATTTCTAAAAGGAAAAATGTTGGACTTTGCTGACCAAATGTCAGGATTTTTTTAAGTCACTACATATTTCACTGGTATATGTCTCACATTTCATGAAAGTTGGAATTTTACCAATGAGATTGAAAGGGCCTGTTGATTGTCTGCCACATTTCTCTAACAGAGTACCAATGCCTTGAGGAGAAGAATGGTGATCCATCTTTAGTTGCGTTACCAGTGGCCTAAAACAGGAGCCTGCATCCAAAGATAGAAATATTTACATTTAACTCCTGATGTTCTTGAGGTTTCTAGTAGAAGATCGTTGTGAATCCACAATCTAGCCAATATGCCAATATTGGCTGGTAGTGACAGTGAGAGGAGTGATGGGCAGGAGAGTCAACTGGACTTGGTCATTAGCTGTAGTAACTAACTCCATCTCACTCATTAGTCTATAATATGATACACATTGGTGACTTCTTAGCAAAATTAAAAATCACTACATGAAATGGAACTTGAAGATCATTTGCCAACAATACAATCTGAGATTTTAAAATGTAGAAAGCTGAGGATCTGCTTCAACTTTGAGTTGAATATGCTAGGGAAAACTAAGTTGTTAATTGGCATTATATAAAAAAGGGAGGGATTAAGATAAGTTTGGAAAATTCTGTATTAAACAAGTCCAAAGGCTTCTTTAAGGTATCTTGTATCTTTAATCTTTTGAAATATCTTATGAACATTCAACTTTGTACAGAAAGTAACTAAAAATAAATATATGCATTATCGATATAAGATATATTTTATATATGTATATGTATACACATAAACTATATATATATATATATGCAAATCTTAGTGAATTATGAATATGACATTAGTTATAGAAGAGTAGATGTAACATTTCACAGCAGTTTGGAATCCTAGAGAAGAATCATGTATAAGAACTTCTAGAAAGCATCTTTGTAATTTTCCAATTTCTTCTTTTTACATATAAAACACCCTGAAGTTAAATGATTTAAACAAGACTTTCAGCTACTTAGTAGCAGAGCTGGGCTGCAGGTTTTCCTATATATTGATTTTTAAATTGCATTCAAAATTTGATTTAGTTTAGCATTTATTAAATAGCTAATATATGCCTAATAGGATAAAAAGAAGTCTGTGTCATGTCATTATATTTAAGATATTTACAGTCTCATTTTTAAGAGAAGACTGGCTTGCACAAGCAATGAGGCTTGCAGAGTTTAAGCAACTTGACTATATATTTTCAAAGTGCAGTCAATTTAGGCCCCAAAGCCCACACTCATTTCATTACTCTGCACTGAGATGCAAGTGGTCAGGATTCTGCCTCATTTATTCATGTATTTAGAACAACTAGAATAGTAACAAGCACCTCATTAAAGCTCAGTTAGTATCTTAATAAATAAATGCAATGAATCTCAGATAGGCCTTTGATAATGGCTAGAATGTGAGTAGAGGAAGAAGTGGGGAGACTATTCCACCTTTGGAATCTTGATTACTAAGTAGAATGGGGATCAGTGGGGCAGGAAAAAAAGGACAAGAAGTACAAAGGTTAACTCCACATGAACTCCCCAGTTCTGTGCTTTTTCCAGGGCTTGTGAGTCCCTGCATTCTCAATGTCTTCCCTCCCAGACCAGCCTCTCACCATATTCCTGTGGATAAAGAAAGAGGATAGGGCAGTGCTCTTGTCTTCACCTCTGGACACTTGCAAGTCCTCCCTTGGAGTAGGCGATCTGACAGGGATTTGGGCAGGGATGCACTGAGCAAGGGTTGGTGAGAGCAGACAGGGATTGGTGGTGATGAGCACAGAGGGGTTAAGGCAATTTTAGCAGTTTCACTTATTTCCCCTAATGCATTATTTGCTCTGTCTTCTCACAGAATGTGTTCCTGTGGCAAAATGCATAACTGTCTTTCAAGAAATGAAAGATGCTGCAAAGACATGAAACACGTTGCCTTATCTAGAAATTACCTGATTGCTGAGGAGAGTGCTTAGGTTTATGCGGGCAAAGCACACACACACACACACACACACACTCATATGCTCAGACAGATGAACAACTCAAGGGGACCATGAAAATAACACTGACCCTGAGTCTGAAAAGAATCAAGTTTCAAGTCGAAAAGAAATTGAATAGTTCCTAGCATTTCCTTTCTCTTGGATTTGTGTTGGGCTTCCACAGGAAGCTACAACTGGGTGCTGGAGGGAACTGATGTTCTCTTCTTACTTGATCCAGTTCAGCTTAATTGGCTGAAAAAGTTTATACAGTAAGTCCCCTACATACAAACCTTCAAGTTGCGAACTTTCAAACATGCGAACATGCGTTCACATGTCCAATCACGTAACTTAGTTCATGTGTCTGGTGTACATTGTCATGTGCGTGCATCCTCTACAAGTGATTGTGCTTTGTGTACTTTACTGTGAAGTACTGTATAGACTACAGTAGTACAGTATCTTTATTTCAAACCCAGGATGTCTGGAAGCAAGCATAAAATCAGCGGTGATGTAGCTGGTACTGCTGAGAAGCGCCAAGCAATAACGATGGAAACAAAAGTGAAAATAATTGAGAGAGTGGAGCGAGGCAAAAAGATGGTAGATGTTGCTCGTTCTTATAACATTCAACTCCTTGCTGTGCAACATGAGGCGCTTACTAATAATGCAAACCTGATGGAATTGGAGGCCCAGAGAAAGGACGAAGAGAGACAAGAGGAAGAAGTAACTGAAGAACCAAAGAGATTCATGACGCAGGAAATGGCAAGGGGATTTTCTTTATTTGAGGAGGCACTGTTAGTTTTTGAGGCACAGGACCCAAATGTAGAACGGTACATGAAGGTTGCAGCAGCCGTTCAGAATGTAATCCAGTGTCAGCTATGATGAGAAAAAAAGAGCTACTACCCAGACATCACTGGATCATTTTTCAAGAAGGTAAGTAGAATTGAATCCAGCAAGGAACCAGAACCTGTGCCATCAACGTCAGGCATGAGTGAAATTGCAGCTTGCCCTCCATTTCCTATTGCTGACCAGCCTTCAACTCTACCATCTCCCACCTCCTCTCCCTCCTCCGGTCAGTAACTCTTCTTGCCTGTTCACTCTATGCCAGCCCTTGTATGCCAGCTGTCGTACTGTGCTACTGTACTTTTCAAGGTACCGTACTGTAAGATTAAACATGTTTTCTTTGCTTTTTGTGTTTGTTTGCTTTTTATGTATTATTTGTGTGAAGAGTATTATACCTATTACAGTACATTACTAAATAGCCAGTTGTGTTAGTTGGGTACCTAGGCTAACTTTGTTGGACTTACGAACAAATTGGACTTATGAACGCTCTCTTGGAATAGAACTCATTCGGTTGTAGGGGACTTACTGTATTCCATATTAAACAAAAGGAAGTCACTGCTCCTTGTCCAAGAAGTAGCTGCAACGTCTACATGACTGTTTCCAGTAAAACTGGATATTTAGAGAATTCCGTACAACAGTGATTAATGTATACAAATCATCTGAAAATCTTGTTGAAATTCAGATACTGATTCAAGAGGCCTGGGGTGGGGTCAGAGATTCTGCATTTCTAATAAGCTCCCTGGTGATGCTAAGGCTGCTAATTTGTGGACCAGGTTTTCAATAAAAATAGTACTCAGGAGGTCCCTTGTAGACAAACATGTGTTATGAGATCTGAAGAGAGAGAGAGAGAGTAGAATCATAGCTGCAAAATGATTTCCAGCATCTCCTAAAGAGATAGTTGAATAGGAATCGGTTGACTGGCCCAGGAGTGGACCTCTCTCATTTGCTATTTAGGGAGCTCATTCCCTCTCAAGGTCTATAAAAACCGTCCTCTCAAAGGCATCCTGGGAGGATTTCTCCACCCCTTTTCATCCTCCTCAGGTGGTGTGGGTGTATCTAATAGCAGTTTGTGCTTCATTGCCCATTACTGACAGGCTTCGAGCTTGTCACTGCCCAGAGTGACACTGATTGGTCCCTCCATTCAACCCTGCTATGTGCAACCAGATTAAATATATACACTCCTTCACCCCGTGGAGAGGTGTCCTGACATCCAGGGAAAATTGAGGTTAAGGAGGTCACCGCCGCTTTATTTGAGGCCCAAACTCTTTTCCTGATGCTGTTTGACATTATCCCAGATACGTTTTTAAATCTGTAGCAAGAGTGAAGAGTTGTAATTGGTTTAAGGTACCCAGAGAATTCTGGGCAGTCAGGATCTAAGTTGCTGCCTCTGTAAATTACCAACAGCTGAAGTATGGAGAATAGAAAATGAAGCTCTCTATACTGGCTTTAAGGGACACTCAGGCTCCCAAGACCAGGGCCCCTCTTATACATTCCTTGTCCTCTGTGCAGACCAAGCCTGCCAACACCCAATGGAGCCCATCTCCTCTTCTTTTAATCCTCCTCAGGGCTCCGTGCGCTGCTGAAGGGAATAATCTGCAAAATCACCCTCTCTATCTTTCTCTTATAGTAAAAGGAGTTTCTCCTCTGCAGCACAAATATTCTGGAGCCCAAGCTAGGCTAAGTTCAGCAGATTTCATGTTCACTCTGCATGTAAAGCTTAGCTCCTTCCCAGCCCAGCTGCCCTTCATCCTGAAAAGTCTCTTTTCTTAGTGCTGTCAGTCACCCATAAACTTGCTGCACTCTCTTTCCTCAGAGTTTTTCTCACGATATTTTTCTTATGGAAAATAAGACCTTTTCTGGGCTGCTTCTCTGGTACCAGGCAACAATGCATCCAAAACCTTCCAAAGGATTATTCTTCCTTACTCCAGACCCTGACATCTCTAGAACCTCTTCTGTAAAGACTGCATTACATTGGCAGACTGTCCTTCTCCAGATCTTGACTTTTCCTTAAAATACTAATCCCTTTTAGTTCTTAAGAATTTTTCCTCTAGGTTTCTTCCTATCTTTCTCTCTCTCTCTCTGTCTCTCCACCCCCCCAACCCCCATACAAACACACACACACTCACACTCTTCATCTTTTCTTACTCTCTGCTGTGGAAGAGAAAGATCCTATAAAGATACCAAAGGATGATTTGGACTTGCCCTTAGGAGAATGGACAGGTGCTATCTTGAACCCAGGAAGTATATGAGTTGTATAATCAGTAAAATGCATTAGATGAATTGCTTTTGGTTTCCTTCCTTCTATGAAAAAGCCTGAATTCTGCAGCAGCATGGACCCAAATTTTGGTCTTTCAGTGAAGAGTTGGGAGTAGGCAGGAAGTCATTAGTCATTAGTTTTTAAGAGGTTGTAATCTCTCACGGCCACCTCCATTGGCTGCTCCTTTTCCTCTTGGCTCAGGTTTCTCTCCATGTATCCATGACCCATAACAAATTAATTCTTCAAAGTATCTATAGTCATCATTAATACACAGATGAGAATTCTTCTGGAATAAGAAAGAACAGAGTGTTTGTCAGGGCTGTTCTCAGGTCTCATAAGTGGATCATTTGAATGTGGACCTTTTGTCATCCTGTTGCGATATATGATCTTAGGTCAGAGCCACTTGCTTCAACCCTCCTGAAGCCACATTCCATCCCGTTTGCCATACTTCTGATTTCCAACATCATGTGTGTAATTCTCAGAACTGACATCCAGTTCTAAACTGCTAGATGTTACCTTGCTTCTCACCTTGATTATAATTTGCATTTTTCCTCCAGATACCTGGCCTACCTAGCCATACATAGATAACCACCAGAATTGTTTAGGCTGGTCCTCACAGAAGTCATCACCACAATACTCATCCAGTATGCATTAATGGGAACCAGACACATAGTGTTTACATAATTTGTGTGTTGTTAAATACATATTTTGATTTTAACAAATATAGCCAAATTTATATACAGTCTAGTTTGGTTTTTAAATGATTGCTTGCTTACCCATGGTGATGCATTATCAAATCAGGTATCTTGCTCAGTTTAGTCCTATGGTCTGGATATTTTTGCTGCCTCTTACCAAAGCTGGCCTTCCAAGATCTGTAGGGAAGGCCTAAGGGATATTTCTTCAAGGTTACTGCTGTGAAAGATGATACAAATAAGAGGGAGAGAGAAAGAGAGAAAAAAAAGCAAAATCCCCGATGAGGAGCCAATGCTTTTTAGCTGATGGCTTCATAGTCGTATTTCCACTTACTTTTGAATTTCCGTGAAGATGCTGTAAGTGATTTGGACTTGCCTTTGAGAGAATGGACACGTGGTGCATTGAGCCCATGGAGTAAATGTGCTGTACTATCAATAAAACACATTAAATGAATTGCTCCTACTTCCCCCACCCCCATGAGAAAGTCTTGATTCCTTTTGCTGCACGCTGCGTAGTCCCAGCTGTTGGTATTGAAGGAAGGGAAATAGGGAGAGAAAATAATGGAATCCGTTACTGAAAAATTAACACCGACTAGACCTCTGTTCAGCAAGTTCTATAAATGAGGGCCGTTTCGCCCCTCTTTGAGCAGCACAAGATGCTTTAAATGTGTGTGGATTACGGACCTCATGCTTGTTGAGTGCACACCAAAAATAATGATTAAAACCCCTCTGTGGTTAAGCATCTTCTCTCCTACAAAGGGTAGTTATAAGCTGCCCAGTTGCACAGGTCAGGAGTTAGAGCTTCCCTGGGTGGGTGGGAAGTGCTGGAAGGAAGCTTCCTCCAATAGAAAAGCACTTTACTGAATAATCATCCAAGAACAGTGAGATCTCATAGGAATCATGATAAAGAGCCCAGAGGGACAAGGACTCAAGGGAGTGGGTAGAGGTGAGCTGCTGCCACACTAAGAAAGGCAGCTGGTTTCACCAGCAGAATAGGCATGCTGCAAGTGTTGATTAGCCAAAAATAATGTAAACATCATCATTTGAATATTCAAAGCTATCCTGTGTTAAACCCTACACTAATTAACATATATTATTTCATTAATCTTGTGAGGCTGGTACTTTTATTTACTAGCCCCATTTTACGAATAAGAAAACAGGCACAGAAAGTAGATTTCCCTCTGCCACATGGCTGACTCACAGGCAAATAAAGATTCAGACCAAGGCAGTTGTCCTCAGAGTCCAAGTCCTTTAACCCTACATGGTACTAGAACTAACAGGAAAGGGTACCGTTCTTGTTTTCCTTCTTGAACTTCGATCTTGTTTAGCATATGCTTACAAGCTTGCCTGGTAAATTCCATGAATATCAAATGACATAGACGACTATTCTGTTTGGGGGGATTGCTCAAATGAACACACATCCTAAAGAGGAACCAAGAACGATACAGCCAGGATAGTCTTTCAGATACTAGAGGAGCGTAGAAGCTGAAGGCACACCCTATCCCCACCGCGCAAAGGAAAATAGGAGAGTTCTAAGATACCCTTTTAACTCCCTTTGACGTTGATGGAAAGATGCCAATTAGCCTGGGACTGAGATGTTGTTCTAAACAGAAGGCTCTGAAATTGTCCTTAAGGCAGGCAGGCAGGGGGTAGGGAGCAGGGAGAGGGGGTTGATTGCTGGAATTCCATAATTAATTGTTTGACACCTGGAGTAGTGTGACATGAAGTTTCCTTTCAGCCCTCACTCTCTAGGGAGTTATCATTGCTTAGAACTCATAGAACGCAAGAGTTAAAGAACTATAAAGATCATCTAGCTCACACCCCCCAATTAACAGGTAAGGAAATGGAGACCCCAAGAAGGGACCTGACAAGCCCAAGGCCACAGAGCTAGTTAGTTGCAGAGCCAGGCTCGACCTCAGAATATCTGACTTCTAGTCCGGGGCCCTTTCCACTCCATGTCTAAGTTGCAACAGCACAAAAGAGAACTCCCCAGGAGCCTCGTCACCAAATAGCAGTGCAGAGTTTCATTAAAGCAGTGGAGAGCAGAGAGGTCAAAAGAATAAAAATAACATCCCACTCAATTATTTTAATGATGAAGAACTTCTAAACAACAGGAGGGTGAGGAACATATCTGCTAAACTAATATTAGAAGAATAGCCCTTAATTGGTTTGCCAACATTGGTATTTCACAGACTATTAATATTTTAAGACCATTGTCAGAAGTTGTATTTGGACATCACTGAACCCAACCCTCTCATGTATAGATGATGAACCTGAGTCCCAGGGAGGGAGTAGTTATCCAGATTAACTCAGCTAGTCAATGGTAGAGCTGGGCAAAGGAACTCAGGCCTCAGGATCCCACTCAAGTGTCCTCTTACTTATAATACATCACAGTTTTTCTTCATGAGCTGAGTGTGCTGAGGGAAGGCAGGGGTTGGGAGGTCATTGAGAAATCATCCAGCCCAGCCCCTATCTTTTCTTTAAAGAATGACTTGAAATTATTGTTTCTCCAAGTAGCTTTCGAAGGATAAAGTCCAAGATGAAAATTCCACACTTGAACTTCTGTGAAGGAAAGAACTTCCCAGCTGTGGCCTAAGAACTAAGACAGAATGGATTTTATGTGAAATCTCCTTAGTGAGATCACCCTTTCAAGTGGCAACCTCAAAATATTCCTAAGAGGAATGGAGAGGGAGTCAATTTTGTTGAGTGCCTGTGAACAGGTATTGTGTTAAGCCTGTGGATATAAGAAGCCTAAAGAGCATCTCTGAAACAGCTCTCAGTCCATTTGGCCATAAAAAGCCAGATCTTTGGGGACAGAGTAATGGACTCAACGTGGGAGGCCCAGGGAAGAAGGCATGAGAAGGGAAGATTGTTTGAACAGGAGTTTGTTTAACAGATTTGGGAAAAGGGGCATTCCAGACAGGAGCAACATATAGGAGCACTGAAAGTGTACTAAACTCATGTCATGTTCAGAATTTTCTTCAATAAATCTCTCTAGGAGGTAAAAAGACACAAATCAACACCACTTATTTGGACTGAAAGAAAAAAACAGTATTTCACCAGGCCCATGAAACTGGTCTCTGTGATTGTCTTGGTGAGCCAAATCCATAACTTGCTTGCCTGGTGGTGGACCTTTTTCTGAAGACCCTCTTCAATTCCTCAGCAACCCAGGTTGCTGTTTGCATCAGAAGAGTCTGTGGCTTAGTACTGTAAATCCGTCAAATCCAGGGGGATATCTGAATCCCAAAGAGCCAATTCTTCAGTGCCAGGATCATGTTTTAGGGCCAGCCTCTTCTACCTGCACAAGGCACTGCCCCCTCCATTCATATCTAATGTAATGTGACTCTGGGGCGCTGCTGTGTAAAGAAATTAAACAAAAGTTTTGAGTCCAAAATTAGTTTACAAATCACCCACCCTACACTAACCCATCCTTGTGCCCCTTAGCCCAGCCATGGCAGTGCTTTGATCTCTCTAGGGTCCTTGGCCTGCTCTGAGTCTGCTTAAAATAAAGAATATGGGTTGTTAGAGGAGTGTTTTCTTTCATTTTTATTGTATGGTCTTATGCTGAAACAACCACCAACAGGAAAGGGATTGGAACAAGGGAGCTACTTTTTTCCCAGGAAGAAATAAATACAAAAAAGGAGACAAATCTAATGAAGGACACGTCTTTTTTCCACCTGCAACTTGCCATCTTTCCACAGTGAATGAATGTGTTGCAAGGAGCATAACTCAAGAAAAGTTGAGTGAAGCCATGAAGGAAACCCTACCAAAAGGCCAACAGCCACAGCCATGATTTAACTTTCAGTCTCTTCCTCCTGCATCTTACCCTCACTTCCCTCTTGTGGCAAATTTATGAGGATTTGCAAAAAGAATGACTACTGTGGCTCCTTAATGATTTCTTAGTATCTGATGCTTCTCAGTTGATTGTATCAGAGAGAAAACCAAGGGCTAGAGTATGATATCCAAATTGAGGGGCCTGAAGAGGAAATGAAAATCAGAAAGTTACTGTGTGTTCTAGTCCCTAATTTTGAGCCCAGTCTGAACCTTCAGGCAAATTCTATTTCCCTCTATTTACCCAGATCAGAATGGGTTTCCACGTTACCCTTTATGGCCCTGGCGTGTTTCTCAGGCTGAAGAAAGATCTAAGAGAAAGCTATAGAAATGCCAATTGTATCCTCACGATTTTGCATCAAATGAACAGCCTGGAGGAATATGGAGTAACTCAGACCCTGACACATCTGATGCCAACTTTGGAAAGGACAAGTAAAAATATGTGGGGGGTCGATTTCATGGGTCATGCTTTCTGATCCAATGGGTAAAATATTTGATAGGAGAAAGAAATGCTGCTGTTGACAAAAGATACAGTGATTTATTCACAAAGAGTGTGTCTCTTGAAGGTGGGAATGGACCCAAACAGGAAGTCTCAGGACCATTTGGGTAACGAGTCCCCATCAGGCAAGTTGACTGTATTATGTCTGTTAGGATCAATGGGAAACAGGGACAAAGTCCAAGGACTATATGGCTGATCATGTGGATGAGAAGAAATGGAGAGGTTTGGTCAGCATCTGACTTTTATAAAGGACAAACAAATGAGAAGAAAGCCCTACTTTAACCCCTGGAAACATTTCCTAGAGTTTATTGCTTTTTCCTGCTGGAAAACAGTTTGTTAAATAAAGATCAGTGGAAGGAGAGTAAAGTGTACAGAGTGAAGCATATGTACAGTATTTACAAGCATTATCCTTCAGCACATATGGGATGCTCAAGTGCCTATTTCCTCTCCTCCATTTCTTCCTGCACTTTTCTATCCCCTGTTTCTCCCCTGAAATGTGGTCACCCAATGGAATTGAAACAGAAGCCATAATTTGCAGAACTATACCGTGACTCACAAAACAGATCAACTGCATTAAACCATAAAAGGAAGAAAACTATGTAAGTCCAAACTTTAAACACCAGCTCATTCTGACTCATAGGCTCTATATGTCTGCAGAAAAACTGACCACACAGTAAACCTGCACAGATTCATGTGTTCTATAGATTAAACCACTGAGCAAGAAACTCTGTAATTTATGAATTCTAAGCAATCTCTGCAAAGACCATCCTATGATGAATCTGTCCCCAACCCCCCCCCACAACGTATAAGAATCCTTCCCTAACTGCTCCCTTTTGAAACACCCCATATTTCCCTATTAGTAACTATTCTCTCTTGCTGCAAGCAAGCCCATCAATTGAACTTTAACTACAGGTGTGTTCTGGTGTTCTGGCCAGCGGACATGAACACGTATGGCTCTGTTACCTGACTTAAGGGTTGCTCTTCACAGAAGATGAAAGGTCCCAGTCTATCCCCTTTTCCTTCTCTCTCATTCTCTCAGGGTATCTTCACAACTGGACTGTGTCCCAGCAAGAGAAGTTCCTAGAAGAGAAGCGACTAATTTTCTTTGACCGAACCTAGTTCTTCTGCCAATTATTCCTTAGCTGAAGTCAAGAAGGCTTTACTACCTACCGAATTCACATTCGTCTATCTCAGTTTTAATTCCATCCTTTCTTCTCTCTGGAGGAACTGTTGACATTTGCAAAAGGAAAGAAAAAAATACACAAAACATCTCTTTGAAAACTCAGAGTAAAAGCATAGCCTCTGGAACAGTCCCATAGTTTTCTTATTTGGGTCGTGTGTTCAAAAGGAGGGCTGGGTCACGTGTCCCGATGGTTCAGCGCTCTGGGATACTGCTTTTTTTGACTGACATAGGAAAACTCTGATTCACCACCCTCATCACCCTGCTCATTACCAGGGATGTTAACTCAAACACTCCATTTATTCAACAACTATATAAAAAGTTGAGTGGGGTTCTTTTGTTTTTTTTTTTTATTTTTATTTATTTATTTATTTATTTTTAATTTATGGCTGTGTTGGGTCTTCGTTCCTGTGCGAGGGCTTTCTCCAGTTGTGGCAAGTGGGGGCCACTCTTCATCGCTGTGCGCGGGCCTCTCACTATCGCGGCCTCTCCCGTTGCGGAGCACAGGCTCCAGACGCGCAGGCTCAGTAATTGTGGCTCACGGGCCTAGCTGCTCCGCGGCATGTGGGATCTTCCCAGACCAGGGCCCGAACCCGCGCTCCCCGCACCGGCAGGCAGATTCTCAACCACTGCGCCACCAGGGAAGCCCTTTTTTTTTTTTTAATATTTATTTATTTATTTGGTTGCACCGGGTCTTATTTATTTATTTATTTTTATATTTATTTTTGTCTGCGTTGGGTCTTCGTTTCTGTGCAAGGGCTTTCTCCAGTTGCGGCAAGCGGGGGCCACCCTTCATCGCGGTGCGCGGGTCTCTTCACTATCGCGGCCTCTCCTGCTGTGGAGCACAGGCTCCAGACGCGCAGGCTCAGCAGCTGTGGCTCACGGGCCCAGCCGCTCCGTGGCATGTAGGATCTTCCCAGACCAGGGCTCGAACCCGTGTGCCCTGCATTAGCAGGCAGACTCTCAACCACTGCACCACCAGGGAAGCCCGGGGTTCTTTTAAGAGTAACTCAGTTTATTTCATCTTCAAAATAGGTGTTACTGAATATTCAGAATATAAAGATATTCTTATCTATACTTTATATGAAAAGAACATAAACAATAACTGCATTCATGTAAAAAAGAAAAAATGATTTAAAATCCTATTATCAAGATATAACCACTATTTATAGTTTGATGTATTAACCTTCTAAACATTTTTATATGTAACTGTACATATAGAGTTAGTTTTAAATAAAAAATAGTTATCTACAAGAGACGTTGAATCTAATCTATACCTATGGTAAATACCAGGTGGATTTATTAGATTTCTGACTATCCATTTACCTAGATTTACTCTTATCACTGTTGATAAAAATAGTGCCTTATTTTACACACCATTTTAACATTTAAAATTACTTTAATATATTTTATCACATCTGATTTTCTTACTACCTATAAGAGAGAGAGAAGATATTAGGTATTATTCTGATTTATGCTATGGAGAAACAACAGCCAGGAAGCAAGATAGGGGTTGAACAGGGTGTTGTAGCTTTGGATAGAAAATGTGAATGTCACATGGCAATCAAAGTCAGCAGCTGAAGAGGTCAGCAGGCTGGGCGGCCTGAGAGGTCTAACAAAGAGGCATTTGTCTTGCCCCAAATTCACTGTCCCACATTCACAGGCTCCAAGTCCTTACTTTCTCAGTGTTTAACACTGGAGTGATCTGGCTCAGGGAAACTAGCTCATACAAAGTTGACTTATACTGATATCTGGAATCCCAATCGTAATTCCTTTATTTATCATAAGAAATAGTATACAGTTAGGCTATATGTTCACACTGACTCATCAACACAACCATTCCCTATGGGCTAAATATATTAGAAGCCAAATTTTTTTTCAAGATATCTTTTTGTTATTAATTTTTTTGAATTTTTTTGTTATTAATTTTTTCATTAATTAACATAGTTAATTTACAATGTGTTAGTTTCAAGTGTATGGCAAAGTGATTCATTTTATATATATATATATATATATATATATATATATATATAATTTTATAGATTCTTTTCCATTATAGGTTATTATAAGATATTAAGTATAGTTCCCTGTGCTATACAGTAGGTCCTTGTTGTTTACCTATTTTATATGTAGTAGTGTGTGTATGTTAATCACAAACTCCTAATTTATCTCCTCCCCTTCCCGCTGTCCATTTTGGTAACCATAAGTTTGTTTACTATGTCTGTGAGCCTATTTCTGTTTAGTAAATAAGTTCTTTGTATCATTTTTTTAGATTCCACATATAAGTGATATCTATGATACTTGTCTTTCTCTGTCTGACTTACTTCTCTAAATATGATAAAGACATGGAAGCAACTTAAATGTCCATTGACAGATGAATGGATAAAGAAGAGGTGGTATGTATATACAATGGAATATTACTCAGCCATAAAAAATAATGAAATAAAGCCATTTGTAGCAACGTGGATGGACGTAGAGATTATCTTATTATGTTAAGCCAATGTTCTTGTTAGCTTGAAGACCACTGACTAACAATGATGATTGTCAGTTATGTGATTCAAATGTTAACCACACACTTGCCATGACCTCTCGTGACCCTTGGCCTCCTTGTATGCACCCCACCCCCCACCAGTGCATAGAGGTCCATTCTTACTCTTGCTTCCTTCACCTTCCTTATCTTGTTCTCTAGATTGACCGGTCTTCTACTCCTACCTCCTTTCTCCAAGTAGGCTGAAATGGAATATACTCCACATCAGTTTACTAACTTGTCATCACATCCTTGCCTGTTTCCTTAAGATTATAGCCGGATTTTCTTGATTTGGTACAGAGTATTCTCAAAATTATTAGCCACACATTTATACACAGTCTCTTCATTCACTCCCACAAGTAGTTCATCTTATACCTAGTGTGTGGATTTTGTTAGTTTAGACCAGTAATTTACACTCTACCTTAACCCCCTTGCTTTTCCTGAAAGAGCCATGCTCCACCTCAAGACCTTTGCATTTGCTGTTTCCTCTGCTCAGACACTCTTTCCCCACCTCCTTCAGGCCTTTGTGCAATATCTTCTTCTCATGAGGGGTCCTTGGATACCCTGCAATCTTGCAATACCCCTCCCCTCATAAGTGATACCTCCCTTCCATCTTTTATTTTTCTTCTTAGCACTTTTCACCAACTTTTATGCCATGAATGATTTATTTGTTTGCCATCAGTCAAAATCTGCTAGCATGTAACCTCTATAAAGGCAGAGATTTTTGCCTGATTTGTTCACTGCTGCATCGCCAGCCTCTAGAATAGTGCCTAGCACAAAATAAGTGATGAGTATATATTTATGAAAGTAATGAATAATTGGTTCTCAACCCTGGCTGACATTAGTATCATCTGGGGAACTTTCGAGATATCTTGACCCCCACCTCCCAGGGAGATTAATTTAACTGGTCTGAGATGGGGCTCAGGCACTGGCACTTTTAAAAACTCAGTAGATGAATCTAATGTGCAGCAGAGTTGAAAACCATTCATTTGAAGTCAGAATACAAATTTACCTCCAATTTTGCAGGTAGCACACACTATTACCTCCATGTACCAATAACATGAACCACATCCCACATCTTCTGACTTCCTTCCATGCCTGACCTAGCAAAGAACATAGAACAAAATTTGGGGAAAGTGTACATTTTATTTCAAGAGTTACCCACTCATATGATACAGTAAAGAGAAGTAAAACCACAGAAAAATGAAATTTTCCAGAAATCTTTGATCCTGATAAGAATGACCAACACCTGAACAAAGGGTATTTCAAAAAGAGGAAGTAAAATCCCCCGGGGCTAGAAATGTTTCAGATTGTTAAGGCTCTACATGAAGATACACAGGTTCATAAAATAAAATAATAAAGCTGCATTTGGAGGCTGGGTAAACAAATGAAATTTTATAACCTCTTGTTTCAGAAATGTAGGCCTCCTGCTGGTCCCGCCCCAGTACCCTCCTAGCAGTCCTAATTGATACAAAACTCATTTAGCCATAATTGCTGTGTAGCCTGGTGTTCAAGAAGGTGCTTGAATATGCACCAAGAAGTCATTCTGATCCTCACCAGTGCTCCCCTCTGGGAAGGAGAAAATAATTTCTTGGCCACCCCATGCTAAGCAGAATCCATGAGCTAAAATTAGGGTCAAAGGACCCAACAAGTGGCACCATCTTTTCGTTCATCAGGTATTTGCTCTCAGAGATCTAACAATGTCATCAGAGCAATTTTGTTCTTGGCACATTTAAGAGGCAAAAGGGTGCACGAGGGACTGTACCAACGTAGTAATTTTCTAGGTAATCATCCTAATGTTTTTATCCTGAGTACCTTTGTATGAGTAAGTTAATTAGGGAAGTTAATTTTCACAAATGGCACAAAAATGCCATTTGCTGGCAATACTGCCTTGTGCCAATGCCTGGCTCAAGGTAACCAGAAAAGAGAAGTTGATGCTCTGCATCCATTACTGAAGCCCACCTTGGACCAAAAAGAACCACATCTGCCAGCTTGGCACATGTGACCAGGGTTTGGAGTTTTCTAAGTGTTGAGAGAGAGAAGTTCTAACTCTGCCACCAGCAACTAAACAGTATGGTGAACTTGTTTTGTATGTGCGTTGGCCAGCAGCCTCTAAGGTTTGGTCTAAGAAAAAGAACAAGAGAAGCGGCTCCATGTGGGTGTGACCCCAGACAGAGGACTATTAAGCCTAGTCTGCCTGCCTAGGTTCCTTTCTGAGAGGAGATTTTGTCTCGTGGGCGCTCCAAGGCTGCAATGATAGGAGCCACATGATGGCAAATGGAATCCTTGGGAGCTCTAGCTTTTCATTCCTGCAATATGGTGACTCTGGAATCAGACCAGATGGTAACAAAGCAATCTTTTCTCTCCAGGAGAAAATATGTTTTTCTTGTGTAGAGGTCGATGAGAAAATGAAAACAAGGAAAAGCTCCTTCTACACTGTTAGTGAACTGTGGGTGCAACTCAGCTTTCAGGAAGGAGGAGAAAGAGGGTGGTGAAGGCATACCTGTTCTCAGGAGTGGCAAGAAGCCAGTCAGCTGCAAGGATGATAGACACCTGGAGCTCACACCTACCTTTAAACATTTGTTTGACATTTTCTCTGTGGATCTCTCTGGTCCATCCCACCCTGGAAGGGAACACAATACAAGCAGACCTCAGGATATTGTAGGTTCTATTCCAGACCACAGCAGTAAATCAAATATCACAATAAAGTGAGTCACACAAACTTTTTGGTGTCCCAGTGCATATAAAAGTTATGTTTATGCTATACTGTAGTCTAGATGTGCAATAGCATTATGTCTAACAAAACTATGTACAGTCCCTAATTAAAAGTACTTTATTGCTAAAACATGCTGACCAGCATCTGAGCCTTCCGCGAGTTGCAATAGTGACATCAAAGATCACTGATCACAGATCACCATAACAAATATAATAATGAAAAAAGTCTGAAATATTGTGAGAATCAGCAAAATGTGACACAGAGACATAAAGTGAGCAAATGCCATTGGAAAAATGGCACCAATAAACTTGCTTGATGTAGGGTTGCCACAAACCTTCTGTGTGATATCACTTATATGTAGCCAATATTCTGTAATAGCTATAAATGGAAAGTAACCTTTAAAAACTGTAAAAAATTAAAAATTAATAAATAATAAGAATATTTTTTAAAATAGAGGTTCACCAATCCCCAACTTCAAAAAGCCCACACTATGTATGAAGTGCAACAAAGAGAGAAGCAATCAAATGAGGTATGTCTGTATCATCAGAAAAGAACAGTCTGAGTCCCTGTCTTGGATTCTATCCAAGTAATGGATTCTATCACTCTGTGTAAATTTCCATCTTGCAGAGCTACTTTATTTTGGAAATGAAAATGTTAACACCTTCCTCAGAGGACCAGTGGGCAGATGACATCAGATAGTTTGAGCTCAACCCCTTGCACATAATAGGCATCAGTAAACATCACTTCCCCTTTGTGACATTTGAGATGAAATACTTTTCTCCCTTCCCAAAGAGCATTCTATGTATTTCATCCTAATGAATTATTAGAATGAAGAATCTCTGGCTTCTCCCTAGATTTTGACAGACTTTGTTGTTATGAAGTAACATTTCACTTTTGTCACATCTAAAAGTGTAATTGTCTTGACTCTGAGACAAAAAAGAAGGTGGATAAGTCTATTAGTCATTAACATTAACTGGTGGAAATCTGGCAGGATGGATCTTCCTAAGACTGCCAGAGAGTTTTATGAAAGGACAATAATCCATTCCACCTTCATGCAGAGAATAAAATATATACATTAGAACACATGATGGACAACTGTCTGAAAATACCTTGGAGGACAGGAGGAAACCTGGCAGAGTTAATCACAAGCCAGATTTACCTTGTCAAGCACTGCTTTCCCAAGCACTCTGGTACTCTGCAGGTTTTGAAATAGTAGGTCCCCACAACTATAGCACCCCCACTTCAGTCTTCCTACTGATACAAAGTTTTCCTTTCTCCCTCCATCATTTGGGGCCTCACCAACTTCAAAAAGACAAACAGAGACACGTTGTATTTAGAACAGATTCCCTGGAAATGCATATGCTTATATCCTATGATAAGATAAACTTTGAAGGTGGGACATAGGCAGGAAGCAAAATTTTACCTGCTCACCCCAAACATTCTTGAAAGAATTCCAAGCAAGATTGGGAAAAGGTGGTTTTCTTTGCCTTACTTCAACTTTCTGAACCATATCTCCCTAAATATTTTCTTCTTTGAGAAGGGGGGGGCATGGAAAGTGATTCCGCACTTGTGGGTGCTTTAACATAGGATGTCCAGAAGTCCTTGACACAAAAATCATGAGATGTCACACAAGGGAAGTTTTCTTTTGAGTTAAGCATTGCTCTCTCACTATATCTACTTTAAAAATGCCAATATTCCTGGAAAAAATGCAATGCATAGCTTAAGAAGAAACTCAAAGATGATCAATTCCATGTCTTTTCTTTTTTTTCTTTTTTTTTTTTAAAGGTTTTTGTTTACGTTTAACAACATGGAGCTCATTGGGCTTTATTTATTTATTTATTTATGGCTGTGTTGGGTCTTCGTTTCTGTGTGAGGGCTTTCTCTAGTTGCGGCAAGCGGGGGCCACTCTTCATCGCGGTGCGTGGGCCTCTCACTATCGCGGCCTCTCTTGTTGCGGAGCACAGGCTCCAGACGCGCAGGGTCAGTAATTGTGGCTCAGGGGCCCAGTTGCTCCACGGCATGGGGGATCTTCCCAGACCAGGGCTCGAACCCGTGTCCCCTGCATTGGTAGGCAGATTCTCAACCACTGCGCCACCAGGGAAGCCCCTCCATGTCTTTTCTGTTCTGAGGACTTTAGTGGTTATTTCACCATTATGACAATCTTGTGGAGGATAATGTTTTCTCCATTTTGTACAAATGGATGTTTAGGTGATGAAAGATTTGCTCACTTGCCCAAGATTGCCCAGCCTGTAGTGATAAAGGCAACATTCAAACCTATGTCTGTTAAGAAATTATACTTTTTCTCATCATTCAATTGGAGCTCCCAAGAGTGTTCCAGGTACTTGATCACTGGGAAAAGGTGAGGAAGAGGGTCCAGCAGGAAGGCAATAAAGACAAGTTGTACCTACAGCAATTTTTCAGAAGAAGCTGGCCAACTCCTTGATGTGAGTATTCCTAAAATGGTAACAACCTTAGTGAAGAACTTCAGAGGAACATTTTTGATACAGCATGATAGTTCTTAATCAAATTTCAGAACACCCAGAAACTTACAGTTAAGAAGTGCACTTGCTTCATTCTTTGTAAAGTTTCCTAATAACAGCAAAATAGAAAAACTCAAAATGTGCCTTCCATTTTTCCAGGAGCAAGAATTGTTGCAGCCTCTATACATTCACACATTTGTTCAACATTTACTGTGTACATGTTCTTTTCCAGGCACTGTGTTGGGAGCCATGAGCTAGTCAAAGATAAATAGATATGAATCCAATCCTCAAGGATAGAGGGAATAAAGAATTCATCAGGGGCTTCCCTGGTGGCGCAGTGGTTGAGGGTCTGCCTGCTGATGCAGGGGACACGGGTTCGAGCCCTGGTCTGGGAGGATCCCACATGCCGTGGAGCGGCTGGGCCCGTGGGCCACAGCTGCTGAGCCTGCGCGTCTGGAGCCTGTGCCCCGCAGCGGGAGGGGCCGCGATGGTGAGAGGCCCACGCACCGTGATGAAGAGCGGTCCCCGCACCGCGATGAGGAGTGGCCCCCGCTTGCCGCAACTAGAGAAAGCCCTCGCACGAATCGAAGACCCAACACAGCCAAAAATAAATAAATAAATAAATAAATAAAAGGAATTATTCTCATGGCCTGTCCAAATTATTAAAAAAAAAAAAAAAAAAGAATTCATCAGAAAATGCTCCTGCTGGAGATATGCAAACATAATTAGAATTCTGGGTAAAAAATGAATAACCACCATAAGAAAATGCATTAAATACCATGTATTTCAGAGAATGGAGGGATTATTATTAGTTATAATGATCAAAGATGGCTTCATGGAGAAGACAGTATTTTAATGTAGATTTAAACTAATAGGTAGAAGTCATACACATAATGTTGGGGTACAGTGAAACACCCTAGGAGGAAATTTTAAGTAAAACTACAGAATTTTATCTCATGGAGTAATTCTCAAAAAAAAACTCATTAAATAATTAATCATTTTATTCTCTGTCTGGATTCTTTCTAAGGTCTATTATCAAAGAACACTAGTTCTAACCCAAGAACATCCTCTTAGTAGGCTTCCTTTTTACTCTTGAAGAAGCTTTTAAAAATAGGAGCGCATTTTAGAGTTAAGTGGATAAAGATGTCAGGTGTCAACACACACACAAACAAAAAGCAGACACATAAAATCTGCATTTAATGAATGCAGGACACCTATAACTCACAAGCAGAATATGTGAAAATGAGAAGTGGATGAATAAGTAGACAAACAAAAAGCAGACACATAAATTCGGCATTTAATGAATGCAGGACACCTATAAATCACATGCAGAATATGTGAAAATGAGAAGTGGATGAATAAGTAGTAATACATTTAAAACTCAGTTGAACAGGAATAGGGAAACCAATGAGGCAAGCTGCCTCACCCAATAGAAACCCAGAAAATCTCAGAACAAATAAGCAAATTTTTAAACAAATGTATTTGTTGTAGACAACAAATAAAATGAATTGGAATCAGATGTGGTGTATAAATCAAGGAGATTGGTTGAAATTCTGTTTCCATGCTATGTCCTCATCCTAACTCTGCCCAGCCAGCCAACTACTTCTCCTTTACCCATGGCAGAAGGTTAGAAGAACCTTCTTTGGAGTGTATCTACAGACTCAGAATAAAAACCCCAGATACTAATATTTGATGTTCCTTAATATAGGTGACCTTATAGTAGAGCCTACCTCAAACATGTATAAAATTATTTGGCAATCTTAGGAAACTATCATCTTAAAATATACTTTTTATAGTTTTTCAATCATAAATAGAAATAGACAGTCAAGGATCATCTCACATGACATAAAACAAGCAAGGAAAATGAAACAATAGATAAAGCAGGGAATAGAAGACACACATAAAATAAAATGATAATTAATATTCCCAGAGAGATAAAGGAAGATAATGCTGCTATAGAAAAGAATATGGTATTATGAAGAAGATGGTATTATGAAGAAGATGGTATTATGAAGATGGTGTTATGAAGAGGAAGAGGAGGAGGAGAAGAAGGGGGGAGAGGGGGAAGAGGAGGGGGAGGGAGAAGAGGAAGAGGAGGGGGATGGGAGGGACAGGGGAGTAAGGAGAAAGAAGAAGAAAAGAGGAGGAAAAAGATTTTTAGAATAAGAAAGTCTCCTGGATATTAAGTACATAATAGTTAATTACAAATAAAAACTTAAATAGAAGGATGGAGGATAGAGTTGAGACAATCTACAAGGAAGCTGGACAATAACACAAAAGTATGATCAATAGTAGTTAATACATTTTTTAAAATAGGATTAATTAGGTAAATCTAACATTTGACAGAGAATTCTAGAAAGAAATAACAAATAAAAAGAAAGAAATTAGGAAATAAATAATATAATAAATCCCAGAAATGAAGGAGATTTTATTTTAAATATATACCAAGACCAAAGAATCAAAAAAGATCTCAGCAAGTCACAACATTATAAAATTTTTCAACTTTAAGGCTAAAAGAAACCTACAAACTTCCAAAGATAGAGAAAAAGAAGTTGTATCTAAAGTATCCAGGATCTGAATGACATTGAACATCTCAATTGCAACAACAGTACTCCGAAAAAACTGAGCAGTGCCTTCAAATTCTGAGAGATGATGATTTTCTACGCAAAATGCTCAATGTAGCTAGATGAGGAATCAAGTGTGATGGTGGAATAGTGATATCTGCAAATATGAAGGGTCTGAAAAAATGTACTTCTCACACATCCTTTCTCCTTGGAAGACTCTAGAAGATGGGTTCTTTCAAAACAAGAAAGAAAACCAAGAAAAAAAGAATGCAAGGAAGCCAGGAAATAGGGGCTTTAACATAGGATAAAATGAACAGACTTGGAGACTAAATTGTCCAGATTGGAGCAGGAGTCCAGAGAGATCCAGAAAGAATATTTTCAGAAAAAAATGAAATAATAGTAAAGGAACTTACAGATCATCTGATACATTTGACTATACAGAAAATTGTATTCAGAGACTGTGTTGGTTTTGGGAAGATAGTCAACATTTCAAAGAAAAATAAGAAAATGGAAAGAAAAACTGAGGGAATTAAGCATTGTGGTATAACTATACTGGCAAGAGGGGTTGTAAGATTGCTATATTTTCTTTCATCCTAAGGGCAGGAGAAGGAAGAGGAGGAGGAGGTAGAGGAGGAGAGGGGGGAGGGGAAGAAAGTGGTGGAGGAGGAGGTTGAGGAGTGGGAGGAGGAAGGAGAGGGAGAACTGAAGGGGTGAGGAAAAGGAAAGACAACAACAACAAAGAAGAGTTAGAATTTGTTGCCTCTGGAGAGCAGAACTGGAGGGTGAAGGGACTTCCGTCCCAAAACAAAACCAAAAACTTTCAGTAGTATTTAACTCTAACTACGTGTATATATTACTTTGATAAAATAAAATGTTCGAAGACTGACTAACATTTAGAATTAGGCTTGCAAAAGCAACAAGATTTGTGGTTAGTCTGAAAACTTTATTCCCTTTTTCTCCTCCAAATAAACAGCTAAAAGAGAGCTTTAAAAATACCTAATGAAATGCTACCTACCCACTGGGAACAACAATTTCTGGTTTAGAACAATTGAAAGGAGGCTTCTTAATTTCTATTCTTTAGGACACATATATTAAAGTGTTACTCTGTGTTTTATACTAGCTCATTCTCTTACTTAAAGCTGAAAAGCACCTATTAGCACTATGGAAAACTTAAACTATGATTGAATGCTAAACAAATACATATAATAAAATATTATGTGAAACTAAGTACTTTTCCAGTGAATAAGATCAACAGTTACAACAATGTTAGACTGAGCACACTGAGATTTCTGTATTATTTTCTTCTTAGATTCTTTAGCAATTCTTTTCTTAGATTCTTTAGCAAAATAAGAAATAAAAAATATTTCCCTAGTAAGAATATGCTCAAAAATTTAGGTGTAAGAATGTTCATCTCAGCCCTTTTTATAATAAAGATTGAAAACTACCTAGAATGCTGTCAATGGAATATAGATTGATAATGTGAAGTATTTTTATAATGGAATATACCCATCTGATACCCACAAAAATTACTGGTATCAACACAAAAAGATGTTTAATGTATTTATAAGGAAAATAAGTGATCCTATATTTGATTTAATTTGTCTTATTTATATATTGTTTATTTTGCCTCAATTAGAATCTTGCTCTACAACTTACTGTAACTATGTGTTTGAAAGTTACTTAAACTCTTGTCAGTAAACAAAGGATGTTTCCGCCATCAAGTCTTAAGCCACTGCAGCTACCCCAACTGTGCACCCTGAGGGGATTCAGGATGAAAAAAACCATGATACTGGCCCTAGGCAGTTAAGGTGCATATCAAAGGAATAATTTAATGAGCCCAGACTCTTGCAACTTCCCATACATAGAAAAGTGCTAAATTCATTAACTTGAGATATCTGGTTCTTCTTTAATTAACAGTAATCTTTTGATGTTCCAACTACCTGGTTTTTGTTGCAAAAGCTCCTATATATCCTGGATCCTCCCTTACCTCTTTGGAGCAGTCTCTCAGAGCTATCTGACAGGCTGCCTCCTGGGCTTAAGTCCTCAGTTTGTCCACTGAATAAAATATAATTCTCAACATTTAGGTTGTGCATTTTTTTCAGTTGACAAGCTTTAGGCCTCGTTTCATAATTTGTAAAATAGGAATACTGCTAGAACCTATGCCATAAGGTTGTTGTGCAGAGTAAATAAATTAATATATGCAAAATGCTTTGAATATTTGCTGGCATGTAGCTATCAATCTGTGTGTTGCTGATGTTATTAGCAGCAATAGAAGTATTACTCTCATATGGGACATCGATAGTTATCTCTGGAAGGTGGATTCTGGGGTCCTCAGTTTTTTTTCTTGAAAAAACTTATAAATAACTTTTAAAATTTCTATGATAAATACGTTGTTTTGTGTGTGTAAGAC